>NC_138106.1:84905974-85300974 GCF_964146895.1 Miniopterus schreibersii | reverse complement strand
TAATTACTTAGTGGTTGAACAGTTTTAAGAACCAATAGGTCAAAAGCCACTTTTGTTTGGTACCTTGAATTGACTAAAACTTTAATTCAGGATACTTTATAATTAAAATCCTAAGAGTGCATTAAAGTTACTTTTTAATATAGCTCCAGTTCCCTTCTCGTTGGGTGACCATGAAACCACAATCCTTTTATCAATCAAGTTCATTGTTACAAAAGAGTAGATTTATTGCCCTTACTATTTAAAGCCACTCATTCAACCATATTTATTGGGCAGCACTATAGCAGGAAGAGTGAATTAGACGGTTAAGCATCCTGTTTCATGGAATTTATATTATAGTCATGGAGAGAGAAGTGCAAAGACAAGCACAGAAATATGTAAATGTAAATCATGATTAAAACCATAAAAAACAAAATAACAACATTTGTGGAATAATTACAGGACAATAAGGACAACTAAGTGTTTGGGAAAACCACCTCTGAGAAGGTGATATGATATTGAAGCTGTGTTCTGTGTAGCAATAAGAAATTCACTATGCGGCCCTAGTTGGGTAGCTCAGTTGATTAGAACATCGCCCTGACATGCCAGGGTTGCAGGTCCGATCCCCCATCAGGGCATATAAGAATCAACCAATGAATGCATAAATAAGTGGAACAACAAATCGATACTTCTCTCTCTCTCCTCCCCTTCCTCTCCCTCTAAAAATAAATATTCTTTTTTTAAAATTTATCTTTATTGTTGAAAGTGATACAGACATTCCCTCCTTTTTTCCCCTATTGACCCCCTCTACCCCGCTTCCATTTTCCTCCAGGTATTCACCACACTATTGTCTGTGTCCATGGGTTATGTATATATGCATATAAGTTCTTTGGTTAATCTCTTCCCGCCCCTCCTCTCCCCCTTCCACTCTAAGATATGTCAGTCTGTTCCATGCATACACGCCTCTGGACCTATGTTGTTCATCAGTTTATTTTGTTCATTAAATTCCACATATAAGTGAGATCATGCAATACTTGTCTTTCTCTGACTGGTTTATTTCACTTGTCATAATACTACCAGGTCCATCCATGCTGTCCCAAAGGGTACAAGGTCCTTCTTTTTTACAGCTGCATAGTATTCCATGGTATAAATGTCCCACAGCTTTTTTACCCACTCATCTGCTGAAGGGCACTTGGGCTGTTTCCAGATCTTAGCTATTGTAAATAGTGCTGCTATGAGCATAGGGGTGCATATACTCTTTCTGATTGGTGTTTTGGGTTTCTTAAGATATATGCCTAGAAGTGGGATCACTGGGTCAACAGGCAGCTCCATTTTTAATTTTTTGAGGAACCTCCATACTGTTGTCCATAGTGGCTGCCTCAGTCTGCATTCCCACCAGCAGTGCACTAGGGTCTCCTTTCCCCACACCCTCGCCAGTGCTTATCATTTGTTGATTTATTGATAGTAGCCATTCTGACAGATGTGAGGTGATACCTCATTGTAGTTTTAATTTGCATCTCTCTGATGATTAGCAAAGTTGAGCATTTTTTTCATATGTCTCTTGGCAATCTGCATGTCCTCTTTGGAGAAATGTTTATTTAGGTCCTTTGCCCATTTTTTAATTGGATTGTTTGTCTTACTTTTGTTAAGTTGCATGAGTTCTTTATATATTTTAGAAATTAACCTTATCAGATGTATCATTGGCAAATATGTTCTTCTGTACAGTGGTATCCCTTTTCATTTTGTTGATTATTTCTTTTGCTGTACAAAAGCATTTTTAGTTTGATGTAGTCTCCTTTGTTAATTTTTTTCTTTGTTTCCCTTACCCTAGGAGATGTGTTGGCAAACTATTCTTTAAAAAATGAAGTGAGAGCTCCCTTCCAGGCATGGCTCAGTAGTTGAGTACCCAGGATCCAGGAGACTGCAGTCCAATTCCCGATCAAAACACATGCCCAGGTTACAGACTCGATCCCCAGTCCGGGGCTTGAAGGAGGCAGCTGATCAATGACAACTCTCTCATCATTGATATTTCTGTTGCTCACTCTCTCTCCCTCTCCCTTCTTCTCTCTGAAATCAATAAAGATTGTTTTTTTTTAAATGTGAGGGTAGCAGGTGAATAGTGATGGGGACAAGGAATGAAGTAAAATGATATGGAAGTCAACAGATGTCAGAAAGGAGAGCCATGTGTGACCTTGTAAGGAGTGTGAATTTAATGCTAAGGACAATGGGAAGCCAAGCCTGGAGAAGGGGGGCCCTCTTTAACTAGTTTTTTTGTCTTTTCCAGTGCTAACCTAGATTAAATTCTCATCAGCAATAACCTCTTCCAGGCACTTTTTGGTGTCCCTGACTCACCATCAATTGGTAGGTCATCACCAAAAGTCTCAAGTTGCTCTGCAGGAGCATTAGAGGATGGTCCACAGTCTGTACGGAAATGATGTGTCAGGCAACACAGCACCTGAGATCCACCCAACAACCAAGCAGCAGCTTCCCTGATGGTTTTATTTACTGCTATTTCCCTAATTTTCTTTCTTTTTTCAATCAAATATGAACTTCTCAATCAACTTTTATTTAGTTTTCTACTTCATTTATAATCTTCTCCATTCTTATGAAATTTTATATTCTGAATATTATGCCATATGTTACCATATCTTGTTTTTAAAGTAATCCTTAGAAACATCAACATATGAAAAGATTCATTAATACCTCCTCCAAGGATAGCATGGGTTGACAAAATACAATTAAGGATGTTAAGCACATGTGACATCTCTTCCAAATGTCATTGGTGGCATGTCAGAAATTGTATATTTTCTATAGAAAAAGTTTGAAAACATGAAAAGTTAAGAAATATTTTCCTATTTTATTCAGATTACATTAGACACATCCATATTTGTAATAGTGTACTTAGTAGTTTTTCAGGGTTTATAGATATAAAGAATAATGCAGAGTTAACCTGAATAGTTTAGCTTGTTCAATTTTCTATAGTACATGGTTAAAAAAAAGAAAAGAAAAAAAAAACAACTCTTGCCACTGAAGTAAGAACCAATATTTCTGGGTTCTCCAACATACAAAACTTGTTAAGTTATTCAGAAAGTGTCAAAATTTATCAATTACAAGTAGCTTGTCTCTACCTACCAGCTTAAATAATACCAATAATTTTTTAGAAAAAAAAAATACAACCACTAAAATTCACTTTAAATCAATTAAAATTGATTTAATTACTTTTATTTTTTATACTGATTTTAGAGAGAGAGAGGTAGAGAGACAGACAGACATAGAGAGACATAGATGTGAGAGAAAAACATTGATGGGTTACCTCCCATTAACACCCCAACTGGGGATTGAACCTGCAACCCAGGTATGTGACCTGACCTGGAGTCGAACCTGCACTTTCTGGTATACAAGAGTAGATGATGCTCCAACCAACTGAGCCACACTGGCCAGGGCGATTCAATTATTTTTTACAACTCCCAATTCAAGATTCTAGCCATAGTTTCCTGTGTACTATCAAGAAAAGGGTAATCTATGACTTATAAAAACTACTCCAAATTATTAAAATAAATATTGGATCCTAATCAATTAATTTTTAGTCGAACATTCCTCAATACCCAATAAGGCGAGGGTAATACTTTTTAAAACAAAAGGATTAAAGGATTCCAAGATGACTTCAAACCTGAGAAAAGTTCCATCCACTTGCTCCAACACCAGACTGGATTTGCAGCAAAACTGCAGAGCATTCGGCTTGAAAAGCCAGATGAAAAATAACTAATGTGAAACATTGGGAGGAGGGAGTGCAGAGAAGGTGAGTCAACACTTGCAGCCACAGAGCCAGGAAGCCAGAGGGAAGGTGCAGCAGCACAGCCTCTGGCCCCTGGGAGCATGTGGTCTTAGCCCCAGGAAAGGATCCCCACTCCAAAGCAACAGAAAAAGGATCCTGCACATAACATTGGGTAGTAGGAATCAGTGGGCATTAGGTCCTCCTGAAAGACTCAGCCAACACTATCCCAGGCAAAGAGAAATTGCTTTGTTACAACACCAACATGGGAAGTTCGCCCTGCGCCCTGATCTGTGTCTGTGGGAGGGGACCATATGGCAGAACTCGGGGTGGTGGAAGGGTCTCACTGGTACATCCAGCAGTGAATCTGAGGTACATTTTATTCTCTGGAGGAACTTTTGACAGAAAGCAAGATGGGAGCTAGACAGTGTGTCTCAGGAAAAAGGATCAGTCCTCCTTACTTGAGCTCAAGGGAGGTGCTCCATCCCCCACCAGTGGAATGGTTGGTTCTGCCCCACCCATCTGCAACCAGAGGCAAGAGGAAATGGCTCTGGGCTGGTTATCTGCACCAGTGCAGCTGGGACTGTCACTGCAGGGAACTCAAATATTTGGTCTTGCGGGAGCCTGGACAGGGGTCCCACCCAGTGGGAGTCGTCTGCACTGAAAAAGTGAAGTGAGAAGTGGAGTTGTCTTTTTATTTTTTTTTACATACTCTCCTGCTTGGGATGGTGACCAGGGGATGCCAGTGAGTCAGGCAGAGCTGAGACATTAGAAGGCAAGGAAGTGCCCATCCCCTCCTCCTCCAAGTTAAGGGCACCACCCCCAATGCAACTCTGTTTAAAACATCCTGGCCAGGACCCAGATACCCCTGCAGAGCCTAGTTCCATAGGGGAAAGTAGAGAAGCTCAGAGCAGGAACATTCAGTATATGAGACCCAAGGCAGACCCTGCCTCTGGGCTACAGATACCCTGCCTACCAAACTACTAGGGTCTCTACCCTGCCATGCTTCAGTCAGATTGCCTGGGGACATGAGGAGCAGTGATGCACAATGGCTTACACCAGAGAAACTCACAGGAGGAACAGGACCCACACACCAAAGGTCCAGATTCAACAGCAAAATCCAGTGAACTCCACAAATAGCAGATATATAGTGTATTTTGTTGTGGTTGTTGTTTTTGTTATTGTTTTGTTTTTTTATGTAGTTTTTGGTTTGACCTTGTTTTGTCTTTATTTTTTAGCACCTGTATAACAGTTTGCACTATGTAGTTGGGGTTAAGACTCACAGTCAACAAGCCTGAGAGCTGAGCTCACCTATGAATGAGATAATAGCAATCAAGACCCAAATAAAAAATGAAGGCCCACATCAACCACACAAGGGACATTCCTAGAGCACCCAGCTCAAAATATCAAGCAGATTACACCACTAGGTCCTACAAGAAGACCACCCCACCAAGACTGGGAGGTATAGCAGTCTTATCCAATACACAGAATAAAGAAACAGCAAAAATGGGGTAACAAAGAATCAGGTCTCAAATGAAAGAACAGGAGGAATCCCTGGGAAAAAATGAGCTAAAAGAAATAGGGAAAAGCAATTTACCAGAAACAGAATATAAAGTAATGGTTTTTAGAATGCTCAACAGCAAAAGAGATAAAAACAATGAAATGGTCAGAAATAAAGAATAAAAGAGTTGAAATAAAGAATACCCAGGAAGGAATTAACAGCAGGATAGAAGAATCAGAGGATAGAATCAGTGAATCAGAAGACAAGGTAGAAAAAAATCACTCAATTACAACAGTGAAAAGAAAAAGTACTTTAAGAGCCTGAGGACAGTTTAAGGGAAATATGGAACAATATGAAATGAAACAACATCCACATCATAGGGGTACAAGAGGGAGAAGAAAGTAAGCAAGGGATAGAGAAACTATTGGAAAACATAATGATAGACAACTTAATGAAACTGGTGATGGAAAAAGTCACACAAATTCAGGAAGAACAGAGTTCCAATCAAAATGAACCCAAAGAGACCCACACCAGACATATCATAATTAAAATGACAAATCTTAAGGGCAGCAAGAGAGTGACAGTACCTACAAGAGAGCTCTCTTCCATAAGGCTGTCAGATGATTTCTCAACAGAAACACTTCAGGCCAAAGGGATTGGCATCAAGTATTCAAATTAATGAAAAGCAGGAATCTGAAACAAAGCCTACTCTATCCAGCAAGGTTATCATTCAAAATTAAAGGTGAAATAAAGAGCTTCCCAGACAAAAAATAAGCTAAAGGAGTTTACCACCACCAAACCAGCACTGTAAGAAATGCTAAAGTGACTGTTGTAAGAAGAAGAAGAAATAGAGAGAGAGGAACATAGGCATAAAGAATAAAAATGGCGCCCAGCCGGGCATGGCTCAGGGGTTGAGCATTGACCTAGGATCCAGGAGATCAGGGTTCGATTCCCGGTCAGGGCACATGCCCAGGTTGTGGGCTCGATCAATGACTCTCTCATCATTGATGTTTCTATCTCTCTCTCCCTCTCCTTTCCTCTCTCTGAAATCAATAAAGATATATTTTTTTAAAAAAAAAAAAAAGAATAAAAATGGCAATAAATAAGTACTTATCAATAATAACCTTAAATGTAAATGGATTAAGTGTTTCTATCAAAAGACATAGGGTAGTTGAATGGAAAAGAAAAGATGATTCATATATATGCTTTGTACAGGAGACCCACCTCAGAACAAAAGACTCACACAGGATGAAGTGAGGGGATGGGAAAAAATTTCCATGCAAATGGAAATAAAATAAAAGCAGGGTTAGCAATACTTTTTTTCTGAAACAAACAGGCCATACAAGAGACAAAGAAGGTCACCACATAGTAGTAAAGGGATGGATCCAACAGAGGATATAACCCTGGTAAACATATATGCACCCAATATAGGAGCAATGAAAAATATTTTAAGACTCCTGGAGGACTTTAAGGGAGAAATCAACAGCAATACAGTCATAGTAGGAGAGTTTAACACCCCACTAACATTACTGGATAGATCTTCCAGACAAAATAATCAACAAGGAAACAGCGACCTTAAATGACACACCAGATCAGATGGATTTAATTCACATTGAAAAAACATTTCATCCAGAATATACATTCTTCTCAAGTACACATGGAACATTCACAAGGATAGCCAACATTTTAGAACACAGAATAAGTCTTAACAATTTCAAGAAGATTGAAATCATATCAAGCATTTTCACAAATCTCAATGGCATGAGACTAGAAGTCAACTACATTAAAAAACTCAAAAACATTCAAACATATGGAGGCTAAATAGCATGTTATTAAACAATGAATGGGTTACCAATGAGAACAAAGAAACAAATGAAAGTGAACACACAGCAACCCAAAATCTATGGGACACATCAAAGGCAGTATTGAGAGGAAAGTTCATAGCATTACAAGCTTCCCTTAAGAAAGAAGGAAAATCTCAAATAAGCAAACTAACCCTACAACTAAAAGAACTAGAAAGAGAACAACAAGAAAAACTCAGAGTAAGTAGAAGGAAGGAAATATAAAAAAAGATCAGGAAAAAATAACTGGCATAGAGACTAAAAAAAAAAAAAAAAAATTGAAGAGGTAGAGTAACAACTGACATCACAGAAATACAAAGAATTGTAAGAAAGTACTATGAATAACTATATACCAACAAATTGGACAACCTGAGCAAAATGGACAAATTCCTAAAAACATGCAATCTTCCAAAACTCAACCAGGAAGATTCAGAAAACCTGAATAGGCCAATAACAACTAACAAAGTTGAAGCAGTAATTCAAAAAAATTAAAATTAAAATCCCAGCAAACAAAAGACCTGGCTGTGGCTATTCAGGATCATTTGCGGTCCCATATAAATTTTTGGAGTATTTGTTCTTGATTTGTGAAATACGCCATTGGTATTTTAATAGGAATTGTGTTGAATCTGTAGATTGCTTTGGGTAATATGAACATTTTAATGATGTTAATTCTTCTTATCCATGAACATGGTACATACTTCTACTTGTTTGTATCTTCCTCTATTTCTTTTTTCAGTCCCTCGTACTTTTTTCAAGTATAGGTCTTCTATATCCTTGGTTAACTTTACTCCTAGGTACCCTATTTTTTTGTTGCAATTGTAAATGAGATTGTTTTCTTAGTTTCTTCTTCTGATAGTTTATTATGATACCAATTTCTGAATATTAATTTGTATCCTGCTACTTTACTGAATTCATTTATCAATTCTAGTAGATTTTTGGTGGAGTCTTTAGGGTTTTCTATATACAGCATCATGTCACCTGCAAATAATAACAATTTTCTCTCCTCCCTTCCAATTTGGATGCATTTTACATCTCCTTCTGTGATGGCTGTGGCTGAGACTTCTAATTACTATGTAGAATAAGAGTGGTGAAAGTGGACATCTCTGTCTTGTTCCCAATCTTAAGAGAAACACTTTTAATTTTTCCCCACTGAGTATGATGTTGGCTGTGGGTTTGTAATATATGCAATTCTGCCTTATAACTTTATTTATTTACTGACAAGAGATGCAGAGCAGAGAAACACTCACCAGTTTGTGACAGGACATACACATCCCTGAAATATGTGCATTCCATTTGCACCTCATCACCTACCTCCATTAGATTCTCTCTGGCACCCTTGGCACTCTAAATAATAATTAAACTCCCAAAATTCAATCAAGGATCCAAATTATGAAAATTATTTTATTTACCAAACCATCCAATGAGATGTTATACCTAATAATAAAATAAATGTTTCTGGTATGTGTATGCATTAGTTTTTAAAAGAATAAAAATCATAAATAAAATAAGCATCCTGACTTTGTTTCTTAAGAGCTTCCCTAGATCAACATCGTTGCCTCCAAAATATTTCTTTAGAGGTACCATGACTGTTTTTCAGTAACATCCTGCCTGTAGAATGGGTAAGGAGATGTGAGGCCAAAGAGCTTTGTAGTTCTGGAAGCCCAATCAGCCTCATGATCTGAACCCACTTCAAGTCTCAGCCTGTATCTATACTGGAATCATTTTACAGCCAAATTCATTCACAACCCTGAGTCCAGAAAACTGTACATATCTCTTAACCTTAAATAACTTTTTCCTGTTCACCTTTCCCTGGCTGAAGTATAGTGAAGACCATAATAGGGGATAAGAATTAATGTGTTCAAGGATAGTAGGACACAAGTGAAGTGATTCAGCAAGAGTGTGTGGTGGCAGGAAAGACAGAGAGCTGTCTATAAGAAAAAAATGCAAACAGAATACAATTATTTAGCCAAGAAGCAAGAAAAATGAAAAGAAAAGGGAAAGGAAGAAAAAGAGAATGGAAAGGGAAAGGGAGATGGGAAAGAAAGTGAAGACAAGGCCTTTATAAAATGAGCATCCTATGTAACTCTTTCCAAGCATAAGTCAATTTCTCAAAAACTTAGTTGAGCATCCAGTCTCTTCTTTCTCACCCCTCATGCACTAGTCAGACCACTGAATATGGCTTCTAGGCCATTATTCCACTAACATCACCACACAGGCTCACCAGTCATTTAGCTGCTGAATCCAAAGTACACTTTTTAGATGTTTCCTTTCTTGGCCTCCAGTGTTTACTTCTTTATTTTGTTTTATTCTAATTTGTCTTTATTGCTGACAGTATTCCAGATGTCTCTCTTTTTCCCCCTAGTGATCCCCTCCACCCCACGCCTGTCCCCCCTTATACTATTGTGTATGTCCAGTTCTGCATATAAGCATAGAAGTTCTTTGATTAATCTCTCCCCACCCACTCGCCCATCTTCACCTTCCCTCTGAGATTCGACAGTCTGTTCCATGCTTCTATGTCTTTGGATCTATTTTGTTCATCAATTTATTTGGTTCATTATATTGCACATATGAGTGAGATCATGGGATACATGTCTTTCTCTGAATTGCTTACTTATTTTAAAATGCTTACCCTTTGCTTTTCTAATACCACTGGCTCCCTTTATTGTACCATTCCAAACAATACTTCTTTTTATGGCATAAGACCATTCTGATAATATATTGTTATTTTCATGATTTGTCAAAACAACTTAATAAAAGTCATTCTTTATGGAACAATTAAAACACATATAAAAATAAAGAGATGTGTCTTTACACAAAGACCTTTTTTTTTCTTTTGTTTATACCAAAATTAGTGACCTTTCCAAATATATTGGACAATACCATGTTCGGGTATTTACCGAACAGAAATGCATACATATACTCATCAAAATATATGAATAAGAATGTTAATAGTGGTATCATATGTAATAATCACAAATTGAAAACTAAAAAAATGTCCATTAAGAACAGAAAACATAAGTTGTAATACACTCACTAAATAGAATACTATACAGTAATGAAAATGAACAAACTACAACCACATAACATGAAAGGATATATCTTACAAAAATAATCTTGAATGAAAACACCATACACATACAAAATGTAGATTCCATTTATCTAAAATTACAAACCAGGCAAAACAAATCCATGGTGTCAGGAGAGTGATTATCCTCAGGGAGACATGAGACTGGAAGAGGCTACAACAGGGGCTTCATGAGTACTGATGAAATACTCTTTTTGATTTGGGTGCAGCTTACATGGGTGTGATCAATTCATAAAAAGTCAAGCTGCATACTTGTAATTTGTACTACTTTTCAGTATGCATGTTACTATTTCTGCTTTAATTTTATTGATTGATTGATTTTAGAGAGAGAAGGAGAGAGAAAAACATCAATTTGTTGTTCCACTTATTTATTCATTCATTGGTTGGTTGTTGTATGTGCCCTGACCAGGGATTGAACCCACAACCTTGGCGTATGGGGATGATGCTCTAACCAACTAAGCTACCTGGCCAGGGCCATGTATTAATATTTTGATAAAACTTTACAGCAGATGAGCTAAAGACTGTTGCCACATTTGAATTGAGGAGGCATCACTACTATATTTCCACATGGGCCATGTTTTCCCTTCAAAAATGTCTGGGCTATATTAAATATAGTTGCATCACCTCCAGAAAATTGTGAAAAGAGTAAGATTAATTCAGAGGCAAGTGTGTGCAGGCAGGTTTTTTTAATTTTTATTTCTAGACCTAACTCTTTTAAATTACTTTTCATCTGGAGAACCTGTCTGTGTCTGTGTGCATGTGCACATTAAGAGTAGAGTTCCTGCCCTGGTGCATCTCAGTTGGTCTGGTTTTGTCCAGTGAACTCAAAGGTTGTAGGCTCAATTCCCTGTCAGGACACATGCCCGGGTTGCAGTCTCGGTCCCCAGTAGGGGGCATGCAGGAGGCAGCCAATTGATGTTTCTCTCAAGCAGAGATGTTTCTCTCTCTTCCTATCTCTCTAAAAATCATTAAAAAATCTAAAAAAAGAGAGAGAGTAGAGTTCCACTTCTGAAAATTCTCTCTTAGTTTTGTGGATGAAAGGGGCCACATACTAAACCTCAAAATTCAGGGGAGGTCTGCATGGTGGTCTTACAAACTCAAAGGCATAAACTAACCACAAAACCACAAAGGATGGTTTGAAATTAAAACTTAACTAAAAGCAGTTGATGACAGGTAGTCATGTCTTACACGAGAATCTTCCCTAATGAAAGTCTGTCTTTACCTTAATTAAGCCTGCCTATTGTCTTTTTGCATCTAGGATAACATGCCTTTGGAATGTCAAAGTAATTTTCCTTTTTCCAGACCCCTCAAAGCACAGATACTGCACCAGAGCAGAGACCACAAGTCCCCTCATTTTTATTAAGTTAATTGTTGACTGTTACCTATCCTGCACCCACCTGTGTAAAAAGAAGTATCTGTCTATCATTTTACTTTTATCCAATCCCAGAGGCTTCCCCACTTTGCTTTTTCCCACCTCCCTAATCTATCACAAATAGATTTCATGCAACTCCCTAACGCCTCCTCCTTTGTAATGTGTATACAAAGGTGCAAAACTGCCATTCTCTGGAGCATTTTCTCAATCCATTGAGAGTTCGCTTCTGGGCAATTGTCATCAGTTTGGCTCAAATAAACTCACAAAAATTCTCTACAGGTTTAAATGTATCTTCGGTTGACAGTTTTGTTATGTAACTTAAAGCTGGTGCACAGAAAACAGAAAAACACCTTTGAAGCCCAAATTAGGTCAGGACAACCAGGGAAACCAGAAATCAGAGGATAATCCAAAAGTAAATGAAACTCCTGGACAGTCTAGTCAGAAAATCACACATTTAAATCCTGACTTATACCCTTATTGGCTGTGTGGCTTTAAAGAAGTCATGTTCCCTTTCTCAGCCTCCACGTTCTCATGTGTAACAGACTAGGGAATTTCCTTATGAAACAAAAGGAGAGAACAACTTTGGGCAAAAGAAATGTTCTTGAAAATGTGCTTCACTTAAGTAATTATTCTACAGTATCACCAAATGTCCCTGTTTTATGGAAAACTTCTTTGAGATTATATTGGTATAATTTACTTTTGTATTATGTTATTTACAAAGATGTGTATGATTGCTTATAAGCCTATATTCATTCATATATTAAAAAGGAAAACTCTGGGAGGGTTACTTATTTGTTTCTGGTATATTATTTGAAAAAAGGGAAACTGTTAATGTAATAAGCAAAGTTTTAGCTCTTATTGATAAAAGTGATCCCTTACTGAATGTAGGCATCTTAGAAGGAACTCCCACTGTTCAATACAACGTTCAAGAATGGAATTCTCATTAAGCTTGAACATCCTGCAGATGCTCCTTTGATAATATTAACTACCTCACACACCATGTGGTTTCCGTCCACTGACCCATACAATACATGGTGTGAATGCACATGTGGAAGTTGAAATCAAAGTTTGAGAAAGGTAGGTTGTCCAATTTCAGATGAACCTCTACAGACTCAATATTTTTGTTAGCTCTTGTTGAGTAAAGTTAACACTGTTTTTTTCTTTAGTTACTTATCCAGATGATGGAATCATGTGTTCTGTGTTGACTTTAATTTTAAAGGCAGATGAAATGCCTGCATAGCAGGAATCTAAAGATCCATGAAAGGGATTCTGCAGCATTCTGTAGTCAATGATGGTCATAACCAAAAGAGTACTATGTATTTTAGCTCAAATTAAAATTAAAGATAGAAATCCATTCTGAAGATTTAAATTTCAAGAAGCAAAAAAGCAATGAGAGTTTCATGAAGATGGGAATTTTTGTGCTTTGTTCATTTCCATATCTGCAGTACCCAGTACAATGCTTAGCATGCCACTCAATAACTGTTCAATAAATGAATAAATGAATGAATGCAGGTTCCTCACAGCAGACAAAGAAATTAAACTACATTGTTGAACCTTGATTT
This sequence comes from Miniopterus schreibersii, assembly GCF_964146895.1. Classification (NCBI taxonomy): domain Eukaryota; kingdom Metazoa; phylum Chordata; class Mammalia; order Chiroptera; family Miniopteridae; genus Miniopterus; species Miniopterus schreibersii. Next base: position 85,287,865 of record NC_138106.1, on the reverse strand, counting down.
ACCCACAAAAACTCTAGGAAAGTTTGAATATTATGTCTTTTCCTTTTAATATTTTCTTTCCCTGTCTTTTCTCCAGTAACTTTTAATATTGATCATCTAAAATAATTTTCAGACATGCATTATACCAGTTGCCTTCTTATTATAAATCTGATGTTTGGAACTAAATTCATTACCATATCTGTAGTATAATCAGAACAAGTATACTGAATTCATTTTATTACTGTATTCCAGACATGTATTTTCAACTTCTAATGAAAAGAACCTTCAAATTATGCCCGTTTTTTTGTTGTTTTTGTTAAAAGCAGTGTGGTGTTAGTTAATATTTAAACTGGAACAAACTAAATTCCTTTGACCAAATCTCACCAATATAAAAATACACTGCTGACTTTATTAGGACCTAAATGACAGGCTTTACATTGATCTCTATGATTTTAAAAACTTAGACTTATCATTCCTAACTATTAAGGTCTTTTACAAATAATCAGTGGTAAAGATATTTACCATCATTGTGGAACAGTGCCATACACGACTTCATCTAAGGCGCCTTCCTTAGGGCAACACTGTACTTGTCTAAAATTTGTCCTCTTAGAAACAATGGAATGTTTGGTAGGCCCTAAATCACCAGAGGTTCCACAACCAGTCCCTAAACACTTTTCATTGCATTTAACTAGGACTTTAGGTGCCAGGCAGGATGCCTGCAGAGTCACTCTCAAGTTCCGGAAGTACAAGGTAACACAGAAGAGCAAGAGAGAAAAGCTGGAAAAAAAAAGGGAGACATTCAAAAAGTCATAACTGCTGGCATGGAAGCTAGAAAGAGCTCTGTTCAGAAATGCTCAGTGTTCTCCAACGATTCCCAGCATCTGTGGTCTTCGCTCTTCGCTCTTGCCTTCTGGGAATCTCAGAAATAATGGAGCACAGGACATACTCTCCTGTGTCTTCCTTCTTCAAATAAGTTTCTCCTTATTCAGAGAACAGTGAAAGTTGATGAAATGTTCATAGTAACCAAAAGGTTTTTCCTAAGCTTCTTTTTAAACACAAAACTTTTATAACACACTCCTTATCTTTTCAGATATAGGTTTAACCTTTGGTTTGTAAGCTCTGTCTTATAGCTTGACCTGAACATTTAAGGGGATTTTAAATGTTATTTTGTTCCGCTTTCTTTGAAACAATTAGCATTTTGAGGATAAGAACTGCATCTTAATGATACCAGAAGGTAGCTACTTAATACATTGGGATAATGATGGTGCTGGTGTTGGCAATTATTAAATATAAGTTAATGGCATGATCTCAAAAATTTTTATAAAGCAATATTTAAGGAAAAGTACAATACATAGATAGAAATATTGTTTGGAGGCTAATTATAATTGTCAGAAAATAGGGAATAGTTAAGTACATTTTTAAATCATTTAACGTGTGGTTATTGAGTACTAGTCTAGGCCCTAGAGATATAGAAGTAAACACAATTGGCAAGTTACTTTCTCTGTAAAACTTCCATTCCTTTCTTTCTTCTAGCTCCCTCTCCCATCTCTCCCACCTTCACTTCTTCCTCCTCTCTCACAAATGCTTTCCACTGACAATGGAACAAACATTTCTTACTAATTATTTTTAAATAATTACAAAAACATCCTGAGTTCAGTAGTCTACTAAATTTAAGAATAACCACAAGTAGGTATCTGCTATGTTTTTAGCTATGACACCTTGAGCAAGTCTTTATCCACAATGAGCTTGCTTTCTCACTTAGTAATATGAGGATAACAAGATCTACCTTAAAAGTTTTGTAGTAAGCCCTGGAGATACTGTATATACAGCTCCTACTATATTGCAGTGTATGTGATATGCAATAAATGATAACTGTAATTATAACACAGCAACATCTCCAATCACACACATACTTCTGAAACAAGACCTGCTACTCCCTCATCAAGAGAAATATATCTTTTCACACTACTCCCACCCCATGCATCTAGGTAGCCCTATGACAGCAAAAGTTATGTTGTATCATATTTAGGTGCAGTCCTTACCTAGCCTGGAAGTTTCTGCTGTCCTTCTCTTAGAGTCTTGAGCTGCCATGTAAAGAAGGCAGGCTACTCTGTTGGAGAGAGGCCATGTGCAGAAGCACTGAGGCACAGACATAAAGGGAGGAAGCTCTCTCTGCTGCCCTGCTTGATCAAGCCTTCAAATGATTTCAGCCTCAGCAAGTGACAGAACAGCGTGAAAGATGATAATTCATTGCTTTAAACCACTAAGTTTTGGGGTGATTGGTTACAATGGATAACTGGAAGAGTGCTGTGTATTAAGAAGTACAGAATATTTTCAATTCTTATTTGGCCTTTTTGAGTATTTCTATAACTGAGTATTTCCTTCTCCAAACTTCTTTCCTTTTCTTTTCCTCTGCCCTGTCTTGCTCTCTTGCTGCCTCTTCTTTCTTCTTCAATGTGGTCATTCCTTGGGCCTCCATACTATATGCCAAAGGTCCCAAGTATATATATCCAGCCCAAACCACTTTGTGACCTCAAGATTTAAATAGTAAACCACCTACTTGGTATTATTACTTGGAAGGCTCACATCTCAGTTAAGGAATGCATCATTCCTTTTCCTCCATTACTACCTCCTCACTCCAAATAGGATACTCTCCTTAGGCTTCTTAGCCTATAATTACAAAACTATCATTCATCTAATTATTCAAGCCAGAGGACTAGGGGTTGTGCTTCTCTCCTCCCTCTCACTTACCCCCTTTAAAGCATTAGTTAACAAGTCTTTCATTTATGCCTCTTAAGTATCCTTCAAATCCATTTACTTCTCTCCACCCTTTTTTGTGGGCCTCAAAGTTTCCTACTATTTGCACTTGACTTAAAAGGTATTCCTTAGAAATGTGCAAAAAAAATGAAACTAGACCACCTTCTTACACCTACACAACAATAAACTCAATATGAATTAAAGACTTAAATGTTAGTCTCAACTTCTTTGTCTTGCCCTGTTGGGTGGGCCCAGCCATGGCTAATTTGCAGTAGGTTGGGGTTCTGGTTCCACCCCATCTGTGGGAGTGAGAGCCTGTTCCACACTCAGTCTTGGGTATGTGAAGTTTGTCTTCATTGTCTGTAGGGGGTGCCTGGACTTGAATTGTTAGCACAAACCCAGGAGGCCCCAGAGTCAGTGAACAGAATGGACAGCTTCAGACTACGTCAAAACACCACCCAGCTACCTCTACAAAGACACACTCAAGTGGCAGATTCAGCAGGCACCAGAGCACTGCTGAAGTCCTGTTCTGTGGGGTAAGCCCCTGCACAGCTGATCTTCCACTGTGGTGAGTGGCAGCAGCCAGTCCTTGCAGCAGATCAGCCTGGGGATAAATCCCTCCCATTGATGTTCCTATAGCAATCAATGATCAACAATAACAAGAGGGTATATACAGACCACACAAGGGGGTGGTGAGCAACTGGAGTGCTCAGCTGGGGTGATCAGGGACTCTGTGTCACTTCACTCTACAGGACATCTACTACAATAGACCACTCTACAAAGCCTGGGATACATAGCAGCTCTAATAAATACATAGACACAAACACAAGGAAGCTGCCAAAATGAAGCAAAGAAACATGTCCCAAATGAAAGAACAGAACAAAACTCCAGAAAAAGAACCAAACAAAATGGAGACAAGCAATCTAAGATGCAGGGTTCAAAATACTGGTTATAAGGATGCACAAGGAACTTAGTGAGAACCTCAACAGATAAAAAAGAACCTGACAGACCTGGACAGTGTGGCTCAGTTGGTTGGGCATTGTCCCAGGCACCAAGGGATAGCTGGTTTGATTCCCTTCCTGGTCAGGGCACATACCGGGTTGTAGGCTCAATCCTCAGTAAGGGGCATGAAGGAGGCAGACAATGATGTATTGCTCCCACATAGATATTTCTCTCTCTCTCTCCTTTCCTCTCTCTCTAAAATTCAATTTTTGAAAATCTTAGAAAAAAAAGTCAGAAATAAAGGGTACACTAACTGAAATAAAGAATAATTTACAAGGAATCATCAGTAGAGTAGATGAAGCCAAGAGTCAAATCAGCAATTTGGAATATAAGGAAACAAAAAACACCCAATCAGAACAGCAAAAAGAAAAAAGAATCCAAAAACATGAGAATAGTGTAAGGAGCCCCTGTGACAACCTCAAGCTTACCAACATTCTCATCATGGGGGTGAAGAAGGAAAAGAGAGGGAGCAAGAAATTGAAAACCTACTTGAAAAAATAATGACAGAAAACTTCCCTAATTTGATGAAGGAAACAGATATACAAGTCCAAGAAACAGAGTGTCCCAAACAAGATGAACCCAGAGGCCCACACCAAGACACATCATAATTAAAATGCCAAACGTTGAAGGCAAAGAGAGAATCTTAAAAGAAGAAAGAGAAAAAAGTTAGTTACTATAAGGGAGCTCCCATAAGACTGTCAGCTGATTTTTTAAAAGAAACTTTGCAGGACAGAAGGGAGTAGCAAGAAATACTCAAAGTGATGAAAAGCAAGGACCTACAACCAAGATTGCTCTACCCAGCAAAGCTATCATTTAGATTTGAAGGACAGATAAAGAGCTTCCCAGACAAGAAAAAGCTAAAGGAGTCCATCATCACCAAACCAGTATTATATAGAATATTAAAGGGTCTTCTTTAAGAAGAAGAAGATAAAAAATATGAACAATAAAATGGTAATAAATACATATCTATCAACAACTGAATCTAAAAAGAAAATGAACAAGTAGAACAAATAGACTCATAGATAAAGAGAAGTTTTGTTGGTCTCCAGATGAGAAGGGAGTTAGGAGGATGGGTGAAAAAGGTGAAGGGATTAAGAAGTATACAAATTGATTGTTACAGAATAGTCATGGGAATGTATAGTACAGCATAGAGAATATACTCAATAATACTGTATGAACAGTGTCAGATGGGTACTAGATTTATTGGGATGATCACATAGTACATTATGTAATGTCTAATCACTAGAGTGTACACCTGAAACTAATATAATATTGTATGTTAACTGTAATTGAGAATTTAAAATGATTTAAATTAAAAATAAAAAAATATTTTAAAAGTCAAAAAACTGTTAACCACCAAACCATAAAAATCCTAGAAGAAAACATAGGCCGTAAAGTATTGGACATTTCTTTTAGCAATATTTTTTTCTCATGTGTCTCCTTAGGCAAGAGAAACAAAAGAAAAAACAAACAAATGGGTCTACAACAAACGAAAAAGGTTTTGCACAGCAAATGAGAACATCAACAAAATGAAGAGACAATCTACTAAATGGGAGAATATATTCACAATACATCTTATAAGGAGTTAATGTCCAAAATTTATGAAGAACATATAAAAATCAACACCCAAAAAAAAAAATAATCCAATTGAAAAATGGTCAAAGGCCCTGAATAGACACTTGGCCAATATCCGCCAGAAGGAAGACTTTGAGGAAGCAGGGAAGAAGGTATTGAAGCTCAGGGCCAAAATGTGTTCATCAATGATTCAGCAAGGAGTCTATGGAGTTCTTCTGCCCTGCCATCCAGTATAGTGCACTGTACAGGCCTGCTTCCTCCTGGGCACCTCTCTGTCCAGGCCCTGCATCCCCACAAACAATTGAAGATCGACTAACTGGAGATAGCCAAGTATGTGTCCCAAGGCGCCATGGGAAAGGAGAATAACCAGATCCTTTTTTGAGCTCCCTTGATACTCACTTGCCCCCCAGATTAAAGTCATTGCTCCCTGGAGGATGCCTGTGTTCTACAACCAGGTCCAGGGCCAAAAAAATCTAATGGACTATGTGAAGCAATAAGGACTCCCATCCCAGTCACCCCTCAAGAACTCATGAAGAATGGACAAGAACCTCAAGCACATCAGGTACCAAGGCTGTAATCCTGGAGAACCTCAAGGACAAAGTACCTTTGGGTCTCCACAAAAAGACCTGGGACCACCAAAGGTCCCAATAGACCTGACATCCTTGAGACTGAGTTCAAGAAAGGGGTCCTGCAATATGGGTGAAATGGACCAATCCCTAGGAGCATACAACCTTCCAAAGCTGAATCAAGAAGAGGCAGAAAACCTGAATAGGCCAATAACAACTAATGAAATTGAAGCAGTAATCAAAAGACTCCTAGCAAACAAAAGTCCTGGACCAGATGGATTTACAGGCGAGTTTTACCAAACATTCAAAGAAGAATTAACACCTATTCTATTCAAACTATTCTGTAAAATTCAAGAGGAGGGAAAACTCCCAAACTCTTTATGAGGCCAGCATCATCCTAATCCCAAAACCATATAAAGACCTACAAAGAAAGAAAATTACAGACCAATGTCCCTGGTGAACATAGATGCTAAAATCCTCACTAAAATACTAGCAAACAGGATCCAGCAATACATTAAGAAGGTCATACACCACAACCAAGTGGGATTTATTCCAGAGATGCAAGGCAGGTAAAACATCTGCAAATCAATAAATGTGACACATCACATAAACAAAATGAAAGACAAAAATCATATGGTCATATCAATAGATGCAAAAAAAGCATTAAAAAAAGCATTTGACAAAATCCAGCACCCATTTCTGAGAAAAACTCTCAGCAAAGTGGGAATAGAGAGATCATACCTTAACATAATAAAGGCCATATATGACAAACCTACAGCAAACATCATACTCAATGGGCAAAAACTAAAACCATTTCCCTTAAAAACAGGAACAAGACAGGGGTGTCCACTTTCACCACTCTTATTCAACATAGTACTGGAAGTCCTAGCCATAGCCATCAGACAGGAAGAAAACATGAAAGGAATCCAAATTGGAAAGGAGGAAGTAAAACTGCCATTGTTTGCAGATGACATGATATTGTACATAGAAAACCCTAAAGACTCCATCAAAGTACTGCTAGATTTGTTAAATGAATTTGGCAAGGTAGCTGGATACAAAATCAACATCCAGAAATCAATGGCATTCCTATACACCAACAATGAACTTTCAGAGAGAGAAACTAAAAAAACAATACCATTTACCACTGCAACTAAAAAAATAAGATACCTAGGAATAAACTTAACCAAGGATGTAAAAGACCTGTACTCAGAAAACTACGTGACACTGAAAAAAGAAATAGAGGAAGATTTAAACAAGTGGAAGAAGATACCATGCTCATGGATTGGAAGAATTAATATCATTAAAATGTCCATACTACCCAAAGCAATTTATACATTCAATGCAATTCTTATTAAAATACCAACAGCATATTTTACAAATCTAGAGCAAACATTTCAAAACTTTATATGGAACCAAGAGTCCAAATAGCTGCAGTCATCTTGAGAAAAAGAACAGAGAGAGAGGGATCACATTACCAAGACTTTAAACTATAATACAAAGCCATTGTAACCAAAACAGCCTGGTACTGGTACAACAACAGGCATATAGATCAATGGAACAGAACAGAGACCCCAGAAATAGATCCACACCATTATGGTCAGTTAATATTTGACAAAGGAGGTAAGAGCATCCAATGGAGTAAAGACAGTCTCTTCAATAAGTGGTGCTGGGAAAATTGGACAGATACATGCAAAAAAATGAAACTAGACCACCACCTTTCACCATATACAAAAATAAACTCAAAATGGATAAAAGACTTAAATGTAAGTCACCAAACCATAAAAATCCTGGAAGAAAACATAGGCAGTAAAGCCACAGACATCCCATGTAGTGGAATTTTCACTGATACATCTTCTAGGGCAAGAGAAAAAATAAAAAATAAACATATGGGACTACATCAAACTAAAAAGCTTCTGCACAGCAAAAGAAAACAGCCTCAAAATACAAGGAACCCCATGGTCTGGGAAAATATATTTGCCAGGGATTTATCTGATAAGGGGCTAATTTCCAAAGTATACAAAGAACTCATATTACTCAGCAAGAGGAAGACAAACAACCCAATTAAAAAAATGGGCAAAGGACCTGAATAGACACTTCTCCAAAGAAGACATACAGATGGCCAAGAGACACATGAGAAAATGCTCAATGTCGCTAATCATCAGAGAGATGCAAATTAAAGCTACAATGAGGTATCACTTCACACCTGTCAGGATGGCTCCATTAACAAATCAACAAACAACCCCTGCTGGCAAGGGTGTGGAGAAAGGGGAACCCTGGTACACTGCTGGTGGGAATGCAGACTGGTGCAGCCCCTGTGGAAAACAGTATGGAGGTTTCTCAAAACATTAAAAATGGAGCTGCCTTTTGACCCACTAATACCACTTCTAGGAATATATTCTAAGAATCCTGAAATACTAATCAGAAAGAATATATGCACCCCTATGTTCATAGCAGCGCAATTTACAATAGCTAAGATCTGGAAACAGCCCAAGTGCCCATCAGTAGATGAGTGGATAAAAAAGCTATGGGACATATACACCATGGAATACTATGCAGCGGTAAAGAAGAAGGGTCTCTTTCCCTTCTTGGGAAAGAAGGACCTAGAGAATATTATGCTAAGTAAAATAAGCCAGGCAGAGAAAGACAAACATCACATGATCTCACTTATATGTGGAATCTAAAGAACTTAATAAACTGATGAACAGAATAGAATCAATGACATGGAAGCATGGATCAGACTGAGGAATCTCAGATGGATAAAGGAGGGCGGCTAAGTGGAGGGGGAAAGAGTAACCAAAGAATTTATGTGCATATATGCACAACCCAAGGACATGGATGATGATGTGGAGAGGGACTCTGGAGGGGATGTGACGGGGTGGAATGGGTCATTGGGGAGAAAATGGGACATCTGTAATATTTTAAACAAAAATTAAATTAAAAAAAAAAAAAAGAATGGGGTCCTGCCCAGCTGGCGTGCGCCAGTGGTTGAGCATCGACCTGTGATCCAGGAGATCATGGTTTGATTCCCTGTTAGTGCACATGCCCCGGTTGTGGGTTCATCCCTAGCAGGGGTGTGGAGCAGGCAGCCAATCAAATGACCACCTCTTATCATTGATGTTTCTCTCTCTCTCTCCCTCTCCCTTCCTTACTCTGAAGTCAATAAAATAAAATAAAAAGAAATGGATTCCCATGAAGATGACCAACATCAAAGATTGCATCACCCACTGCATGCCCTTGGAGCTTTTCATTTACCTGAATCAAGTTGTAGGCAAGCATGGCGTAGGCTACATCAACATCATGGAGAACCACTTCATCCAACGAAGCCCCAAGGTATCTATAAGATCCCAGCAGGCACAATCCTTTACCACCCTCATTTAAACACTGAGGTCTTCATTATGGATTGGGAAGTGCGCAAAATCAAACAAGGTATTGGCTTGAGATTCACCAAGCTGGTGCACACTGGTTTCTGGCACAGCCTTGAGTATGAATTTGTCCATCTCTGCATTGCCAAGTGACAGGATTGCATGGAAAAGAAAGTTCTGGTGTCTCTCTTCAAGGGCCAGGTGTACATGCTAGACCAGTGCCCCCACTGTCCCTCTACAATGATGAGCTGGTGAGCATGAACCTGCAGGGCGATTATGAGCCAATGGATGCCGATCAATGACTCTTTCATCATTGATGTTTCTATCTCTCTCTCTCTTCCCCTCCCTCTCTCTGAAATCAATAAAGACATATTTAAATAAATAAATAAACAAACAAAAGGCATTTCTTTTCTCTAACACTTTTCACCTAGGTTAGGTCTTGGCATATACTCACATAGCACTGTCTATATCTCTTTTTGTAACACAGATTACACTTGAAATTAATTGTTCCACACCTGTCTTCTCTACTAGACAGCAAGTTCCAAGAAGGAGGAAACATATATGTTTTATTTAGTAACATTTTCATTCCCATTGCAAGCACTAAAAGAATATTTGTTGAGTGAATAAATTAATGATTGCAAACACAAACTATACATCTGCCAAAGTTTTCACAGTGCTGTAAATGACTCGTCAGGAGAAACAGGCGATCAAAACCCAGAAGTGACCATCAGCCCAATCTCTGATTACCAACCTAAAATCCAGTATTTTATGTTATTAGCACATAGAATACACATACTTTTTCTGTTGGTAGTCAGAGTGCTGTAAAAAGCACTTAATACAGACCATAAAGAGTGTTATTGATTTCCGAATTATCATGCACTACTTCGCAATTTCTATGATATTTTTACATTGTATTGTTTATGTTGTTCTTAAATTTATATTCTGGCTTTATTTTTCCAACTAGATAGCAAATGGAGCAAAGATTATGTCGTGGATGTCTTTATATCCCTCTGCAACCACCTCTGACCTTTGCACATAGAAGGCCTTCAAAATTACTGTTGATTTAAAGTTTGAAAAAAACAAAGTTGATGAAATAATAAGCAAAAGAAAAAAAAGTTGAACACAAACAACAGGTTCCTTTCACTCATCACCCTGAGAACCCTTCAAAGGATGGAGACTGGTGTGACATCAGTTTCATTGCAGAACATGTTGTCCTTTAGTACATGGGCCACACTTCCATTTTTCCAAACCTATTGCACTGTTCAAAGTCAAACTCAACTGGCTTCCCCAGATCTTCTAAGCAACAGCCTAAGTATTCCTCTTGGGCCTTTAGTTTTACCATCAAACCCCTAACAGTCTGACAGCCTCCACAGTTTCCAGAACTATTTTGGTTTCAGGTTCCAAACACCTTCAAGGACAAATGTCAAACTCAGTCTAACTTAGATCTGATTTCATGTTTCAGTTATTTCTGCATCCACATGTTTACAGCCCTGCTCCATTCTCTCCTTCATTAGTAAAATCTAAGGAATAAATTTCCACATTCATGAAATCCAGGAATTCTCCAGACTCTATGCATTGGTGTAACGTGACGGAAGAGACTTCCCTGGTGTCTGCAGGGTGTCACATTCAGGACCAGTCTTTTATTTTTTTTATTTTTTGGTGTTTTTTTTTTTTGTTTTTTTTTTATGTTTTTGGCAAAGCATTTATTATTAGTAGTAGTAGTATATTTTATTTTTTGTTCAAAATATTACAGATGTCCCTTTTTCTCCCCAATGACCCATTCTACCCCACCCCCCACTCCTCCCCAGTCCCTCTCCACATCATTGTCCATGCCCTTGGATTGTGCTTCTATGCATATAAGTTCTTTGGTTACTCTCTCCCCCTCCACCCACCTGCCCCCCTCCATCCCTCTGAGATTCGTCAGCCTGATCCATGCTTCCTTGTCATTGGATCTATTCTGTTCATCAGTTTATTAAGTTCTTTAGATTCCACATATAAGTGAGATCATGTGATGTTTGTCTTTCTGTCAGGGCCAGTCTTACTGTGAGTGAGCAGTGTGTGCTGTGGGCTCTGAACTGGGTTCCAGAAGCATCCTCCTCTGGATGCCTCCCTTCTGCTCACAACCAGCTCTGCTTTGGCTTTTCCATTCCTTTGTCTTTATGTTGTTCCAAGCCATTGACCTCCAGAGTTTATTTTGGGATTATTACATCAGAGTTCCATGTTGTCAAATGACTGGCTTAAGAAATGGAAGCTTTTGGTTTCTGTATGAGGAAAGTGAGAGGAGTGCTTTGGCAAAGGTCAGTTGGAGTCTCTCAGCAACTGTATAAAGTCTTCATATGAAACACTAGCTCATGTGTGCAACATAGTTACACAGAATCTTGTCCCATTAGTGTCTCATTAAAGCATAAAACATGGGCAAGCAAGACTTCCTGATATTTAAGATGTTATAGAATTGTGGGAAGAAGGAACAAGTCATTCTGCATTATTCCATAAAACAAATTTCCCAGGAAAGTAAGTGTAAAATTAAAGGCGGAAGATTCTGTCATCCGTTCTTATGCTTTTGGCCATAAAGTTGGAGAAGGAGCAGTCCTTTTCCTCTCACCTGGACAACCTGCAAGGACACTTCCACGCCAGCCTCTGCACAACACACAGTGTCATTACTGACATGTGAAAGGCTCTTCATTTGTTCAGCTCAACAAAGAGATTCTTTTTCTGTCTTATATTTAAAACAATTTTTGTGAGTAAATATGGCCAAGAAAACATGTGATGGTAAAACTTTTACCATTTTAAAGCTCACATCATGTTCAGTATGTAGGTTAACTATAAGTATTAAATTTAAAGTAAAACATCACAGACCAACTAGAAATATCTTATCACTGGGAATCTTAATTGTTCAACATGCAAATGTGTTTAAGAGTAAAGCATTGAAAGCAACTGAAAAACAAGTTCTTTAAAAACCGAAGAACAAATTGATCAAGTGAGGATAGCGAGCAATATGTGACAGCCGAGTGTGTTTTTAGTGGAAGACTATTTGGGGGAGAGAGGAGCCTCATGTGGACACTCCCGAGTGGATGTTTTATTGAACTGCATCTGGTGTTTGTTGATTCTTTGTCTGCATGACATCTATGTCATTTCCTGCATTCTTCCATTTTCTGACTGCAGTATTTATTTTCCTTGCATTACATTCCTGCATTAGGAAGAGAATAGGATCTCTTTGTTTATAAAGTATAAGAAGTCCTGACAACTTTTCTATCTATGGAAAGTAATTATATTTTGAGGTGGTTATAATGAGAGGCAGAAGGAAAAGTTTTTCAAATGTATCTTTTAAAACCCAAGAATAATACAGCCTTGGCCTAGTAAGTCACTTGGTTGGAGCACAGTCTGGATGCGCCAAGGTTGCAGGTTTATCCCCCGTCAGGGCATATGCAAGAATTAACCAAAGAATGCATAAATGGGTGGAGCAGCAGATCTATGTCTCTCTCTCTCCCTTTCTCACCCTCTCTCTCTCTCTCTCCCTTCCTTTGTCTCTAAAATCAATAAATAAAAATTTAAAAAATAAAATCCAAGAATAATCCAAACTGAACCTCAGTGTAGCAAGAGAAGGTTAAAATATAAGACCATTCTCATTTAAAATTATAATATCTACACAGTATAGAATAAAAATATATTTCTAATGCATTATTGTCAGAAAGACAATTTGTATTCTCTCATTTATATGTATATATATATTTTTTAAATATATCTTTATTGATTTCAGAGAGGGGAAAGGAGAGGGAGAGAGAGAGAGACAGAAACATCAATGATGAGAGAGTCATTGATCAAGCCCGCAACCTGGGCCTGTGCCCTGACCAGGAATCAAACCCCGATCGCCTGGATCCCAGGTCGACGCTCAACCGCTGAGCCACGCCCGGCTGGGCTCTCATTTATATTTTAAAAGAAAATGTTTCTGTTGTAAATACATTCAGTAAAACACAATTTTGATTATGTTCATTTTAAGGATAGAAATATCAGCATTAGCTTATATTTTCTATCACCTGAGTTATAGATTTAGCTAATTCATTTTAAAATATAATGCTAATATTCCATAGCAATACATACCTAAAGATTTTTAAACAAAACTCAGACATAAATATGCTATATAAAGATAAACCAAGTATAGATACATGATTGTTGACATAAGTAATCTAGTATTTCTTACTTTGTTAAATCAAGTGAAATATAATGTAATATGATACCATAAACGAATTAATAACCAAACTGGTGTTAATGATTTTATAAACATTGATTTTTTTTATGTCCAGATTCCTGATAAACATTGTGAAAATGTTAAATAAATAGGTTTATTCAAATTTCTTGAACTCACTTTAAGGGCACTTTGCAAAATTCTAGTAGATGCCACATTACATACGTAAAGGAATTTAAATTCATGTTTTTGTTTTGACTGGGTATGTAACAATTAAACATGAGTGCATTAGTTAAATGTGTTCAAAAATACGTGCCATTTTTGTTGCTGTCATAATATCAGATCATAATAAAGTGAAAAGAACATTGGAAATGAAATAGGAAATGTGGAGGTTTATTCTGTTATTTATAGACTCTATGACCAGGCCCTGTTATCAGGAAACATACATTTAAATTTAAGAGATAACATATGAATAAATAAAATAGCTGCCCAATATCATGAAGCAGCATATGGACAGACCTAACATCTGTACACACCAAGGAGGAAGGAAAGATGGATATTGGTTAGTGAAGACTGGCTTGAGTTGGGCATTAAGGAAAGCATGTGAATTTGTTTTGGAGAGAGAAAATGAAAGAAAAATTTGAACAAATTAAACATAGGAAAAGAGTTAGGAATGAGCATGGCATATAAGGAGTAGCCCAGACAAGAACCAGAGTACCAGTTAATGTAAAATTTGAGACAACTTGGCAGGTGCAGAAAATTGAGTTTCATAGGATAAAGAACTATACTTGAGAAGCTTATGCTTGCATGCGGCAAGTAACTGAATTTAAAAATGCAGTTTTAAAATTTAAGTCAAAAAGTATTCATTTATTTTTATTTTTATTGAATTTATCAGGGTGACCTTGGTTAATAAAATTATATAGGTTTCAGCTGTACAATTCTATAATACATCATCTTTATATTGTTTTGTGTGTTTACCACCCCAAGTGAAGTCTCCTTCAATCACCATATATATTTTTAAGATTTTTTAAATTGATTTTCAGAGAGAGGGAGAGAGAAACATTGATATGAGAGCACAGCATCGAAATTCATTTAGAACAGCAAAAGTATTGGCTGTTTCAAAGCCTAACTACAGTAGAAGTCAAAGTGGTGGGGACTATAATCACCACCTTTCTTGTGAGAATACATCCCCATGTGTCACTCTCTAACTCACTCTCCCAACATTTCTGTTGTTTTAAGACACCAGACAGGAGGCTACTTAAACCTCTACAACATTCCTAAGACTGCTCTTACTAAGATGGCCCAGCTTTCAGACTTCTGTACTTTGATCAGACACTTACAGGTTAAAACCATTTTTCTGGATAATGTTTTCTTCAATAGTTCTATAAACAAAGCAATAAAATTAGGGAGCATAGAAGAACACATTATTAAACTGCTATTATAATTTTAATATCATGGGCTTTGTAATGGAAACAAAGCATATTTTGATAGCAAGAAAACAAAACACATTAAAAGTTTAGAACCAAAAAGGTGTTAATTTCTCAAGTGTTTGGTCTGTATTTGCTTTTAAACTTAATCTTAATACCTAATTATAATGAGAATTTTATTTAAATACATTTCTGTTTTTTATGTTTTATTTGATCTCTGAAATATTATATCCTGCGATTTTTCTACTCAAGATGAATAAAAAGCATGTATATTTTAGATATAGAAGCAAAGGTTTCCTGGTTCCCATCAAAATATTTTGTTGGATTTTTGAAATGTGATTTCATATATTGTAAAATCCATTTAATTTTTACCTCAATTTACTGTCATATTTGAAAATACATGAAAAGGTAATAGTAAAATAATCTTAGATTCAGATGAAGTTGTATCACCAGTCATTTCTATTTTTCTCTTCACTTTAACTTATTTAGACTACATAAAGTGTCAACTCTTGTAAAGTTCCAGAGTTTGAAGAGGTTTTTATTAATAATAAACCCACAGTTTTTTAAATGGTAAATATTGGATATATCATTTTAAATAATAAAGCACTTTGCCTTCTCCTTAGCATTATACCTTTATATACTTATAAGTTTATAATGTTAAAAATATATAAATATTAAAATCTAGCAAATCTCTGGTTAAAAATTTTCTCCATTAATACAAATAATCATTGATTTGTTTTAAATAACATTACAAAATAATTATTTTTTTACTTTAGTAACAATATCTTTATTGCTTCCTTCCTACAACAGCAAAAAACAATTTCAAAAACTACAATTACCCTGAAATTTTATAGAATTCTCAAAGTATAATCTCCTGAGCCTCTTTCCAACAACATGCAGTGTTCATCTTGCCTTAAAAGGCACAGTTTTGGTGTTCTGACTAAAAATGTGCTGCCAATTTTTAAAAGGAAAATCAATCTAAAACTCACTCTACATTGTTTATTCTTAGTCTAACTTTCAGCAGAGATCTAATGGCAAATTGAATCACTGTTTCATCCTCTTATATTCTATCTTCATTATCATATATAATCTCTTAAGTTGGTTTCAACACTTCTAAGTTAAATTTAGGAATTTTCAGTATATGATCATTCCAATATGTTCAATCTAATCGGTGTAAGCTAATTTGAGATCAAAGGAGCAACACTCAGAATTTTTAAAAGTTATAAGTACATGTCCTTTCAGTGTGTCCTCATATGCTTATGTCACTAGCAATGGATGATTTCCATTGAAAATAAACTGCTTTTTATATCATTAAATTTTCAATATACATGAATGATTTGTTTTTCCAAACTTCTTTGTACTATTACTTATTTACAACAAAAGGTAATTCTTATGATTTCAGACTTTTATTCAAAGTTCACATTTCAAGGTATTACATTAACTAATTTAGATCACTGTGCAATATTTGTATTTACTTACTAGTATATATTCTCAGGAACTTGGGTTATAGAAATATAACTAATATTGATTATTACACTGCTTAACATGCTTAAATAAATAAATTTCTATTTGTAAAATAAGGGAAAATATGCGTGACTAGTACTGCAAATTTCAGTTTTAAGAGAAAATGGATGTATTTTATACTAGCTCAAAGATACAAGGAAAAAAATTTATCTTGTGTATTATCTAATAGGCCTTCCAGAACTAAAGACCACAGGAGGTAAGGCTAACAAAATTAATATGCAAAGAAACTCAACACTAGGGACCTATAATTTTCTTGCAAATGGTTTCGCTTTAAGGATGAAACAACACAAGACAATACCAATTTCTTTCTTTTTTTCAAATAGATGAAGCTTTAAAAAAAATTAACACATGACAGCAGGTGGATATTCAAAGCAGAGAGAATCCAAATTTGATTTGCCTGCCATTTCACAAACTAATTTGAATTCATTGGTATGTCTTTTAAAAACCAACTTGGGTAGATATATTCAATTAATGAAGAATTGACTATCTGTCAGATCTGAAGTAAACACTTAGTAAACTTGGTGAGACATTATGTATTTATAAACATGAAAGCGTTTACAAAAATAAAGTCGGTGGAATCTAACTTATTAAAAATATTTATGAGCATTTTATCTGTAATTACTTGTGATCTTTTAATTAACATAATATTAATTTGCTATTGATTACAAATAATCTAGGTAAATCAGTAAATAAACAACCTTCCCATTCATTTTAAGTATCCCCTTTCCATTTAAAAGGTCAAACAGAAAATGATACATTAACTTTTTAAACAATGCAACTTTCCTCAATCTTTAAATGCAGAAAGTTAAAATTAAACAATTTGCATCTAGTTATGGAAGTAATTCATCTTTAAATGCTATTTTCACATTTGTTCTTAGTCAACAATATGTAGGTGTTACCTGTCATGTAGTAAAGAGCTCACTGTTACTCAAATTTTTAAATGTACTCCTGCACCCCAGGAATGGTTTGGTGCTATTCCTATCAACTTAAAGTATGTTAATGTCGGACAAGCTTTCAAACTAACAAACCAGTCCAGTATAATTTGAAATTTTAAAATCTGGGCTTTCAAGAAAAAAAAAAAAAACAGTATGTCATCGAATATCTCATTTCAACTTTCTCTCAAAATTTGATTTTTCTGATGTGTCCAAAACCGATGTGTTTGTAACAAGATAAAATAGTTTATATGCTAACAACACTAAGAGTAGGGAACAAAATCATATGGATTTTTATTGCGAATGCTTGTGTCAATAAATAATATAATTGACTAATGATCTACATATTAAAGACCATTTAATGGAGCAAATTTAGAGGTGTTGTTGCTTTAAAAATTGGCTTTAAAATAATTGATACAGTTGATGTTAAAACAATGATATTTTTCTAGAGGTAACAGAAATATTAATATATTGCTACTCCTAATGGCAAATTCATAATCAAAGATATTAATATACTAGATTAATGTAGTGTAATATAGAGCAATGCCATGCTTAACAACAGTATACTAGAAAAGCCTAAATGACTCATACCCCAGGGAAGAGTTTGTGCTATCAATTTAAAGTGTTTAATATACATTTATTTAAATATGAAGTTGCACTTTGCCTAAGGAATGAGTATTTAAATTGACAACCTAATAAAATTCCTAAGTAATGTAGTCATTTCCCCCACTTACTTATTAGTCATATTTTAAAATCATTCATTTAGAGACTCTAGAAAAGGCATGTGAACTAATTGTTTAGGGATACAATAATTGTTTAGGGAATTAAATGTTAATTCTATGGCTATCTTCTTTTATATCATAAATATAGAGCTTTGATCTTCAGCCTCCCTTCTTAAAGCAAACAAGTTTCTGGATTAATGGCTCCAAATAAATGGTTCCATGAATAGGAGCAGCCACAATCTTTCAAATAAATAATATATATTGTTAACATTCTGTAGAACTTGTTCAAAGGTTATATCCAAATTTCAGATCTTAAACTAAAAACCAATGGTGTTTTCTTATAAAATTGTAAAATGTTTTAGAGAGTTAATATATAAAAACAAATTCTCTTGTATAGAAACGTTTTAGATAGTTGAAATTTCACACGTTATGCTTTATTCTATTCTCATAATTTATGAGCCTTGATAAATTTAATTGTTGCCGACATCATAAAATTGAATTACTTTTCATGCAATCAAATTAGTTACATTAATTATTTGCTGGGGTTATAAATATGGAAATCCAGTAAAGAAACAGTTTTCAGCTTTTCTAAGTAAACAGTTACAAATCCATTTTCTCTGTTTTGGGCAAAATGAAAATTGCCCTAAAGAGTAAGTAGAAATTTTAAATAATTCACTAATTTCACATGTATCATTCATATACTCTACTTTGCCCTCACCAAAAATTACCTATTAGTCAGCTAAAATAAACTCAAGTATCCACAACCTATATATGGTAGATTCCTACACTATTTGTAACCTGTCACTCGCCCTGAAATCTAGTGGAATTGCCAGTGTGGGACATTTCCACCAGTTACAGCACCCCTTTCCACTTTTCATCTACTTAGGAACCCATGGCTACAAAACACATGCGCTCACACGTACACAGAGAGGGATGCTAAACGTTCAGAGATTGCTAAATGGTAACACCATTGGGCAAATTCAGCCTTCGGAAGGGTTGGCTTTGGCTTCACAAGGGTTTTCAAATTTCTCAGTTTGCTTACATCTAAGCAGGCATCCCTGGCTAGTCGGTTTATCACAAGCCCATCGTTTCCTGCGGGCTTGTATTTGGCACAATTCACATAGTGCCAGGTGCATGCAGTTATTTGAATTTGTTACCCCTGCTTTGGCCTGACAAAGTATTATGTTCTCGAAAAAAGATTGGATTCTCCTGCCTTAGAAAAGGCCCATTGTTTTCACTCCATCCTTTCTTTCGACATCTTTTAGATCCTAAAATTATCCACTACTTCTTCCTAGCCCCGAAGGTTGTCACAGTATGAAGACATGTTTGTCTTTATTAATCTGCAGTGTAGTTACCACAGTCTGTTCAAAAGCGCCAACCATCCCTAACAGACAAAACCAAAAGACACTTCCATGTGGAAATAGAATGTATTACTGCATAGCAACAGAAAAATTAAACTCTAAGCGATATTGTATGTCAATTGTTTATCAAGTAGAAGATTAAATTGTTTTTCCTTCAATAGAAAATATCAGTACCCATTCTTTCATGTTGGAAGCAGTCAAATCTTATTCTCTTGATAGAGGAGTTTTTCACTGTGAAATAGCATAGCATCGTGTGCCACCGAGAATTTCATGATGAACATAACAAGATAAATTCAGGAGTGTCTCAAGTGTCTTTAGTTTTTGTGGTTTTTTGTTATATTTTCCCATAGGGACTTGAAGAGTCATAGGGAATAACTGTAAAGCACTTTAACATGCAAAATTAAAGATGGTAAAAATCACAAATCACATCTTTGCATATGTATGCTTATAGTGATTCAAATGTTGTTGATCTTTTCAAGTCTTTGAAAAGAATAATTTATATTTGAAAATTACCTAGCTTAAGTTACTTATCTATTTTATAATTCTTTTTAAAATATGAAATACATTTTAAATTTGTCTGAGATCTCTCAGATTTTTGTATGACATAAATGTGTGTATGCATCAACAGCATACTTTTGTAGAGAAACTACATAGAGTGAGGAGTATATTCTGTTAAAAGTACCCTCATAAATTTCATTATCTTTTTCCAGTTTCAAGAAGAAATTGCCATGTCAAAACCATATTCGTTCATGGCTGAGGAGGCAGCATCCAATGTCTTTCTGGAGTCATTTAGTATAAGTGTGTTAAATCATAACAAAATTGGGTTAAATAAATGTTATTGTTGGTACAGTGTAATTCTCTTTGTGATAAATGCCATTGATTTGCTATTTACTTTTCAAACGATTTTATTTGCCAAATTATATACCAAACAGTCCCATGGGCTTACTGAATATATGAGGGCTAACAATGAAAAATGTGCATAGTTTTAGCACCAACTTTGTAAATTGCCTTAATAATAGCTGGTATAATGTAATAGTATTTTCAACCAGTACTTTTAATTTCTAGCTCATAAAGCCTTTTCATTGAACCCCAAGGGTGTAGCTATAAAAGTAAGATTTAATTTTGTATATAATGTGGCCTAAATTAGCTTTAAAGCAATAGGAGAAACATGCAGTCACAAAAGATAGGTTGAAATTATTATAACTTGATATGAATTTCTGTAACAAAATTATTATTTCTATTGTAACACAATTTGTAATGAAATTTTAGTTATTCAGAATACATATTTTAAATTTTATTATTTTAAAACAGTGCTATATATGGGAAACCTTCATGGACATATGATAAGAAGAAACCATTGACCAAACATATTTATCTGATCCCCTTAAACTCCCAGAGAATCATAAAAGCCAGAGATACTTGCAGAATATGTCTTTGCCACACTAATTCCCTGCTAATTATTTGCCAATTGAGACAAAGCAAAGAAAATTCAATATAGTCCTTTGTTTCCTGATATTTGGACATAAGGAATATAATAGTTCCTTATGATTGTATGGTGCTTTACAATTGACATTGTTTCTATTTGGGCTTTCATTTTGCCCCTGTGTGAATGTTTATGGCCAGTATTGCTCTATCTCATGGGTGAATAAGCTTAGTATCTGGTCCAAGATTAACACCTTAAAATGGCTAACTCATATGCCAGGTACTCAGTATAATTTCTAAGGTAGGTAATAAAGTGACAATATTTTCTAGGAAAAATTCAAATATCTTTATAGAATTGGACAATCAATTTAATACACTATATTTTTTAGGTCACCAACCAGTTCACATCACTCACTAACAGCATTTCTGGTCCTTTTTAAGTGATTTAAGTCCTGTTCCTTTTTTTACATTTATAAAATAAAAGCAAGAAAAATATATTGAATAAAGCATGGCCATTCTTATTAGACTTAATAATAACTATGCAAATAGCTACACAATACAAGTATTTGATGTGTTGCTCTATATTTTTATATTCAAGACATACGTTTAGATAGAGTTCTCTCTTAAATAAATTTTTATCTTAAAAATGAGTGAAAAAACATATTATAAAATATAGATTCTTATTTTAAAATGGCATTGCAGTTTTATTCCTTTTCTTTCTAAATTTTGAAGCTACTACTCTTTCATTTATGTTTTGCAGTCTTATATTTTAATTTAGGAAACAGGCAGAAATGTAAGGAAGCCCAAGTTCTCAGACAGCTAGCAAACCACACCAACTGACTGAAGCAATTCATTTCACACTTCGGGGTCTCAATTTCTATAATCATAACACAAAATTATTGGAATATGTAAATTATAAGGGCCATATTTGTACAAATATTTAAAAGAAGAGTGTATTTTTTCCTCAGCTTTCCTGCTTTTCAGTATTTGTTATCTTAATTCATTTGTCCCCCAAAAGGAAATTGTCATATTATTTAACACGATCATATTTTGAAAATTAGTACACACAAAAAATAGATAATGAAAGGATAGTAAAGGATTTGAAAGTATGTTTTTAAATATTAACACTTAGGATGTGGTGGAGGGAATTTCCACCTAAAAATGTTTAATCTTATTTAATAAACATCAAGAATATTAAAATCTCATTTATCTTAAAGGAACCAAAAATTTTGTCATGCTACTTATCTTGCTATCACCAAAAAAACAAACAAAAAAAACAAAACCAAAAGAAACCCAAACCCTGTACTCTGAAGTCTAAGGTGAGAATAATGAGACGTGCTCTGAGGCTGGCACCGTCCCTGCGCCCACTGAGGGAAGCAGGGCCCAGGGAGCCCTGGCCTGCAGGGCAGGTCCGCCCACGGGAGGAAGCGCCACGTGGACCACATGGCACCGCAGCAGCTCTTTAAAGGCCTGGCTGTGAGCTCACTGACTAAAAGGCCTGACGTGGTGTTAATTTATTATCAATCTGGGGGCTTTTCTTTCCCTTACTCATTTTTTTTTTTTTTCGGGCTTGTCTTTAAGCGAACATTTAATTTGTTTAGTCGCTGTGATTATGCTCTGGTCACATTTGGCAAAGGGAACGATCTGGAAAGCTTAGAGGGAATGCATTATGGTGCCATAAATTTGAGCGGGAAGTATGTTTTTGTATTTCTGCCAGGAATATCAGACAGCAAGTTACTGTTCAAAAATCTGCTTTTTCAGTCTGCTCTGCTAATACCAGGGTGGGTGGTCCTGGGGTCATCTCATTCCTTCTTCAAAAAGACAATCGCTATTCCTGATGTGTCCCTTGTCTTCCTGATAACCACGTTTGGGGGGTTTTTGTTCTACCAAGGAATTGATTTCATAAAAAATCTCAGTGGTTGTTTTGTTTTCGTTTTTTCTTTCGCCGATATAGATATCAATTAGCCAAAGCTGTTCCTAGCATCATAAACTCTGGTGCGAGGCTGCAGACTCCACACCTGAGGCGGGATGCGCCTTCTCCGAGCCCTGGACCGTGAAGAATGCGTTCCTGACCTGCATGTGCATCCTGGCTGCCTCGAGATAAAGAGGGTTTCAACACAGACACTGGGAATTCCCATGAAGAGACAAAAACAAACGATGTGGTTCAAAGGAGAAGTTGTTACAAGAGGAGATGCATTCCTGATGTTGTGCAGAGGACTGGAAGCATTCTCTACCCTGCAGAAGTTGCCTGAGAGCAATTACATTTGCCAATTCAGCGTCTCCAGGAGTTATCTGACTCACAAGACTTTACTGTGAAAAGATATGTTGCCTGGCAACAGCCTTACCATGGTGCAACTGACTTTTCTGCACTTCTAAAAAGATGTTTTATTCATTAGTTGCCTTCCTTTGCTTATTTGTGTGGGCACACCCTCCCTTTCTGTATCAAATGCCACTTCTGATTGTGAACTTCTCCCTTGGCTTTCAGGCTAAATGTGCCTTGTCACCCATTTATATATATCCAAATTCAGCCACAAGTAAAAATTGAATGACCGAGCGGGCCATTTCCTGTTATGTGGGGAACAGCAGCCATGGTTGAGTTATAACCATTGTTAGGTTATAACAAAGATGTTCTTAGTATTTAAAAGTGTTTTCTATAATCCATGCTATTTATAGGTTGAGGAAGAGAGAGAAAGAGACTCAGGTGGTGAGACCAGTTCACTACTGGATTGTTTTCCAAATTTCTATCCATAACAGTGAGCTTTGGCAAATGAGGTGTTTTAGATTTCAGGTTGCCACAAGGTTTATTTAACCCATACCCCACTGGGTAAAATATTGGTAGTTTTATAACCAAGCCCTTTGCATCTCTTCCCTGCCCTCACATGACAGCAGAAGATTGTCATTACACCTACAGGACTTGAAGTCTCAAAGAGGGGCTGCTTTTCCAGGCAATGATTTAAACATTTGAGCTCCAATCGTAAAATTTCCATCCTGAGATCATTTTGTTTGAGCGTTTTTCTCAAAGCCAAGGGTTACATCACTCTGCTGGAATCACACAGCTGCCTAGTAGCTCAAGTAAGGAAAGCACAGTCCCTGCTACATTCCCAACATCGTAGTGTCTCCCTCCCTATGGTTTACAATGATATCCAAAAATGCCGTTTCTGAAGAAAGTCTAACACTACAGCAGAAGCAAATCTGTCACAGTGACTACCTGATAAGCAGCCACTCCAAGAGGCCTAGAGATTCTACTGTTATTAGTATTCATTGCACAAAACCAAAAAGACTAATATTTAGTACCTATCACATGCCAGCACTACCTTATGTACCTTATTTCATTCAGGCCTCACAACACTAGAAGGTGCACATTATCACAACCATTTTGCAGAAGAAGGCTTTAAACATTTATTTGCCCAAATTAATGCAGCTAGCACATGACCCAGCCAGCATTTGCAGCTGAGCATGTAACTGTGCCCTTCAAGAGCTCAGAGTGAGCATGTAAATATAAATATATATAATTACATTTGTACATGAACAGTTTTTACAAAAATAGTTTGAATTTCAGAGCTGGAAAAAATTGGAAACGACATATTTGCTTAATAGCAATGTATTTAGCATATGGTTTTTGCAAGGGTTCATTCCTGCATTCAGCAAGTCTGGACTGTTCCTGTGCTGCATGCAGGCTCTTGTGCCCAGCAGTGGAACACAGCCATGAATAAAGAAAGTCTGCATCCCGTCTTCACTCTACTCACATTCTCACCAGGGAAGTAGACAATTACGATGAGAGCCACAGGTAAGAGGCAATAAATCTTATGCTGGGACCTTTTTAGGACGAGTAAGAGTCAGCTAAGGTTCTGAGACAGAAAGGAGCAGAGTGAGTTTCAGAAGCTGAACAAGTGGTTAGAGTGCAGTTGGTGAGCAGGAGGACAGGAGAGGAGGGAAGGTCCGGGCATGCAGGACTGCGTGGGCCAAGGTAAGGATGCCAAGATGGTCCCTACCTTCATAGAGATTGCAGTCCAGCAAAAGCACAGAATTATTGACAAACTCATCTTTTATAGGTGGCAATGGATACATTAATTTAGAGTAGAGATTCATTTCTCAAAATATTCCATTACAAACATAGTCTTTTGCCATAGATCAGCAAACTAAAACATTGATAACCATGTCCAAAGGACTCAATTTCCAAGCCAATCTTGTTTGTCAAATACACACCCTTGCATGTAAAATAAATGTGGTCTTGTATACAGTTCATACATCTGTTCTCTTCTAATTTTACTGTTTAGTGGAAACATATAATTGGAATAGTAATTACATATATGAAATACAAATTATGTTCAACTACTATACTTAATGCTATTTCAAAAATAGATTTATTCACATATACATGGATAGTAACATTGTAATGAGTACCCACGAGGACCTATCAGCTGTGGTAGACACCGTCAGTATTAAACTAACATGAAAAGAAAGAGTTAAAATGGCATGTGTGTGTAGTATTATATCTGCTTCTCAGTGCACAGTTCCGTTGCTAACTTGGTTTTAGAGCTACTTCTTTTATAACAAAAAATAACTCAATTAAGAGAAAAACCATGGGTATTGTTTAGTTTTTGTGCTGTACAAAGGATAATAACATAGTTGATTACAAACTGAACTGTATTCTAAATTCTTCATGTCAGGCTAATCCAGAATTAACTGCATCCATATTTGCAGAAACCACTAAAGGTTGTTTATAAACTGCTCTAAGTTTCCGTAACTCATCTGCAGAGCGACTTCTCATTTGCTTTATTTTTCACCACTGAAAGGCACAGGAGGGTAAAGGAAAAACACGGATGAAATTGTCTTCTCTAGGCCCCGCCTTGTGTGCATATCATGGTACTCAAGGTGCCTGTCACAGCAGAAGTCAATGAACCAGGTAATCGTTCCAAATTAGAAGTTTGTGCCTCTGCTGACATTTACATTTTGAACCTAATGATTACACTATTTAACTGACCTTTGCTCTACTAATTATGGGCACTTATAGCATTAAATGTTTTTTAAATGTCAATATATTGTCTAGTTAGGAAAAATATTAATATAACATAATCAGTACTGCTTTGATATGCAAACATCCAGTAATACAACCAGCAATCTTCAGTTTAAACACACAAAGCACTAGGCAGGAAACAACACTTAATACAAGCCCAACTTATTAATTTGCTAATCATTTATAGATATTCATCAGTTTATAATCATGATGTGTGTGTGTATGTATGTATACATATATCTGTCTATGCTTTCAACATATATTTTTAAGGAATCTTCACAAAGCAAAAGCTGTCTTAATACTGCCTCAGGTTGTATGAGTAGAGGTAAGTCTGAGATGATGTAGGGAGTAGGTAAAATAACAGCTAACATTTGTTTAGTGCTCATGCAAGAGGCACTTTCCTAAGCACTTTTTTCTTTATTTTTTCCATCACCATTTATCCCCCCTAAACCCCCTTCCACATCCATCTACCCCCTCCCCACTGCAATCACCACATTGCTGTGTCCTTGAGTTCTTTCTCTTTTTTTCCTCAATCCCTCTACCCACCCCCAACTCCCCACACACACCACCAGAGCTGTCTGCCTGCTCTCTACCTATGACTCTGCACTTTTCATGCACGATTCATTGTCATATCCTTACAACAAGTCTGGTAAGGTAGGTATTAATATTGCTATTATAATGTCCATTTTGCAGATGAAGAAGCTGAGGCAGAGAGAACTTAAAATCCCAAAGCAGGTCTTTTCAAGACACTGCTGTGTGCTTCTTTGCAAGTAAAACAGATTTTCAGCCATCTATCTTTTATGTTATACAGGCCAACACTGAAATAGCTTTAATTTGATTTTTTCAAAGTCCTTTTTCCCAATGAATTTACAGAGATATTATTCTCCAGGCGTCTTCCTTCCAGTGCCACTTGTGCAATTGCAAGATGTGAGCACCAGTAATATGGGATGTTGGCTCTGCTGTTGTTGGATATGATACAAAAAAGAAAGAGTTGCACAGAATTTCAGTGAAAACAAAAAAATGGTCCTGGAAATCTCTTCTCTGCTGGCACAACTACTCAAGGTCTAATGGAACCAGAATCAAAAGTCAGCATTCCTACACACTGGATGAAGAAAAGCAAGAATTGTCCTCAGCAGCCCTCTCCACAGCCTCGGGGCAGTCGTACTGATCTCCTGCAGCTGAAGGCCGTTGTGGGGACTCCCTGAGCCCCACACTAGAGGCCACCAACTGATCATCTGCACACCAAATCCCTCTGGCAGATAGGATTTGTTTTGCATTGTTTTTCAAATATTTAAGGAGACTTAGAAATCAGAGGATTTCACAGCAAATCTGGATTTATAGTCCTGTCCTTAGGAAACATAAATCTGGGCAGCTTCTCACATGACAGCAATCAGCTAGAGACACTGCCTCTCCTAAAACGGGCATGTGGCTCCAGGTGATCACACGCTATCGTCTTACATCAGGCCTACTTCGTAGGTTACATGTGGCTGCTCAGTCAAGAAACTTGAGCCTACCACCCTTGCTCTAGTCCAAGATTTCTTCCAGCTCTGAGATTCTATTTGTTTTAATGGAGAGAAAACAAAGACCTCACTAAACTGAGTTCAATGACTCACTCAAGGTGACCAGGCTAGAGAACTATTTAAGAGCGTAGCCAAAACTTGAACTTCAGTCTGAAGCCCAGGCTCTTGCTTTGAACACATCACCTGTTGTCTCTTATTGACACATGAAGTGATTGGTTCAGGTCTGTGAAACTGAGAATATTGTTCTTGCAGCCACAAGGAAAGCTAATTTAACCTTGTTATGGGGTAGAGAAACCTGAGAGTTGAATTAGAATTCTGCCAGTACCCAAGAGTTTCCAGAAATCCTATCTATAGAAAAGATTTCAAGAACTGAGCATACATAGATCAGCAGAGGATATAAATGTGGAGTGGTAGTGAAGAGAAGCTCCGATATAGTTTAGCTGCTTCTGTGACACCATCAGCTCCCCAGAAATTTCTGTGTGGCCTGGAGTCACCTCTCTGCAGATGTGGCTTCCAGGCTCTTTCCACCCCAGGGTGGGATCATGGTAGCCCACGGTCCTCTAAGAAGTTCCTACCCATGTGCACATCCTTACTCAAGGCAAAAGCCACTATATGCCTAGAGATCATAGCAAAGATCAAGAATAAAACCTGGTCCAAATTTTTATTTTCTCTCAGTAAATTGCTAAGCAAATGGATACAGAACTAAAAAACTAATTAAATTTTTTCAGTTCTGTGGAATCACATACAAAGAATTATGAAGGACTAGAATATGTAAAATAATCTGGTAATTCTCCCAGAAATCCTATCATTCAAGGAGGATTTCACACTAATTAGTCATTATTTTCATTCAGAAGCACCGGTCAGCCTAGAAAGCACTGGGGAGAAACCAGATTTAAAGAGTTCTTGGGGGAAAAAAAAAATAAGCCTTTTTGTCTAAAAACTAACAGACTTATTCCAGTAATAAAAACTCTTACAATTAAGTGCAGACGCAAATTATTGCACTCATATTGATTCAAATTGAGTTGGTGTATATATGTACTTCTACAGTTCTACAAATAGAGCATTAAACTTTAATTTCTACAGAGACCAGGTAAATGAAAATTAAAAACCTTATTGTTATTTATTCAATTATCACTTTTCTAAAAGCAGAACAGGAACTTAGATTTTAATTCCCTAAATAATTAATTATTGAATCAGGTTTGACATCTGCAACAGGAAGCTCTCACCTATTCCAGGGCTCTGTAGAGAGCTCTGCTGCAGCAAGCTTCTCACTGCTGCCGAATCTGTTTGTTCTCATTTGAGTGGAAGTAGAAAGATGTTTAACTTCACGTTTTATAAATCATCTGGGTCTTCCCAGAGGAAAGGCACTGGATCATTATTATTATTATTAATTTGCAACCTCAATTTTCTGAAAACCAGTCACTTTCTCTATTGTGAGTCCTTTCTTACATGGTTTATCTTTTAAACCTTTAAAATGTTCTCTACTGAAACAAAGGGAGAGTTTTGTTTTGTTTTGTTTTTTCCTAAATGATATCTCACTGAAGAGAAATGTGGGGGAAATGAGACTTCCAGGGGACATTTGGTCATGTACCTCAAACATCTGCTTCTCATATGCTAAAATTCCTTATTTCACCAATATTGATGCCATTAAGTTATTATGTAGGAAAAGCATAGACTTTTAAAGAAAATAAAATTGATGCAATAAGCCTAGTTGTTATGGCCATGGCGTTTGGAGTTAGACATGGGTTTACATCTGAGTGCCCCCTCAATGCCACCACTGAGTTTTCAACTTCCGTAACTTCAGACTTCTCACCCACAAAGAGAAGAGACTACCCGCCACGCAGTTATGTGCACTATCTGGCCCAGAAAGTCCCTCGGCGAGTGAGGTTCTGCTGTTGTTTCTACACAATAGCCACAGTACACAGAGTGCTGGCAATGCTGTTCCTAAGCAATGCATCATCCCCAGCGACTCTGGAAGGGAATGCGCACGGGTGGATGGGGGGTCGCACCCTCATTGCTATATTATGCACTGCTCTCCTATAATTTACTTACTAACAAAACATGTGACAAGGATTGGAGGCAGGAAACATGCAAAGTTGAAAATGAGCGCGCTAAATGAAAGATTAGGAGGAAAGCACAGGAGAGGTCATGGCAAGGGGGAAAGAGTGAAACCGCAAAGGGGAGGAAGCGTGGAGCATCCCTTGAGTTCAGTATGTCTGGCCACTCTCACCAGCTGAATGAAGGCCTACTCACAGAAGCCATGCGCTTGGTCATTCGGCAGAGGAGTTACAGTCAGCAACACTGTGAAATGGGAGTGGGGGGATGCCGAAATAAAATTCTCTCACACACACCTCCACACACATATACTATCTGCTGCTGTAAAAAGTTTTGGATATATATCTATATGTATTTTAAAGAATATATATATAGTTATAAAAGTCATACATATATATATATATATGTATATACACACACACATTGATAGATGACTGATGGGAAGATATAAATGATGATTGATTGATAGATAGAAAAATAGTTATCTGGATCCATATCTACATATATCCAGACCCAGATTATTTATAGAGATCCTGATACCTACACATCTGAATTTTAAAGAATAAACATAGATATATAATCCATATGCATGGTCCAGGTATATAAATATATACATATATATATAGGGTGTCCCCAAAATGTATATACACACTTTGAATAATTATAAAGGCATTGTTTATTAAAATACATTTCATTTTCAAATCTGAGATAGCAATTGTTAAACTGTGTATACATTTTGGGGGGACACCCTGTATTTATAATCCAAGTATTCATATAAGTACATATACAGTTATATAGAGATCCATATATATATATAACTCATATGATAGGTAATAGATAATATAATCCATATATTACATATATATGTCCTAAATAGCCTTTACATTTTACATCTATAGATACAAAGAGCTAGAGATAGACTATTCTTTTAAAATAGCATATGCCTGCTTTTTTCATTTCTGTTCTCAATTGCAGCCAGTATTATTACATATACAACTGAAAACTAAAATGCTTCCTCTGTGGTAATGAAAAGCCCACCATGCTGATTACTGAGAGGCCAAGTCCAATTTTACAAGAGCCTCCTACAGGGGCAAAGCCTTCTTACAGATAAGACAATTTTATTGGAGAATGCAACCTAGGGTTAACAAAAATTTCACTTTTGTTGTGATATACATATTTTTCCTTTATAAACAGATGGTGTTTTTTCAAAGAGAAATTGTTTACTCCCAACAAAAAATATATGTAACTATATATATTCACATATACATAGGTATAACTATATATAATTTAAAACACAACATATACAGTATTAGAGTCAAATGTTCTCTAAAACTACTTAATCTCAGAGCTGTCTGGTGGAATTTTTTTAACGAATTTATTTTTACTATATTCTGATAAGTTATATTTAATTGATACATGTTTGTTAAATAACTCATGCTTTCATGGATTAAAATACCTACAACAGGAATGTGACAGTCTATTTAACATGATTCTTGTACTATTTTGAAACTGACTTTATTTTTCATTTTACTTTGTTCACATTACTTTTTATCATTAATATTATTAATTTTATTTATTGTATCATTATCATCAATATTATGAATGTTTACCCAAAGACAATGTGGTAAATTCTTTACATGTGTTATATTGTTATTATAGTCTATTATTATACCCATTTTATAACAGAGAAAACTGAGAGCTGGAGTGAGCGACTTGCCTTAGTCACACAGTAGTGAAAGCCTGGTTTGAGCGCAGAGCTTCCCAGCACAGAGCCCAGGTGCATCATGACGCTGACTACAGTCAGTTCACAATGTAGCAGAAAACAGATCGCCTGTTTGTCATTACTTAATTTCCACTGTTGTTAACATTAAAATGATTAAATATATTTTAAAAATTAAATTTAAAACTGGCAAAATAAAAAAAGTATTGTGGCGATCTGTTATATGTTTGTGTATTAGGCATTTTTATCCCCTCCTACCATTTCGTTCCGGCTTCTAGTAAAATGCAACAAAATGGCTGTGAGATTCACTTACTATCTTATAACCAATTGTGGTTATTGAATCATCAAGTCAGTGCCAATCCTGCTTTTCCAAATATCTAAAAATTAAATGGAGAAATATTTTTTCTTAATATCAGGAGAAGCAAAGACTTCATAAATTTACATTTCAAAACAGCATCTAGACTTAAGAGGGGAAGAAAGTGTCTACGTTAGTCATGTGGGCACGTAGAAAAATATATGTACAAGGAAAAGGGTTGTTCAACTTGGAGGGACCAGCAGATAACACAGCTAGGCCTTCATTATTTGTCAGTTCTAAGAATTCTCTGTGAAATGGCTTACTGTTGGAAGGCTTGCATATACAATGAAATGTGTTAAACAATTTTCATATCTGTAGGAGACACTTTTAAAGTTTTCCTAAAAATACTAAGTTTCCAAAGTAATGTATTCATTGCTCTTGAGTGTCACGCTGCATCCATAGAGGTGAAAGCATGCTTAATTTTACATAGTAGGTAATTTTACTGCAATAGATTATTCCTTAGAGATTTTAAAATAGTGTATAAGCTTTAAATTTTGTTATATTTAAGAAATTAAGTAATTATAAAAGTCCACATTTCTAATGAATTTTCAGGAGGTAATTGATTTTATATTTTTTTAAAAGATTAGTCAATTTAACCTTTAGTATTTTCCTACATATAAGAAAGCATTTTTGCTATACCCATGAAAATAATTGCTCTCTCTGCTTCTTTCTCACATATATTTGGATGTTTATGTATGAAGAAGATAAATATAACTGATGGTTTTTATTATGACCAATATACTATTTATTTGTAAAATTTTACAAATACTAAACAGGAAACAAGGAAAGTTATAGACTGAGAAACACCTGATTAATATTACTTTTTACAACATAAAGGTTTTGAATGTATAATAATTTTGCTTAAAACAGAAAGAGAAAGTATTTTGGGAAAGAAAAATGCATTTACATGTTGGTCAAATTCTTCAAAATATAGGCATGTACTCATGATTTCATAATAATTTCAAACTTTATTATTTGTAATACAAAAAAAGTCATCATGTGCTTTTATGCCTCATTATTTCCTTCCTGCCACCTTGGTTTCCACCCTAATGCAATTCTGTGCCCCCTTCTAGGCCCCCCTTATGGGCCAGCACCTGCTGCAGTGAGTCAGTCCCCGGCACTCGCACTCCCTTGCAGTGTTCTTTGTTCCCCCTCCCTAACGGATCCTATTGATCTCTACTTGTGCGCATGTCAGTTTCCCCTCTCTGTAAGGAGAAGATCTTATTACCTTTTGGTTTGGGGCTACCACCAGTTTTAGCCCTGTTCCTGACACAAACATTTATTGATTTAACTGACACGAAGCATAATTATTTTCTAAAAGATGGCTTTGATTGAGATCAAGGAATTACTCTCAGACCCACAAACCAACACTGGTAGAAAGAGGGTGGGGGAGGAGCTCTCAATATTATTAAAATGCAACTTTGCTAATATTTAAGATTTAGATGGATATTTCCCTCACTAAGCTTTTAAGACCTCTCTAACCAAAATCAAACAGATGAGCAATGTGCTGAATTCATTCCAGATATCAAGTTTACAAACAAGCCATTCCTGAAGTTCTCTGAAGAGAAAACAGCCGTTTCACACATCGGTAAGGGCTCCAGAAGCACGGAAGAAACATGTGTTTTAGTGCACATTACGAGAGCTTTCGGAAAGCAGATTAGACATTTTCAAAATATAGCATAGATCACTTCACCTTTTTTACATATTGTTCTGAGTTCTTCACTCTGGTTTTGTAGGCCATGAACTTGCCTTGTCTTTACTTTTCTAGATCTAAGGATAGTAGCCCGTTAGTCTTTTTAACTGGCCTTCAGTGAGCGGTTGCTGTGTGCCAGGCCTTGTTCTGACTTAATCCTCACACCAGCCTTATGAGGCAAAGACCATGACTTCCTCCTTTTTACTAATTAACTGAGGCATTAAGAGGTTAAGTCATTCCTCAAAATCCTGTGGTTAGTTCTGGGGCAGAAGGGGATCCACGCCCACATCTGTCTGGAATTGCACTATGGTGCCTCCCACTGTGAACAAGTCATTTCCAGAGATGATGAAAAATATCCAGTTACCTAAATAGACATTATTTCATCTGCTCATTGCATCATTTAACATGTACAGCCATTCCTTTCACAATAATTTCCAAAGATGTGGGCTGATTTTGACTAAATTTGGCAAAAGAAATGCATATTGAGCTCCCCTTGCTACTTAGTCCATTGCCTTAAAGTAGAATATTCAAAAAGAGAATATAGACAGAAGAAGCTTCTAAAGAGGACAGGGGAACAAAACTGCTGGTAAGAACCTGAGTACCTGGAAAGAAATTGGTTAAAATCAACTCTTAACATAGGAGGGAACTAGGTTAGGTATTGCTAGGTCAGACTAGGAGTAAGCTGCTGAAATAGTGTGCAGGCTGCCCCGTGAGGAAAGTCTGTGGGTCAGTCACACTGCACCAATTGCAATGATTAACAATTGTCCAAGTTATTAGTTAACTCCAGGAACTGTGAGTTAAGTTTAAGATGAGCTCAAATTACCTTTTCTTAAACAGAGAGCC
Organism: Miniopterus schreibersii; assembly: GCF_964146895.1. Taxonomy (NCBI): domain Eukaryota; kingdom Metazoa; phylum Chordata; class Mammalia; order Chiroptera; family Miniopteridae; genus Miniopterus; species Miniopterus schreibersii. The sequence goes on along the minus strand of NC_138106.1, from coordinate 85,253,850 downwards.
TCCAGAATTTGTTACTTAAGTGGAATTCAGTTTTGCCTAATCAAGTGTAAAAAATTTTCCTCCACTTATGAGAGAAAGAACAAAAGCTGGGATCAACGTTTAGTCATATTACAAAATAACACTCAATATGGATCAATATGAATATGTCTCATTTTAACTGTTTGTTAATTGGAACATTCCAAAAGACATTTGTTTTATGAATTATTATTGTTGCATTAATGTTTTCCAAATCATTCACAAAACTACTAATATCTTAAATTTTAATTCTGTTGTGCTGATGCTATATTATTTTATGCATGAAATATAAATCTACACATACTTATTGTGTCATATTTCTTAATATTTCTATTGGTTAATGATTCTTTAAATGAGAGGCTCCATATGAGTAAAAAAAATGTATTATCAAATATAAATGAAAATAAATCATTCAGCCAATATTTTCCATAGGCTGGTCATCTTAAGCAAAGCATAAAACCTCACCTAATGATCAAATTACTTTTCTTACTAATATTACTAAAAGGGCATCACCTACAGTGTGCTTGTAGATTATTTAAACAACTTAAGAAACATTTAGTCAAGGATAAATTTAGAGCAAAATTCAAGAATATTTTGACTAGGACTTTGGGCTGCCCACCAAATTCATAGTCCGTCTGTGTTTGTTTCTGGCATTTATTGTCTAAGATATAATAAAGTAACAATTTCTGCCTTCACTATGTCAAGGCAGATATGAGTAATATCTGTAGATTTTACCCTTCATATATTAAAGTACCCAAGTGGATATCTTCATACTTGAATGAACCAGAGAACACTTTTTCCCAAATGTTTTTTTGGTATTAAAGATAATGATACTATGCAAATTAGCAAGGCTTAATGTTCCTACCAATATTTGACGATTTGAAATCAGCCCCTGGTTAACAGATGGTCCCATCATTCTAGGACATAATTTATATCCTCTCTGAAAACCTCAACAGAAAGGCCAATGGACATGTATTCCACCTGGTCCCTTGAGGAATTCTCATCTTCAGATAGAAAACTTTCACAAACAACAGTGCTTATTAGCAAATTCCTAAGTTGCATGTTTACCGAAAGCAAAAGTGCTCTTCCAAATTTCCCCTCATGTTCTGATTTATTATACTGCCCAGATATATTTTAAATTTTGTATTCAGATTGTTTGTTGAATAATGGTTGATTTCTAAAAGGCACTTTTATTATAGTAACTCACGCAAAGGTGAATTTCCTGACAAAAGTCCATGAACTCTTGAGATTCACAGGAGAATAAACCCAAACTAGGTAACCAAAACCGGGTGTGCACCCAGACAAAGTTCAGACAAAGCACATGGAGCCCGGCATGCATGAAACAAGGCAAACCGCAACAACTGATGTGCTGTGGGAGCATTTGTGGGGTAATTTTATGATATGCACACCTGTTCACGAGGAACACGATTTCATGTTCAGGGCTAAACAGAAACAGCTTGTGTTTGCATTGGCGTGAACTGTCTAGACCAACCTTTCACCAGCACAGACACCATCCCTACAGTTCACTCTGACCACTGCGCATCACCCATACTTTTTTGAAATAAAGAAAAGACATCCCCAGGATCCTGCAAGAGTCTTACAGGGAAAGCGTGGCTGAGACCAGGTGTGATTGATGAGCCCTCTCATTTATACAATGAGATTCAAATCCAGGCTGAAATAACTAATGTAATGAAAAGAAAAAGACTAGTAAAGATTAATGAGTTTTAACGGCTCTACTATCTATTCTGAAACAAATGTGGGACGAAAATAGTTATAGCTTTCAAAAGAGTCTTTTTTTCTGATTTTAATCTCTGAAATCTATTCCGTAGTCAAGGGTTTGTTAGAGAAAAACAGACATATGGAAAAAAATACAATAATGATAGAAGAAAGTATACCTCTTCTACCAGGAGAAACTCACACCTTAGTATCTCGGGCCACAAACACCACTATGCACATAAATTTTAACTAAGTATTATTGAGGCATAGATAATAAATTCTCAAACATTTGGCAGTTTATTGAAGAGAAATACTCACAACATGAGCTACATAAACTCATCCTCTAAATGAGAATATTTTAAAAGATATTGACTACAGATGTTTCAAAGTAGAATTTAAGGTCTCACTGGGTGTCCCCAACTGGTGATCACTCTATTGTAAGCTTAACTCTTTAGCAAGGTCGTTCAGATTCCTGTTTTCCCTTCTCAACTTTTCACCCAGCAAGCAGTCATTGTTACATTTCAACACTTCTTTACATCAGGCACCTAATACAGAATGGAAACAGCTGCAACTTCACTGCCCAGCCCTTTCTTCCATCCTTACATTTGTTCTGTTAATGTAGGTTAATTCCGCAAATAACACTTCTGTAAATTGTTCTTGCAAACTGCTACATCATTTATGTAAGGACTTCTGTGAACTTTGAAAAATTAATGCCTTTAATTTTGGTTGATGGCAACATCAGCAGAGCTCTGTAAATTGCACTTTAATGAGATTTTGCTACAGGGGATAATCTGCTACTGACAGAGGAACATCTTGAAAACATCTGTAGACCTATAATTTCTCTATGGCGATTAGAGCCCACCACAAGACTCCAAACACAAACCCAAAATAAAGGGGAAATATGTGAAGTTGTAAATGGGAATACAACCTGTTCTTTAAAAGTGAGGGCTGAGTATGAAAAGTTTCATGCACTGAAAATAAATCAATTTTTGGACTAATTAACATTTAGCTTTATTTAATTAAGAAAGACTATTACTGTCTCCACTGCTGTGCATCTGTATATAATGAAGCGAACAGCAGTAGGTATAAGATACCACCGAGGGATATGCCCAAGTAACCCAGCACTATAGGTACGAAGGAACGTCTCTTATTGTTAAGTAACTGACATCAAGAGTCTTACTTTAATGTTGTCATAAATAAAAGGAAGATTTCCACAGATGCCTTCACATATGGTTTCTTATTTCTCTCTGGTGGAGACTGGGAGTTGGATTAGATGCCAAAATTAAATGATTTAAATAGACAGCTGCATAATGGAAACTACTAAATAACACCTTTTAAAGAGTTTCTATTTATAGCAGGTCTAAATCACAGAAGGGTGACAAATTTTATTTTGCCAAAGCTAACATTCTTTATTGCTCTAATGCTATTACTTCTAAAACCCCAGAGTTATCTTATCTGAAGTTTCACTGTAGCTCACGTTTGTGAACATGCCATTTTTAGAACAGGAAATTTTGAGATCCATCGCATTTTCCAGTCAGACCCTATGCTTGAAAAGCAATCTGCTTTAAATGTATACCATATTCATTACCTTACACAAGCAGAAATAAGCAGAAAGCAACATAAGGTATTATACTATATTCTTTATCTTTTATACCATGAAATAGCTACCTGTTAGAATCCCAACTTCCAGACCACAATTTTCTGCCTATAATGCTTACATCTTTATCATTTTTTATAGGAAAGAAATTACATAAAATATGTACATTTAATGTGTATATAATGAGACACAAAGAAAATGTTATTTCTGGAAAACTTAAATATATCAACAGGTTTAGTTGATGTTTTAATTGACCCTTTGAAGGCTAAATTGAATGCATATTCTAAAACAAGTGAGAAATAAAACAGTTTCATAAATTCTCAAACTGAACTGGAACATCATCATTATAAAAATGAATGAGGGAAGCTTTTTATTACTTCATTAGTTGGCCTCCTTAAAATTTTTGTGTGTCTTCCATAACCAGATGCTATCAAGTACTCCCATGTACTCTATCATTCCTCCACTTCCAGCAATAATCAGAGCCCAGGTCAAGTCACTGTTTTAACTTTTATGCAGCATATAAAGTTGCAGCTGGAAAGGGAGTAGAGAGAGGACGCACTGAGGTTGAGGTCTCCAAAGGGGTGAAGAATAAATAAGGGGTTGACCAGCAGGGATGTTTATCTATAACGTCTGAACTATCCATGAGTGATGCTACACGAACTGAGCATGAGGCATCATCATGTATCTCCTGCTTCTGCTCCTCTCACAACTGGGCTTTGTGGCTGTGGCTGTTGGGTCTCCCTATGCCCATGCGTCAGTCCCTGGGACTCACTCTGAACTTGAACTTAGAACCATCATCATGCTCTTCTCTCTCTTCTCCCATCAGAGATTTGCCTCATGGTATTGCACTTGAGTTTGTTCCCCAAAGACCCCATCTGTACCTCCACTCATAAGTTTACAAAGGAGTCCCTTGTGCCCAGCTAGACAGTTCACTCTTTTCAAATGCTGCAGAGCAAGTAAATGTTTGGTATTGTGAGTACCCTTTTCAAGTAATACATCACCAGGTCCAGAATAAAGATATTTGAGGAATAATTTAGATAAGTAATATCATTAGGGTACAGAATATACCTCTTTAGCATTTCTAGGTGACCTTCAACCTAAAAAAAATTAAATTAAATTATATTTAAATTTAAATTTAAATAAGCCCTATAATCATGAAGTTATTGCCGTTACTTCTCAGGATTAAACTTTGTCAGAATGTGACTTGTGATGATAAAGAGCAACATCCTTTGCATTCAGTAACTAATGTTATCATAAAATGTTCATTATTTACTACTAAAAGAAAAGCTATTCTCTTTTAAAACTCATCCTGGAAAAGCCAAGTGTTGTCAGTCGTTTGGTGCATACTATAGATCCTAGCTGATTGGCAGACTTGGCTGACTTCTTCTCCCTGCAGTTGAGATAGGCTCTCTTGCCACACCTACAGGTTTAAATTTTTATTTGAGGTTAAATAAACTCATCCTCACTTTAGGCAAGAAGCATGTAAGTTCTATCAACCCACATGACTCAGTATCCTTAAAGAAATGAGCTCTGGAATCCAACAAATTACTGTGGGAATGTCATCTAAGCCACTTTTGAGACTTGGTACTCCTGGAAACCATCTAATCTCTTTAAGCCCTGATTTCATCTACAAAATGATGGTAAAAATATCTGTTAGTGGGTTGTTGTAAGGATTAAATATGATTGTGTACGTGAAACAGATTTACAGATGTAGAAGGGTCTCAATAAATATTAGTGCCTTTTTTAGTTTTTTTTTTCCTCCTTTCTTGGTCAGTTGTTACTAGTTGTTGTTGGTGTCATTCATCCCTCTACCTAAAATGTTTCAAGCAAGTGGGCAAGTGTTTTCACAAATAGTTTTCAGGACCCTGGAGAGATCTCATGTGCCCTTTCCCACAAAATACATTTGTTCTTCTGTGCCAGTGGGTAGTTCGCTGATTCATTCAGTAAATATATTTTGAAGTTCTATACAGACACTATTTTAAGTTCTAAAAAACACAGCATTCAACAAAGCAGACAAGTCCCCATACTTCTGATGCTTATTGTTCAATGGAAAAGTATTCATCAAAAAAATAATCTGACTCTTTCACCACCACCCCAAAAAATTACAAATACTGACTGAATAGTTATGATAAACAAAAAGTTCAAAGGCCTAAGAGAGGAATCCTTACCAAATTTGGGGGAGTTGGGGATGGAGTGGTTGTCAGGAATAATTTTCCTGAGAGGCAACATTTTGTTTTGCTAATATCTCGGGGATAAATGAAAGATAACCAAACAAAAGTGATCGTTGAAGAGCATTCCTGAAACAGAGTCATTTGAAGAACTTAAAGGCAAGTGTCTCTAGTGAGGAGTGATGATGGATTAGCACAATGAGTAAAGGGGAGAAGTAAAGATGTTGCAGGTCATTCTAAGAATATACATAAATATGGAAGACTCGTAGACCTGGCTTATCAATTTTTTTATCTACTTTCTATTGTTTTAATGTACATTAATTACATTTAAAATTCAGGATATTAAATTTTTGAAATATCCTAAAAATTATAAGATATGGCTACACTGGTCCTGCATTTCCACATGAAGACAATAGATTAATATAACTTCATCAAGTAGACAAGACATGAGTTCTTTGTTGCCACAGTCTTTATTGGCCAAGTTCACTTATACACATTTTCTGTTCATCCCCGGAATCTTGTAAGTTTACAAACCTAGGTACTGATTTCTACCTTATTCCTCAGGTACAGCCCTGATTTTGTCCACTATGGGTAGTGAATTATCACCTTGCTTCTTGTGGTTGCATGTTGATATCCAGTCCTTCTGAAACATTTTCCAAGATAAGTGCTGTCCTCCCACACATCTAGCACAGGGATCCCTGAGCCTGGCAGTTTCCCAAGTTGCTATTTTCCACCCACCTATTGGGAGGTCCTGGCTATATTTATTTATTCTTCCAAATGTTTTCTTTGGTCATACTCTCCAGATACTCATTTGCCTTCCAATGGATTTATAGTTCAATAGTAGTTCAGCAATATACCAATCCCAGCCAACAGATAACCACAAACTTCAGTCTCTTCACATCTGTCTTTTCCATCTTTTGTTCATTAGCCAATGAAATATCACTTCTCAAATTTTATTAGGTAGCTTGGTTTCAATAAGCACTCTTTAAAAGCAAAACATACGAGAGGATGAGCTTGTGATAAACACCCAATTATTTGGAACTCAATTATACAGTTCCCTCAATTAACAAAAATTTTCTTAGTACTTTACTTCTAATAAGAAAAAAACAAGTAAAGGAGAGTAAAGTATTAAACACAAAGGTATATATTTCCAGAAGTAATCATAGAGTTCAATGTAGTTTCACCTTTTACAGTCATTTCTGAAATAATTTTCAATGAAAATAAATATTCAGAATGGAGACTGCAGGAGGCACTACTAGATGCCATGTCATCAAAGAAATTATTGTTATATTCAATGCATTTCTCACATACCAAGAAAAGAAAGTTCCTGGCTTAGTGCCTTGTGAATAGTCATGGCCTAATATTTGATGAATACAGTGAAATGCAGACTAGTATATGTTACAGACTTGCAATTTTTAGGTGAACCATAAAATTCACTCACCTAGGATATCCTAACATTTCTAGAAAAGTAAAGATTTTGTTAACATTGAATTGTTCTTTTAAAGGTGTTAATAAGCAAGTAGATGTCACGTATACAGCATAATCTCTGGGCATTTGTTGAAGAAAGATTGTCCAAAGGGTGTCCCTTAGAGACTGGCTGACTCACTTCCTGTTCTGGCCCTGGCTGTACGGCCCCCTTGCTGTATTTGTTAACATCCTCCTCACAGCTCTTTTTCCTATTTGCCAGTGTTAATGGTCCTTTTCCTAACAGCATCCTAAGAGAGGCCCAAGCCCCATCAGCTTTGTGTCCCCTGGCCATTGTGGTTCCAATCTGTATCACTACAGTCTTTATCAATTCGCTCAGCAATCCTGAAGTAACTGTGCATTTCGGGATTCTGCTAGCATTTGTCTCTTGCTACAAAGAGCTTTAGGGGGAAAAAATATTCCAAATGGCATAACGGATGTTTTAGTCACTAAATTTCTTGGGAGTTTAAATTAAAATAAAAATGATACGCTTTGTACATGGATTTTCTTGTACTTAAGCCTTTAATGCTAGCTAAATAACAAAGGGGGCCATTAATGTAAAATTCAGCCTAAAGTCAATTGTATTACAAGCACTCTTAATGCTTGTACATTCTTAATGTAACAAGAAGGCTGAAAGGCACTTAACTGGATACAGCTGTATGCAAATTTGCATTAAACTACTGAAGGTTAGAAACAGACATTATTTTAATCTTGAAAAATAAACCACTAAGTATCTAGCATTTGGGTCTGTTAAGCTCATCTACTAATGATTCCCCCATTAAACCATAATAAAGTGTTTGAAAGTTGATCCAGCCTTTTGCACATGGTAAACAAAGAGACTGGAACTGCAGCAGGCTCTGCCAAAACCAGCGAGAAAATGCTTGAATGTATACATCCTCACACAGCTGTCACTCACCCCCGCTGTAGTATATACTTTGAGGTAATTAAACAAAAATGCATGCCATTTATCTAAAATTCACAAATTTGCCTTTTGGGAATGTAGCATAAACCATAGTCTGATTATGCAATGCAGAAAGCTATTATCCAATAGAAGGTGAATCCGGTTTTAAAGATGAAAGAAAAAAACTGTCACAAATAAAAATGTGGGTGAAGTACAAAAGATTTGCCGATTATAAGTGTGGTCCCACAAGGAAGCACACAAAACTGTATGATCATTACTATTTTCAGTCATACTACATTATGCTATCTGCAGTTCTCAAGCAGAAGGCTAAGGTAAGCCTATATGTATATGTAAACACATTTTTATTAAATCATGAGTTACATAGTTTTCTCAAATAAACTGAAAAAAATTTCATTATATACGAAATAGGGAGAGATGACCTGAGAGAATGAATGGATCATTCCCTGCTGAATGTGTTTACTGTCCTTAAGCAAGATAAAGGGATTCCTTGAACATTTCAAAAACACTATAAAGTTAAAGTTTATAATACTCTTCCTTTCTTTTTTTATAAATCTAATATATTTTGCACTGTAAACTTCTAAATAAATATACCTCAAAATTCAACATTGCTTAGCATAATAATCTCCAGGTCCATCCTGTCTCAAAGGATAAGAGCTCCTTCTTTTTAACAGCCACATAGTATAGAGAGGATTATGCCAAAGGAAATAAGCCAGGCAGAGAAAGACAAATATCACATGATCTCACTTATATGTGGAATCTAATAAACAAAATAAACTGACAAACAAATTAGGTCCAGAACATGAATACATGGAACAGACTGACAGATCTCAGAGGGGGGGCATGGAGGGGATGGGAAGAGATTGACCAAAGAACATATATGCATATATCCATAACGCATGGTCACAGGCAATAGTGTGGGGAAGGCCTGGGGTAGGACCGGGGCTGGGTGGAGGGGGGCAAAGGGGACTAAAATGGGGGATATCTGTAATACTGTCAACAATATTTTTTTTAAAAATTAAACATTGCTATTACAATGCCCACTGTAAGTATAACCATTTTATTAATTGAAAACTCGAAGAGGTTTTTAAATACTTGCTTTATTGACCTTGTCTGGCTTGTATTCTTGATTAATCCAAACAAAACAAGTTATTTATCACTCATGGCCACCTCCCCCCAAAAGAGCTAGATTAAAAGAAAAAAAGAAGAAAGGGGGGGAGGGAAGAAGGGAGGGAGGGAGGGAGGGAGGGAGGGAGGGAGGGAGGGAGGGAGGGAGGGAGGGAGGGAGGGAGGGAAAATAAGGAGAAGGTAAGGCAGGGAAAGGGAAGAGAAGACAAGGGAAAAGCATTCATTTATTCAACATATATGTAATTATAGCATACTATGTGTCTGGTGAAATGCAAGGGAGACACTGATAAACAAAAATAGATAAGATTCTCATCTTTATGAAGTTTACTCTCATTTAAAAGCCAGATATTAATTAAGTAATGATACGAAGAATATAAAAATCATAATTATGCATGATAAAATTTATCATTATGAATGATAAATTTTCTATGAAAATTTAAAGAAGGTTAAGTAAGGTGTCCTGGAGAAGTGAAGGCTGAAGCAAGATTTAAAGATTAGGTGGGTGGAGAGGAAGAGTTAAGGAGTGCTCCCTACAAATAAAACGTGAAAAGGCCTTTGGCTGCTTTGGGGGTTAAGGTAAAGGAACTGAAATAATGATAATATGGCATCAAATGATGTTGCTCTATAAGGCTCGAGGTGTAGTCAAACCTAGGTCACACAACGTTTTCTGGGCCTTGTTCTTTATTCACTGGAATAAATCTGACTACTGGGAAGCCGTTGAAGGTCAATGTTTGTTTGTTTTCATTTGAGGTAACACTGGTTTACAACATTATAAAAGTTTCAAGCGTGCAACATTATAATTTGACATCTGTGTCTACTACATTGGCTCACCACCAAAAGTCTAGTTTCCATCCATTATCACACGGTTTGCCCCCTTTACCTGTTTTGTCCTCCCTTCACACCCCTTGCCCTCTGGTGACCAAAAACCTGTTGTCTGCTTCTATTAGTGTGTTTTTAGATTTTTTTTTGTTTGTTCATTTGTTTTGTGTGTGTTTTATGTTCTACATATGAGGGAAATCATACTCTGTATGTCTTTCTGCGTCTGATTTATTTCATTTAGCATAATACCCTCAAAGTCTATCCATGTTGTCCCAAATGGCAGGTTTTCATCTTTTTATGGCTGAATAATATTCCACTGTATTTATATACCACAACTTTATCCATTCATCTGTTAATGGACACTTAAATTGTTTCCATGTCTTGGCTATTATAAATAATGCTACAATGAACATAGGTGTGCATATATCTTTTCGAATAAGTGTTTTTGTATTCTTCAGATAAATGCCCTGATGTGGAATATCTGAATCCTATGGCAGTTCTATTCTTAATTTTTAGGAATCTCCACAGTAGCTGCACTAATTTATAATCCCACAAGCAGAGCACAGGGTTCCCATTTTTTCACACCCTCTCCAACACTTGTTTCTTATCTTTTTGATGATAGCCATTCTGAAAGGTGTGAGGTTTTGACTTGCATTTCTCTAATAATTAGTGATGGTCAACATCTTTACATGCGACTATTGGCCACTTGTCATTGTAGATTATTTTAAATAAGAATTTGACACACCAAGCCCTGGCCTAGTGGCTCAGTTAATGGGAGCGCCATCCTGTACACCAAAAAGGTTTTGGGTTCAGTTCCCCATCAGGGCACATACTTAGGTTATGGTTCCATGTTTCTCTCTCACATCGATGTTTCTCTCTCTTTCTGTGTGTGTGTGTGTGTGTGTGTGTGTGTGTGTGTGTCTGTCTCTCCCTTCCTCTCCTCTAAAATCAAGAAACATATACTTAGGTAAGGATTTTACAAAAAGAAGAAAAAGAAAAAGCATTTGACACACCCATATGCATTTCCAAAGAATATATCCAGCTGTAGTGAAAGAAGACAAGAGTGACTATAAAAAGATCAGTTTTGGAGAGTGAGAGGGAATGGATTTTTGGAATCATTTACTAGAGGTAAGAGGAAGAAAAGTGATATGTTGGAGAAATGTGTCAGAAGCAACATTGATAAGAATTAATGAGAAATTGCACTTGGGGTTATGCTTCTGACAGGTACAGTTAGATAAACAGTGGGACATCGTGGAGAATAAGAAAACTGGGAGTGGGGCACAAAGTAAAACATGGTTTGGACATGTTGAATTTGAGGTGACTTTTGCTACACCGAATAATAGATAAATTTAAATATATTAAGTTGCACATCATGAAATTTTATATTAGTAATAATTTAATATCCCAATAAGTTCTTTTTAAAATATCAAAATCAATTTAAAATATGTACAGTGGCAAAGATTTTCAACTACAGTCCTATATCTAGTCTAACGAATGATCAAGTCTGAGACTAGAATAGAAGCATTTTCACACATGCAAATTCCCAAATATTAATTCCTTTGAAACTTCTTTAAAGAGGCTAATGGATTGGTGAGAACATATGCACCCCTATGTTCATAGCAGCGCTATTTGCAATAGCCAAGGTCTGGAAAGAGCCCAAGTGCCCATCAGTGGATGAGTGGATAAAAGAGCAGGGGTACATTTACACTATGGAATACTACAAAATCATAAAAATGAAGAAAATCTCACCTATTGCAACAGCTTGGATGGACTGGAAGATTGTTATGCTAAGTAAAGTAAGCCAGTCAGAGAAATGCAGATGCCACATGATCTCACTAATATGTGGACTCTAATGAACAAAATAAACTGATGAACAAAATAGAAACAGAGGTGTGAGTACATGGAACAGACTGACAACTGTCAGAGGAAAGCAGGTGGGGAGGGACTGGCTGAAAGAAGGCGATGGGATTAGCCAAAGAACATATATGCATAACCCATGGGTGCAGAAGACAGTGTGGCGATGGCCATGGGGAAGGGGGATATGGGGGCTGGGTGGCGGTGGGCAAGGGGGGGTAAAATGAGGACACCTGTAGTCAAAATAAAAACAAATTTAAAGCCTGGCTGGCATAGTTTAGCTGTTGAACATCGACCTAGGATCCAGGAGATCAAGATTCGATTCCCAGTCAGGGCACATGCCCAGGTTGTGGGCTCCATCCCCAGTAGGGGTTTTCAGGAGGCAGCCGATCAATGCCTTGCTCGTCACTGATGTTTCTATCTGTTTCTATCTCTCTCTCTCCCTCTCCCTTACTCTCTCTGAAATCAATAAAGATATATTTCTTTAAAAAAAATAAAAATAAAGTTAAAAAAAGTCTTACTCCTCTGATGTGCAACTAAGGGAGTTTCCCAAAAAACTGTTTTCCAAAATAATATTTTTACTTTGATATTAGAAAATTAATTGTCCACATTGATAAAAAGTTACATCTACTGTCTCTAAATTTCTGCCACTGAAATATGAACTAGGGGTTCAATGTTTTAAGCAAATGTTTGGAAGAGAGGTAATGAAATGCCACAGACCCACCATATGGCATTTTCTGAGTTTATCATTGTTGAGATACAGTAGGACTATAGGATTTTGTATGAATTAATAAGCTTGTCATGGAATCCACACACAAAAAAAAAACACAAAAAAAAGGAGAGAAGTAGTTCATGGAGAAGGTGTTCTGCCAAAACGGGGTACAAGTCAAAATTGGTGCAATTATAAGATCCAGAATAAATAAAGCTTGCTGTATCTACATTCTGTGAGAATGTCTATACCTCTGTGTAAAAGTGCTTCCCAACTTCATTCTAAACTTTGACTATACTATACAATTGAATAAAAAATGCTGTTAAACAGACCAATGCAAAAAACAGTTAACTCTTTGCTGACCCTGCAGGACTTAGTGTTTGCATCCAACAGAACTGGAAGGAGTAGAAATGGGCCAGCTTTCACAGGAGAAAGTGGAGCCATGTGCGCGAACAGCAAAGACATTAAGGGACCAAGAAGAGGGGCAACTGAGGAAAGAGACCTAGTGGAGGAGTCTGCGGAGGGTGCGGCCCAAGAGACTGGAACCGAGGCTCCCGCTCAGACCCTAGCAGCCCCTGACGTGTGGGCTGGGTTACACCGCTGGAACCCGAAGGAAAGAACTAGTCACACCGTCTAGGTTTTGTGTGTTTGTTCAGCTAAGTTTTTTTCCTTGATACGCGCTTCCTTCCTCCCTAACGTGAGACCAGTGTCTGGGTTCGCCTACCCATTTTTCAGGTTTCCGTTAAGTTCCACCTGTTCCAGGGGACCTTCCATAGCACCTCCAGTCCTCACAGGGCTGCCTGCTGCCCTCAGACTTGAACACTTCATTTTTCATCACTCAATCGTCTTAATGTTTTCATGTGAACATGTTATGAGGCCTAAAGTTTTAATGTTTCTACATTTTCTACAAATACCACAAGCTCCTCAAGAGTCCTGGGTAAACATTTTACAGTTTGATGTTAATGCACATGTACAGCAACTGACCACATGCCTACGTATGTAAATTGTGTTCGATCCATTATAAAAATAATCGGCCCATATATCCGTATAAACAGGGGTGGGCAAAAGTAGGTTTATAGTTGCGAGTATGCGAAACACAGAATTAATAAAGCTATCGTACTAATCATAACCTGCGTGTCTTTTTCCATACGAACAACTGTAAACCTACTTTTCCCACCCTTGTAGTGTCTTAATAAATTTCTAATATTTCTGATTATAATTTTGAAATTAATATTTAAATTGTTAAACTTTCAGGAATTTTGTGAATCAGTTGTTAAACACAGTTATTAAAAATTAAATTTTTTAAATACAAATTACCTTAAATATTTAAAATTATAAAAATAAATTATCTTAAAAAATAATGATAATAAAATAAAATAAATTATCTTAAAAACAAAGATGATAAATACCCAAAAGTCATCACGTCCTAGTTACTTCCCACATTTTGTGAGTATCTTGCTCTTTGGTTCACTTACATCGATCACAACACTACATGGAAATAAATAACCTTGCTGGGCTGGGCTGCCCTTCCCTACCCTGCTGTAAGTGCATCACATTTTAGCTTGAAACTGGCCACGGTGGACTATTCACATGATGAAATTCTTTAAAATGCCACAAAATAGGCCTTATTATTTTGTTGATTACATCGTCTATGCTGTCGAATGCAGATTAAACTTAAAGTGTGTCATGTCTAAAAGCAAGACATTGTGCATAACACATAAAACTGAAGAACTATCCTTTCCATTGTTAAAAATTCTCATCTTACTCAGCAACAACGTTACTGACAACATTGACTAACGAGCGAGCTCCGGTATCTCCTTTGTTGGTTCATTTTCACTTCACCATAAACAAAAATGCCACCAAGATCATAGAAAGTTAAATCATTCTGTGGGAATCAATTGGCTATAGAAAATTTATAACAGAGAATACCCTGTCCGGTGTGGCTCAGTACTTAGGGTGTCAGCCCACGGACTGACAGATCCTGGGTTCAAACCCAGCCAAGGGCACCTACTTTGGTTGCAGGCTCCATCCTGGCCCTAGTTGGGGCTCATGCAAGAGGCAGCCAATTGGTGTGTCTCTCACATCAATGATTCTCTCTCTCTCCCTCTTTCACTCTCCCTGAAAAGCAATGGAAAAAATATCCTCAGGAGAGGATTAAAAAAATAATAATATTGTATATTTTATTATTATTAAGTTGTGCATTGTATATTCTTTACATCAGAAAAGTTTATAATATGTGTATATATGTATACATATATATATATATTTTGTATTAAACAAAATTTTAAGCTTATAACGAAATACATGTATGTGTATGTGTGTGTGTGTGTGTGTGTGTGTACACACATATGAACTTTTTCATGGAGCAAGTTGTTAAACGTTTGCCAGTATATCACTGTCATGGATAAATTTTATCAGGAAAATTCCCAGGACTCAATCCCTCAGATTCTAAAGCAGTGCACCTGGGGTGAAGCCCAGCAATCTTTCTTTGAAACAACATTTTTTTCCTACAGTGGCAGCCTTAGGTTTGATTAAGGAGAACAGAAAAATAAACAAAATGAAATGTGTTTTGTTTGAGCTTAGAAGAGTCCTAGATATCAGCAGATGCTCCCTTTAAGAAGAAACCTACAGGTAAAAAGGACCACATTCTGTTTGTGAGGGGTGGAAATAATCTATGTTCATGATTTTGCAAATCTATTTTCTAAATTAAAACTAAAATCTTTTTCTTCAAAAAATACTTATTTCCTAAATTATTCATTTAACACTGTCACCATAGTCAAAACCAGTGTGAAAAGAAGAAGCTATTTCAGAATTATTCATGAAATATGAATGTCTATTATACTGGGGTTTTTTAAAGATTGTTTTAAATTGATTTTTAGAGAGAGAAGAAGGGAGAGGGAGAGAGAAACATAGACAGAGACTAAAACATCAGTTGGCTGCCTACTGCCCCCCCGGGAATTGAGCCCCAAACCCAGGCATGTCCCCTAACCTGGAATCGATCTGCCAGCCTCTCTGTGCTCTGACAGCACCCAACCAACTGAGCCACACCAGCCAGGGCTGTTACAGTTTTTCTTTATTCTAGAAAACTAATACTACTGAAAACTGTTTTCAACCCTAGGGTGAAGATAGCGCACAGATGTTGTACTAAAGTGTTCTCTATTCAGAATACCAAACTGCAACTCACCCTGCAAATTTATAGCTTCCATCTAAAATGACTTCTATATCACCCCCTTAATACTTTATCAATATTTCCACCCCACAGTAGACAGATATTTTGAAACTTTTTCTCCCGGTTTCATGATGTGATAACCCTGTATTAGGACCATCCACATGACTTTATCCACAGACACGGGTTTTGAAAACAGTTCTAAATAAAACATCTAGTTATTTCTGATGAGAAACCATTAGACATCCAGTTACTGCTTCTATTCAATTTTGTTAATCACTTTCACTGCGTTCACATAAAAATCCGTGTATGTTATGTTCTTATTGTCCAACAGTTCCTTGTATATGAATGTTAAGAAAGGAATAGTGAGCCTGCCCAGAAAGGCCAGCGAAAACATTAAAATGGACGGAGGAAGGTATTTATACAGTTATCAGAATTCTTACAAAGGACACACAGTAACTCATCGAGTAAACTCAAACCTATTTCCTCACCTCCCCCAATGTTAGCTACGCCCCCCCGGGACTAATGTTGCACGTTCACCCCCCCATGCATTGCACATCTGAGCAACTTGTTATTTAGCTGACCTACAACATAGTGGCCTTGCTATGAGCAGCTGCAGTTACCTTTAAAAGGCTGCATTCTTCCATTTCCTAACATAGTTAAAGGTGAAAAGAAAATGTCTCTATCAACTGCAAGAGAAAAATGAATGATTTCAGACAACATTAAGTAGATCTTATTTTCTAGGCACCCTCACCTCTGGAAGCCTTTGAAATCAAAATATGATGAATCTTCACATAGAAGAAGCCAAGCAGGTTCATCACTTTATCTGTCCTTAAATATCTAATTCAAAAGTAACCAGCTACATTCACAGCAGGGCTTAGAAGATAAATTAATCCAAAGCCCTTAACAACCTTACAATAACTAGAATTAAACTTTCCTTGTCAGGATCTTAGCTAAGCTAAAATTTAAATTAAAAACACCCCTTTGAAAGTTTTGAAATTAATAAAACCAATTCATTTGTGACACTAGAGACATTTTTTTTTGTAATTAAATAACCAAATAAAAAATTATTCAAAATATTTTTTTCGAATGTCTTAAAAGTTGAAAAATCATGCTTAAAGTGAGAAGCCTTGGGTTTTCCACTTGTGATAAGTTGTGAGTATCTTGATCAAAATATTAATATACTTCTAATCATTAAATTTTTAATATAATAAAAATAATTTTTCTATATCTATTTAGTTACAAACTCTTTAATACACAATTAAGCGCACAGAATAGGAAGTATGGCTAAATATTTATAAGTGGAATGATTATTTTGAGCTTTAAATTACATTTATTTAGAAGGCAGGAATATTTTCACATCCTAGAAATTGATGGGTTACTTTCCCACTGTTAATTACTTACAAAGAAAATCATCAAAGTAATTTGTTAATATTAACTTTCTTTTGGTTTTACTCTGTTATTTGCTAAGAAGAAAAGGACTTTTGGAAATCAATGCACACAGAAATCTTATTATAGATAATTAATAAAAAGATAATTGTTGAATGTACATTATCCAATGTTATATTTCTTCCCTGATAAGAAACGTAAGAATTTAAGTCATTGTTTGTCTTAATGTTCAAGGTGTTTTTTAGAAATATGTTTAAAATATTTTTTGGATCAAATGAAGGTATCTCTCCTATTCTTCCTAGTGCCAAGCCTATGATTTACACACAGTTTAATTATTCAGATGTTTATTATGTTCTACATAATGAAATTTGGACCCTCATATTTTCTTCCTACAAGCTCGATGCAGGCTGCAATTATAGCCACAGATATCTGTTTATTTGATGAATTTTGCTTCTTCTGCATAGTTTGATAAATATGGAAATAAGTCAAAACCTACTTTATATACAGTAATTAAAGTGAAAAATCTAGTCATGATGCAAATCCTTAATTGGACTCCAGGAGCGATATGCAGAATTTCTCTTTAATAATATGGGATGACTGGGGACAGAAAAACAAAGCACACTAAAATATGGTTTAGAAGCACAATTAATCACAAAACAGAAAACAACCAATTTAGCATAGCTCATTCAGTGACTCTCATGGCTCAGGTAATGTTCTTTTAATCATCTGGCTCTAATATTAAGGTTGTGTCATATGCATCTGAAATAAAATACAATATATATGCTGATCTTCAGTGTGAAACGTGTTCTTTGGTCTAACTTGTAAACAGAACCCTTTTATAATAAAATGCTTGGACCACTTAACGACATGTAAGTGGTCAAAGCAGCACAAAATGGTTTTAACTGCATTCTTTAAATATATTAATTCTTTAGGCATAAATAAATAAATAAACAAATAAATAAACCTTCAGAGCTCATGATAACTTGTTAGTTCCTAACAAAGTAAAAACAACTAGCCAAGATATGCTTTAGGGTTACGACAATAGGAAGGATACACTTATTAAGCAAAAATTAATTTACTGCACCCTGAGATGGTGCAGATGTGGCTGGAAAACAAATCATAAAAACATCAAAGTAATCTAATACCATAAGTGTTTGTTTTCATGTGCAATACATGCATTTCTCTAATCAGGTAAAAATTAGCCATAGCTTCCCCCTAATTTCATTGTAAAGATATTATTCTTCATATAGGTTTTTACACTATCCCATTAAGGTAAAACTTTTATATGAATAGGCTTAACCAGAAAAAAAATAAATTTATTGTGCTACTTTGTTTAAATAGAAATCCCGTTATTCTGTTCTTCTGTAGAAAATGTCTCCGCCACATGTTAAGCAAATGAGAGTTAGTGCGTTAGAATTTGGATATGGTCGCTGCCCAAATTTATCCTGAATTGCTGACGTAGATCAAAAATGCCCCCGTGTTTGCGTCCTAAGAGGGCACACAAGGAGAGGTGCACACTGCCGTGCCCACAGACACTCGACGTTATCACAGGATCATGTTCCTGTCCCCCAGATGTGTCCCTCAGGAGAGACCATGCCTGCAGCCTCCATGCTGAGAGCAACTGAAATCAGAGAGGCTTGATGTCCAGTGTCCAAGTCGCTGCAAAACTCTTTCTAACCCAAGATGTGCACCTTCCCAAGCAGATGAAAGGAGCCAAGGACAACTGAGTTTAGATGGAGTCTTGTCCTCGTTTCCCAAGATGACCTGACATCTCCATGAGGCACCTGCCATAAAACTTAAAGCCTTCAGGAGGTTACCCTTTGATGTCCTTTAATGACAACGGGCAGCCTTTGATGTCTTCCTGTGACACACGTTTTAGTTTGCAAACTGAAGCACAGTTTAATAGCAAACAATTTCTACACCCTATCAAGGTAATATTGATGTTGCTCATCTCTAAAGAACATTTGCAACAAAGTAAAAATGTATTTTGTTCTGATAGGTACAAAAAAAATGTGTAAATTTAATTGTAATTGACCTGATATTATGAATATCCAAATTTATAGTGGAAAATGGATTTATTGTGTAAATTTCACATTAGCCAGTATGCTTTTCTTATGTAGTAACAACAACAATAATAATGATATCCTAGTTCTTTCAGATAAATACAGAAGATTTAGAAGTTAAATGTGCTTTATTTTACTAGCATATACTCAATAACATTCAGAAATATTTAAAAGTTGGAAACATGGTTTCTAATTTACTGAGCTTTTGCTTCCCCACTTCCATTATAATTAGAACTTTACCTTTGGCTAAAAAAAGTATTTACACTGTTTTCTCTTTTAATTTCCCATTTTCCAGTGTCATGTTCTTAATCTCAAATTCTGAAAATATAAATTGCAGAATAAAAGCAATCAATCATTCTTCACACCTTTAAACAAATTAATAATTTATCTTTTCCTGCAGTTTAAATCTAATATGATCCTATACCTGGGCTGTCCCTATGGTGCACATGAGAAGAAAAGGCAAGGAAGTAATGACTCTCGGTAGCCCTGGAAGGCAAATTTCTAGTTGCATTAGATACATGCTTTTAGATTACCTCCATTCATTTGATTTTATCAGGTGAAAATAAAGCTATGATATATTGAAAAATGCATCTACATTATTTAGGGAGCAATAAAATAATACAGGGTAATTCCTTGGTAATTAGTCCTTTAATTCATTTGCTATTTCAAACCAAAATTACTTTATTGGTACTTTATTGTAGACATTTCTTAATTATTAACAAAGTTTAACATAGGTTTAATTTTAAACTCTATCATATAGGATTGCCTTTATATTCCATAATATTTAAAATAGGGTAGAAGTACAAAATGTAATGGCTCTTTCTTGTCAAGATAAAATCTAAAAGCTGTATTACTGAAATTTTAGCCTACAGTGATGTATTCCTATAGGGACACTTATTTGGAAGGCTATTACAAGTATTTATAGATTTACAATCTGCTTGCAGGTTTTTTCCATAGCAAAAATCCTTCAAGTTTCACTCTATCTACCAGAGTGGTTGTGTTACCAGTCAGACAGCTCTTTCTTAAGTGCCCATATGGTGCACATACCTAACCTGGTTGCATCATTTTAAACTATTTAAAGGGTAAAATCATGCCTCCCTTTTCAAAGCCCAACAGATTAGTCCCATCATTGCCCCAAAAAAGGAAATGAATAAAATAATGTTTCCTGGTGTTTGACGATAATACTGACAGCGTAACGGAGACACCACCTCAGCTTCTCTTTGGAATGCATGAGCTTAGTGGCATGTTATAAAGCCATTTTTGACTTTGTGAACCTTCAAAAATGCCTTTAAATTATTATTTCTCTCTAAATAACTTGTATAGAAAGATCAACAAACCAGGCATCTTAAATTCCAAATGTTAGTTTTAAGAAAAAAATATATAGGTTGAGTATTTATCTAATATTCCTTACCATTTAAAATATCTTTGAGGTTTTAAATATCTAAAAGTGAATACACAAAACTATATAACATATGGTTACCATATAAAACTATAACTAGCATTTATACCTCACGTTACATGTCAATCATAGCCAACAAAATAGCTTTTACTCCTCTAACAGGTTACGAATGCACGAGACTGCCAAGCTTTAAACAACAGGTAAACGCAGACACTCCCTAAAATGTGACAACAGAGGACTCTCGCAGTTTCATGACCTGAAAATAAAAATTATTGTTATTCTCTAAAGGCACGTTTTACAAAAGCAAAACAAAAAGCTCTCACTTTCTCTCCAACCATCCTCACCATCTACAATTTGGATAGTTCATAAGAAATTTGTTAACCGTTTCATAAATTTCAAAAGCTATGCTTTGAGCCAAACTCAAAACTCCATTGTCACTTCGCTTCAAAATATTTCAAATTTTGAAAATGGAGTCTAATTCATGTAGTACTAAATATCTGATTAATATCTTTCAATACTTCTATTTCTCTTTTATATTTCACCATATGAGCAACTAAATTGAAGAAAAAAGGTGTTCACTTGCTCATCATAGGATTACAATTCTACCGGAAGCAGTAATTCCCTCTCGCTGAAACTGGAAATGTTAAGAATCCTAAATCTTATGCAAACTGTTTGCAAAATGTTCATCACCCCAATACAATAATCAGTGTGGTACACCACCCCCCTCAAAGAAAAGTGAATTCTACAGTGAAGCATACATTCAAGCCACAATAATTTCAATTGTTATTTCAGGAAAGAAGACACATATTTCACAGCCTAAAGATCTCATTATAAAGCATGTTGTCATTAAATTAAGTTTCTTATTACTTCAGGATATAAGATACATATTAGTGTCATGAGCGATGAAAATGTCTCTTTCTAGCCCTACAACCCAACAAGCAGATATGTCCTTAATTCATGCTCATAAACTAGTAAACCTTCTGCTCACTTTCTGTGAGCCAAGTTCTGTGCTACTCCTTTCATCCTTGCACAACTCATCTCAACTCCGGACAACGGGCGGAAATCATTACCCATCAATGCAGAGGAGGCAACAGCGGCACAGAGAGATCACGCCCTCTACCCCAGGCCGCTCAGGCAGTAAGCAACAGTATCGCTGAGACAGCGCTTATGTGGTTTCCTGGGTCAGAGAAATGGACAGAAGCCTCGAAGAGGCCCTGAGGGCAACTAGACCTTTTCAGCTCCGATCTCCAATGAAGGGAGATAGGCCTCGCAATGAAAGAAAGGGGCAAAGGCGGAAAGAGAAGGCCGGTGAGGTCAGAGCCAGGGGCCGCCACCCTCCTAGTCAATCAGGTGCCCTGAGAACCATCCTTTTTAAAGAGAAATGATCAGAGAGCTTGGAAACCCACACCCTCTATGATATAAAAGCCTCCCTTTTCCAACTATGGGGTGATGCCATGAGTGCTGAGTGGGCACATGCCATGAATCACCAGGCAGAGGCAAACACTGAAACACTGGCCGACTCTGTGAGAGCCAAGGAGAAGCTGGAGGAGGGTGACAAACAGCAGAAGAGCAGCGAAACGCCCCGAGTGACAACTGCATGGGACAGACATTCAGCAAAGGGCACAGACACATTCAGCACAGAGGAGAGGCAGACTTGCACAGATTTGCACTGAGAGTAACAGAGCCTCAGTCACTGAACATTAATCTCACCAGTGCGAGACTACAAAACTCTGCCTCAAAAACCACAGAAGGGCAGATTCATTCCAAAGAAACTGAAGGGATATGAAACCAGCTTATGGGGAGAGCCAAAGGCCACAACTTAGGCATCATCAGAAAACATTACCCACTCCCATGTGAGAGCAGGTAATGTGGTGAGAGAGGGCTGCCCTGGCACAGTCTCTATTAATTGCAATATTTGATTTTATATTTTGTAAATGCAGTTAAGGGTTTTTCCACAGAACCATTAGAATGTTCTCTAGACAATCTGTTTTTTGGTGTGTTTTTTTTTAATATATCTTTATTGATTTCAGGGAGAGGGAGAGAGAGAGATAGAAACATCAACAATGAGTCATCACTGATCGGCTGCCTCCTGCAGGTCCACTACTGGGGATCAAGCCCACAACCTGGGCATGTGCCCTGACCTGGAATCGAACCTCAGTCTCCTGGATCTTAGGTCGATGCTCAACCGCTGAGCCACATCCAGCTGGGCTAGATAATCTGTTTTTAATCATAAGTTTAAGAACCTTAATAAGGAGTTTGTTATATTCAAATAGCTAAATACAGCTGGATCCTAGCAAGAGTCAGGTCACTGGCCAGATGTGTAGAAAGAGATAATCCAGTTGGCCTATTCCTCATAGACTGATGGAGAAGGGAGAAAGAGACCAAACAGTGCCAAGACCCTCGGTGCTTCAAGGCCTTGCAGAGTAAATTACCAATTTATGCTTTCACTCTCAGTTCATTCTCCATTGAGTATCCGAGTATCTGGTAAGTGCTATAAGATAGGAGCATAACAAGGGCAATGTGCTGATTCCAATTAGGCAAACACTTGTGCACACTGAGGCAGGGTTATTGTTTGGGCCTAAATTCCTTTGAGCATGTTCTTTACCCCATCTTCAACCTGCTTGTTACTTTTCTTCTTCAGTTCTCTTTCATCAGGGCTTTTTGTTTTTCTCACCCCTAATGCTGTCTCTGCTCCAGATATGATTTTCATCAGCCTGACTACTTCCCTCCCTGCTCACCTGCCAATCAAATGGACCAGTGGATAAAAAAGCTGTAGTACATATATACAATGGAATATTACTCAGCCATCAAAAAGAATAAAATCTTACCATTGGTGACAACATGTATGGACCTAGAGCGTCTGATGCCAAGTGAAGTCAGTCAGACAGAGAAAAGAAAATACCATATGATTTCACTTACATGTGAAATCTAAGGAACAAAATAAACAAACAAAACAGAAACAGAAAACAATACATACAGAGAACAAATTGATGGCTGCCAGAGGGGAGAGGGTTTGGGGGCTGGGTGAAAACGATGAAGGGATAAGAAGGACAGGATAGTCACGGGGATGTAAAGTACAGCACAGGGAAGACAGTCACAATATTGTGATGACCACGTAGGGCGCCAGGTGGGCACAGGAAGTAGCAGGGAAATCACTTTGTAAAGTGCATGATGGTCTAACCACTATGCTGAACACCTGAAACTACCATATAAAAAAATATTGAATGCCAAGTGTAATTTAAAAAATAAAATTTAAGAAAAACTCTCAGGTCATGAGGCTGAGGGAAGATAGCAGCAGCACAGGCCGAGCTTCCCTGCATCTCCTCCAGGGCCAGACTGGAAATAAAACGAAGTTGGGGTACGTTCACCCGGAATTTCCAGCTGAGGTCCCGCTGAGGAGGAGGCTTACCTCAGGGAAGGCCAGAAACCTCCCAGAGGCTAGGCAGGGCGAGGTGGGAGAGGGGCTGGCCGGCCTCCACCGGCGGCAGGAGGCCTGGAGCAGGGCGCCCTGGGCTGCGCGGGCTCTGTGGTTCCCGAGAGCATCGCAGCCGGGACCCCAGGCTGGGCTCCCCGGTCCAGGGCACAGACCCGAGAACAGTGGCCACGGGACATCCATCCAGGAAAGGCGGAGGGCTGCTGGCTGCGAGAGAGGCCCAAGCCAGTCGGAGGTACAACCACAGGTTTGTGTTTGTTTTTGTTTTTGTTAAATCCCCAGCACAGGAGTTTCATTGACAGCCACTCACCGGAGGCTTCGGGGAGGGAAGGCAGTGCAGGCTGGAGTTGCCTAAGGAGAGGCCGGGGTGGGAGGCACTGGGGGAGACCTGGAAAAGCTGTGGCTGGGACACCTGCATTGGGCTGTTCCTCCCTCCCCCAAATTGAAGTGGCCACTTTTCCTGAGAGACACTGGCCCCTCCCAGCAATCACAGCTCAAGGAAAAGGGAAATACCCCACCCTGGGGGATACAGTCCACCCCACCCTCAGGAGCCCTGACTGCCTCACCCTGCATCTCACCCTGGCAGAGGAGACAGCAGCAGAGGCTAAGCATAAGGGTTTGAACAGTCTCAAGGAGCATCAGTGACTGGCTTGGGGGTGGGGACATCCACCACGTTGTCCCTGGAACCAGGCTGGAGCTTCCCTCTCTTAGGAGAGTTGATAGAAACTCCCTGTTTTCAGAAGATCCCAGTGCATTGCATTCCAGGATCTCTGCCCAGCCGAGTACAGGGAAATATCCTGGGACACTCTCCGAGGAGGAGCTCTGGAACCGGGAAACACACCCACCCTTTTCCCTGAAATCTGAACAGCATCTCGTCCTCATGGGGGACCCAAAAGTCTCATATTCCCCATCCCATGCAAAGCCCTTTCAGGAACAATCTATTCAATTATTAAGACCTCAGTGGCCTGCAGGTGAAGCCTGGTTGAAGTGGAGCTCAGGGAACTTAAAAAAGTTTGCTGACCCATCCCTGGCCCAGGCCTGCTAACAGACGGGCCTTAGAGTGCAGCTTGGCCCCTCTCTTGGCCAAGTCCTGTGGAGACAGAGGCAAGCACACTGTGGATCACTTGAAGCTTTGAATAGGTTGCTGAGAGGCAAACGTGGACAGTTTCTGACAGTGGCTAACACCAATGTAACTTCTGGGAGGCCCAGAAACAGCAGAAAACAGTCAACTTTGGTCAACAGAGATCAAGATCCAAGGGGAGGTCCCAGGAGGTGCTAAACTCTGCTGACATGAACACAACTTCTTTTTTTTTCCCCTTCTTTTTTGCATTATCTATTTTTCTTCTTTTTGCTTTATTATTTTTGTCTCTATTTTTCTTTCATATCTCTAATTTTTCTCTTTCCTTACCTTACTCTATTTTTCCTTCTTTCTCCTGCTGTCTCTTCTCTTTTCCACTTCTTCTGTTGTCTGTCTTCTTTCTCTGTCTCCTTTTTCATAATTATTTTCCTTCCTCTTTCATTTTATACTCTTTTCTTTCCCCCATTCTTTATTCTTATTTTCTCTCTTTACCTTCTGCCTTTTTCTTCACCATTCTTTCCTTCCTGTATTTTTTTCTTCTTTCATTATTCTTGCTCTCTTTTCTCTTTCCTAATTCCCTTTTCCTTTGTGGTTGCCTCTGTTGTTGTTGGGGGGGGGGGTTGTATGTTTTTATTTTGTTTCTTATTTTGTTTTGTTGTGTCAACACCTGCACAACAGCTCAAATGATGTGGTCAGGGGTGAGCCTCACAGTCAGCCAGACTGAGAGGAGATCTCATCCACAGTCAAGACCCAGTTACAGAAAATGGGGGACATATAAAATACTCTCAAAGATAAAATAAATTTAAAAAAAATACTGATCAGCAAAAAAACAAATAATTAATTACTTTTTAAAAGACCCAGTTATAACAGGAGACCCCAAATAAACCACACATGGGACATTTCTAGATCATCCAGCTCCGGACATAAAAGTGACTGCACCACTGGGTCCCACAGAATATTTACTACATTAGGCCATCCCACGAAGACTGGGAGCATAGAAATTTGCTCTAATACATAGAAACAAATACAGAGATACAGCAAAATTGGAGAGACAAAGAAACAACCCCTAAATGAAAGAAAAGGAGGAAGCTCCAGAAAAAGTGCTAAATGAAATAGAGGCAAGCAATTTATCAGATATAGAGTTCAAAGTAACGGTCATAAGGATGCTCCAAGATCTTAGTGAGAATTACAAGAAATTTAGTGGGAACTACAACAGCATGAAACAAGAAATAGCAACCATGAACAAGAACCAGGTGGAAATAAACAATAACATAGCTGGCATCAAGAATACACTGGAAGGAGTCAGAAGTAGATTGAATGAGGTAGAGGACTGAATTGGTGATTTGGAAGACAAGGTCAAAAAAAAGAAACACACCCAAACAGAGCATCAGAAAGAAAAAAGTATTAAAAAGCAGGAAGATTGTTTAAGGGAACTTTGGGACAACAATCCATATCATAGGGTTACCAGAAGAAGAAGAAAGTGAGCAAATAATAGAGAACCTGTTTAAAGAAATGATGACAGAAAATTTTTCTAACCTGGTGAAGGATAAAGTCATATAAGTTCAGGAAGCACAGAGTTCCCATCAAGATGAACCCATAGAGGCCTACACCAAAATACACCATAATTAAAATGACAAAAGTTAAAGACAAATAAAGAATCTTAAAGGCAGCAACAGAGAGACAGAAAGTTAACTACAAGGGAGTACCTATTAGAATAGAAGCATGTTTTTCAATAGAAAACTTCAGGCCAGAAGAGATTGGCACGAAGTATGCAAAGTAATGAAAAGCAAGGACCCAAACACGACTATATTCAGCAAGGCTATCATTTAAAATTGAAGGTGAAATAAAGAGCTTCACAAACAAAACAAAAAGTTAAAGGAGTACATTACCACCAAATCGGCATTGAAATAAATGGTAAAAGAGTGCTTTAACAGCAGAAAAAATCAAAAGAGAGAAGAACATAGGTATAAAGAAAAAAATGGCAATAAATAAGTACATATCAATAATAACCTCAAATGTAAATGGATTAAATGCTCCAATAAAAAAAGTAGGGTAGCTGAATGGATAAAAAAACATGATCCATATATATGCTGTCTACAAGTCCACCTCCGAACAAGAGATTCACATAGACTGAAAGTGAAAAGATGGAAAATATATATATCCCATACAAATGGAAATTGAAACAAAAGCTGGGATAGCAATACAAATATCTGACATAATAAGCCTTCAAAACAAAGACCATAACAAGAGACACAGGATACTATATAATACTAAAGGGATCTATCCAACATGAAAGTATTACCCTTGTAAACATATATGCACCCACCATAAAAGCACATAAATATATTTTAAAAACCCTCTTGGGAGATTTTAAGGGTGAGATGAGTAGTCATACAGTCATAGTAGAGGAATTTAACACCCCAGTGACATCATTGGATAAATCTTATAGAGAAAAAATCAACAAGGAAGCAGTGGTCTTAAACAACACACTAGATCAGATGGATTCAATTAATATTTACAGAATATTTCACCCCAAAGCAGCAAAATACATATTCTTCTCAAGTGCACATTGATCATTCTCAAATATAAACCACATAGACCACATCTAAGGACACAAAATAAGTCCTAAAAATTCAAGAAGATTGAAATCATTTCAAGCATCTTCTCAAATCACAGTGGCATGAAACTAGAAATCAACTACAATAAAAAAAATTAAAAACATTCAAGTACATGAAGACTAAGTAGCTTGTTATTAAACAATGAATAGATTACCAATGAGATCAAGCAGAAATCAAAAACTTCCTGGAAACAAATGTAAATGAACACAGGGCCAAACAAAACCTATGGGACACAGCAAAAGCAATCCTGAGAGGGAAGTTCATAGCATCACAGCCCTACCTCAAGGAACAAGAAAAAGCTCAAATAAACAATCTAACCCTACAGCTAAAAGAATTAGAAAGAGGAACAACAAGAAAAGCCCAGAGTAAGTAGAAGAAAGGAAATAATAAAGATCAGAGTGGCAATAAATGACATAGAGACTAAAAAAAAATAAAACACATGCAAAAGATCAATGAAAACAAGAGCTGGTTCTTTAAAACAATAAACAAGATTGATGAACATTTAGCCAGACTTATCAAGAAACAAAGAGAGAGGACCCAAATAAACAAAATCAGAAATGAAAGAGGTGAAGTAACAACTGACATCACAGAAATAAAAAGGGTGGGCAAAAAAATACTTCGAACAATTATATGCCATTAAGCTGGACAACTTGGGTGAAATGGACAAATTCCTAGAAACATACAATCTGCCAAAACTCAATCAGGAAGAACTAGAAAGCCTGATAGGCTGATAACAGGTAATTAAATTAAAACAGAAATTTAAAAAAGAAAAATCCCAGTAAACTAAAGCCCTGGAACAGAAGGCTTCAAAGGTGAGTTTTACCAAACATGCAAAGGAAAATTAAGACCCATCCTCCTCAAACTATTCAAAAAAATTCAAAAAAGGGAAGACTTCAAAGCTTTTTTTATGAGGCCAGAATTATCCTAATTCCAAAACCAGAAAAAGACACTACAAAGAAAGAAATGTATAGGCCAATATCCCTGATGAACATAAATGCTAAAATCCTCAACAAAATATTAGCAAATCAGATTCGCAATGCATTAAAAAGGTCATGCATCATGACCAAGTGGGATTTATTTTGGGGATGCAAGGATGGTTCAATATTCAGTAATCAATAAACATGATACATCACATAAACAAAATGAGGTATAAAAACCATATGATTATATCAATAGATACAGAAAAAGCATTCAGCAAAATCTATCACCCATTTATGATAAAAACTCTCAGGAAAGTGGGAATAGAGGGATCATACCTCAACATAATAAGGCCATATATGACAGATCTACAGCCAACATCATACTCAATGGGCAAAAATTAAAAGCATTTCTCTTAAGAACAGGAACAAGACAGGGATGTCCACTTTCACCACTCTTATTCAACATAGTACTAGAAGCCCTAGCCAAAGCAATCAGACAGGAAGAAGAAATAAAAGGCATCCCAATTGGAAAGGAGAAAGGAAAAAAATGCCATTATTTGCAGATGACATGATATTGTACGTAGAACATTTCAAAAACTCCACAGAAAAAACTGGTAGATTTAATAAATAAGTTCAGCAAAACAGGATAAAAATTAATACCCAGAAATTGATGGCATTTTTATACACCAATACTGAACTCCCAGAAAGAGAAACTTTAAAAAATCATTTTACCATTGTAACAAAACATATAACATATCTAGGAATAAAGTTAACCAAGGACTTGAAAGACCTGTACTCAGAAAACTATAGGACACTGAAAAAGGAAATAGAGGAAGATACAAACAAGTAGAAGCATATACCATGTTCATGGACTAGAAGAATTAACATCATTAAAATATCCATACTACCCAAAGCAATCTATAAATTCAATGCAATCTCTATGCAAATACCAACAGCATATTTCACAGATCTAGAGCAAATATTCCAAAATTTATATGGAACAAAAATAGACCCTGAATAGCTCCAGCAATCTTGAGAAAGAAGAACAAAGTTGGAATGATCACAATACCGGATATCAAACTACAAAGCCATGTAATCAAAACAACCTGTTAGTGGCACAAGAACAGGCATATAGATTGATGGAACAGAGACTGAGAAATCAACCCAAGCCACTATTGTCAATTAATATTTGACAAAGGAGTAAGAGCATAGAATGGAGAAAAGATAGTCTCTTCACTATTCTTTTGAACCTTTGTCAGCATAATAAATTTAAATTTTTTAAAAAGTCTCATCAATAATTGGTGTTGGGAAAATTGGACAGGTATAAGCAAAAAATGAAACTAGACCACCAACTTACACCAGACACAAGAATAAATTCAAAATGGATAAAAGACTTAGATGTAATTCATGAAACCATAAAGATCCTGGAAGAAAACATAGGCTGTAAAATCTCACGTAGCACTGATACGTTGCTTAGAGCAAGGGAAACAAAGTGAAAAAATTAACAAATGGGACTACATCAAACTAAATCTCTGCACAGCCAAAGAAACCACCAATGAAATGAAAAGGGTACCCACAATATGAAAGAATATATTCACCAATGATACCTCTAATAAGGGGTTACTTTCCAAAATATATAAAGAACTCATACAACTCAATACCAGGAAGACAAACAGTGCAATTAAAAAATTGGCAAAGAACCTAAATAGACACTTCTTTAAAGAGGACATACGGATGGCTGAGAGACATATGAAAAAATGCTCAATGTCACTAATCATCAGAGAGATGCAAATTAAACCTACAATGAGATATCACCTCACACTGGCCAGAATAGCTGCCATCAATAAATCAACAAACAAGTGCTGGTGAGGGTGTGGAGAAAAGGGAACTTTAATACACTGCAGCCACTTTGGAAAACAGTATGGCGTTTCCTCAAAAAATTAAAGATTTAATTGCTGTATGACCCAGCAATACTACTTGTGGGAATATGTCCTACAAATCCTAAAACACCAATCAGAAAGCACTTATGCACCCCTATGTTCACAGCTGCATTATTTACAATCGCTAAGGTCTGGAAACAGATCAAGTGCCCATCAGCAGCTGAGTGGATGAAAAGCCTGTGGAACATTTACACCATGGAGTACTATGAGGCTGTAAAGAAGAAGCAGCTCCTTCCCTTTGACACAGCATGGATGGACCTAGAGGCTGTTATGCTAAACGAAATAAGTCAGTCAGAGAAAGACAAATAGCACGTGATCTCACTCATATGTGGAATCTAATAAATAAAATAAAATGTCTAACAAAATAGGGCCAGAGGTATGGCTGCATGGAACAAAATAACACATCTCAGTGGGCGGTGCAGGGGTTGGAGGGAACAGGAAGAGACTAACCAAAGAGCATACATGTATATACGCGTAACCCCTGGACACAGACAATAGTGTGGGGAAGGCCTCAGTTGGCGCAGGGGGTTGGATGGATGGACGCAAATGGGGAGAAAGTGGGAGACATTTGTAATACTGTTAACAATAAATAAAAAGTGAAACAAATTAAAATTTTTAAAAATCCAGTTTTCCAGCATAAATTCTAAAATTGAGTGATGCTATGCGGTCCTTTAGACTACAATATATGTCTTTCCTTCTTCTGCTGAAACTCTTTTAACCTTCTTTTTGTTTCATAAATTTTATTTTTAAAAGCTGTGCACAGACCGGCCGGCATGGCTCAGAGGTTGAGCATCGACCTAGGATCCAGGTGATCAGGGTTCGATTCCCGGTCAGGGCACATGCCTGGGTTGTGGGCTCGATCAATGACTCTCTCATCATCAATGTTTCTGTCTCTCTCTCTTCCTCTCTCTGAAATCAATAAAGATATAAAAAAAAAAAAAATTAAAAAAAAAAAAGCTGTGCACATATATAGGGAAAGGATTTCAGTTTTTATATTTTGTTCAAATATAGATATAGAGGTATTTAGGATATGCCTTAAATTGAAGTTAGCTAATTTGAAAATCAAAATGAATCCTAGCCAGTTATCATAAGACATTACAATATAAAATATCTCTCTTGGCCCTGGCCAGTGTGGTTCAGTTGGTTGGGCATCATCCCAGGCACAAAAAGGTTTACAGTTTGATTCCCAGTCCGGGCACATGCCCAGGGTTGCAGGCTTGATACCCGGTGAGGTTGCACAGGAGGCAGCCGATCAATGTCGCACCCTCACACTGATGTTTCTCCCTCTCGCTCCTTCTCTCTTCCTCTCTCTCTCTCCATATATATGTGTGTATATATATATGCTGCTATACAAATCCTATTTTAGAGAAAGCTGGTAGAAATTAATATAAGTAAAAAGCATTATCTTTTAAATTCATCATATTTGCATTCCACTCCCATGTAGTCTTCATTGTCCTTTTAGTTGATGCCTGTAGCCCTGTACTCTTTTTTCCAATTTTCATGAAGGAATTTTTATTTCTTTCAATTACATATGCTCCCAATATTTTAGTTGCCCCTAACATTTTTTCCTAGGAAGGGCCAAAAGTCATAGTTTTGTTATGTTGTTTTTGCCATAATCAACATTATAGCTAAAGTCCTTTGTCTAAATTGTTCTTCATTATCTCCTACATCTTTGTCAGAAGCGGTTCTCTTTTGTATTATATTTTCCTAGCACTTCATCTCCATTCTTTTAAATATCTAATGTGTTGGCATTATTTTCTGAGACTCTCATTAATTCTGTCACCACACTATTTTCTAAATTGCTTTAAAACTATATTTAGGAAAGTTTAAATACTTAGATGACTATAATGCATAACTCTTCATCTCTTTTTTGATTTACCAGGGGAAATCAGTGTAAGTATAGAAACTGTATAAACATTAGTGGAAAATAAATTATTTCAAAAACTCTATGTTTTTCAATTCTAAGGAAAATGAGTCAAAATGTATTTTAAATGCAAAAACCAACATGTCATAATTTATCCTACTTAGAGAAATATATTTTGAACATTAAACCTGAAGAATTTAAAATTCTTATGAAGTATTAAATTCTTGGTCTATTTATTATTCTATTTGTTGTACTGCTTTCAAAGTAAAAATAACCAACAGGATTGGGATTTATAAAATGTTATTCTCTATGGATTATTTTCCCTAGGTAGGTCAGAAAAAAACTGGAAGATATTTTAGGAATTAAACACAATCTAAATATATCATTTGAATAACAAAATCATCAATACATTTATCAAGCAGATATGATACTCCTCTTGTATATTTAACTATAAAATTCTAGAGTAATATCTAGTATTTTTACATGGCCTTGAAATTTAAGCCATAAGACTTTTGAAGAGGTTTCTGTCCATTTTTAGAAAGGGAAGTGAGTTGAAAGGAGAAATTACAGTTGTGAATTTGAGAGAAACTTTGTACAAGGTGATTTATAATTAACCTGGAACCAAGACAAAATCTTAAGCTTAACACCATATTCTTGTTTAAAAGTTCATGGAAACTTATACCATAAATGAAAATTATTGGTTAATATATAATTTAAGTGTCATACTGAAAATTAAACTACAGATCCTATCCAAGAGAAAAACCTATGCAAAGAAATATTTTCAGTTATACCCACAAGGATTACAAAAAGAAATGGTGCTTAATCTGATTTTACTAAATGTGCATTTTTCTGCTCCAGCTTCCAAAAGAAGACAGCCGGAGTCCTGCAGCAGCCTCAGGTGTGCTTTTTGAATTATGACAAAATTTACACTTTCAGCACACCCGGACCGCAATCCCAAAACTAAAACCTGAAAGCAATTAGAGTCAAACCAGTAAATTCAAAGGTGGTGAGGAGAGGGGGTGAGAGACTCATGTTGCAAAGTAAAGCTTCTCTCAGATAGAAGCCCATTTCAACAGCAGCGTGAATCTGGGAACCGGAGATGTCACTAGACGAAGGCGTTGGTTCCCACAGCAAACAAGCCTGCCATTCAAGTCAGAGGCTGACGCTTCACCAGGAAACATTTATTTTCTATTTACAGTGTGGTTTTGACAAATGCTATGACACATGAATTATCTGTGTATTGATGCTTATTTATTTGGGTGGAGGGGGCCTTGAAATGTGGCCGGTTAAATATTGTAATATGTAACATTTTAAATACTCAGCTAATGTTAGAAGTAATTAACATACTCCATGCTCCAGAGGAGATTTCAGAGGAACAGTCTTTCTGGGCAAGCTGAAGAGGCAGGAATCTGTTTTGATCAGGGATTGTGAGGGGCTCTGAATACAGAAAGGTCACCCTCCTGCTGTTTAAAACTGCAGCAACTGGAAAACCAGGGAAAGAAGTCGAGATTGCTACCCAAAGTAGTCAGCCTACGGTGAAAGGCTGGCCACAGGCCAGAAAATTTTAAAGTCACATACACCCCATTTCCAATGATACTGGTGTTTGTGTGTGTGGTGTGTGTGTGTGTGTTTCATTATTATCACAAGCCTAACATATAAATAATGACGAGAACCATTTCCATAAACTCCATACACAGTATTCTTATTCCTGGCATTGGAAAGAGCTGACTACAACCTCTTACTTCTATCTTTAAAATTCATATTCTTGGAGTGGTTGCCAAACCTCATGATTAGGTTTACATAGTGAGAAATAAATTATACAAACTGAAGGTAATCAATGAGAGGAAGATGCACTTCCCGGTTTTAACATGCTTGTAGGTGAATTTTAATTTTCATATTATGTTAAATAAAGACCTCACAAGAACATTATCTCCATCTATTTCATTTTACTTTGTGGGAAATTATAGTAAACCAAGGTATGTAAATGGCATCTCTATATCTCTTAAATATGTCTCTTTGTAAAGTGACTTCTCTATGATAATTATTTCGTTTAAAGCATTAATAAGTTATTTAACAGAGGTTGGAGTTTGAATGAATACTTGCTGTTCAAATCAAGTTTTTAGGACTTTAAGTTGTGAAAACATAAATCCATACATTGTCTTTATGCATTAGGGATGTTCAAAAGAGGAATTAATTTAAAGATGTTAGAAAGGATGGGAAAGAGATAAGAGTAGTGATGCCATGAGGAAAATCCAAAAGGACTATTTGTAGTGCATTCCCGATATAGGGAGATAAAATGGACAAGTAGGAGAATTCTTGATAGAAATGAGAGATAAAAAATGAGAGGGGCCCTGGCTGGAGCGGCTCAGCTGGTTGAGTGTCATCCTGTGCACCAAAAGGTCGCCGGTTCCATTCCTGGTCAGAGAACATACCCAGGCTGCGGGTTCAATCCCCAGCCTGGGAACGTGCCAACTGGAGGCAGCAAATCAATCTCTCTCTCCCCCTCTCCTTTCCTCTCTAATAATAATAATAATAATAATAATAATAATAATAATAACATTTTTTTAAAAGTCAGAGAGTGGTAAAGGCTTTACTACTATTCCCCATAATCCAAAAATATCTCTCATGCCACCAGAACTAACATACATGTGACAAAAATCCACAAAACATTTCATATTTCACAGTTTTAGTCTGATCTACAAACTCCAACACATTCTCTGAAAAAACTTTAAAAAGAAGGGGTTCACCCGGCCGGGCGTGGCTCAGCGGTTGAGCGTCGACCTAGGATCCAGGAGCTTGTGGTTCGATTCCTGGTCAGGGCACATGCCCGGGTTGTGGGCTCGATCCCCAGTCGGGGGCCTGCAGGAGGCAGCCAGTCAATGAC
Source organism: Miniopterus schreibersii (assembly GCF_964146895.1). Taxonomy (NCBI): domain Eukaryota; kingdom Metazoa; phylum Chordata; class Mammalia; order Chiroptera; family Miniopteridae; genus Miniopterus; species Miniopterus schreibersii. The sequence continues at coordinate 85,218,707 of NC_138106.1, read as the reverse complement.
TCATCATTGATGTTTCAACTCTCTCTCCCTCTCTCCCCTCCTGTCTCTGAAATCAATAAAGATATTTTTTTTAAATAAAAATAAATAAATAAAAAGAAGGGTTCAACTATAAGTGATTAGCCTTTATTTTTGTTACTAGAATTTACCTTTTTTCTCCAAAAATTTACATCTTTTTCCAGACATAGTAAATCTTTTTTGCAGCCTTATTAAATCTCTTTTGTGCTAATGTACTCACTTCCAACAATTTGCACTACATTACCCCAAATTTGTCCTCACTCTGCAGAAGTGCTTCATGAAGACTCTCTTTGTTTGCCAAGAAATTACCTCTCAAGAACAGGCAGAGGTTCCTATACAAGTGCTAATGAGCGCCTGGCTCCTGCACATGGCAATCGCACCACTGCAGCTCCCACACAACGGTGTTAATAAGTATTTAACACCTTTAGGAATGACTCCTGGATTGAGGACAAAGCCCCCTAATCCTCAGCTCCCGTGGTTCTCAAACTCTGGCATGTTGGGCAGACTTCAGAATCACCCGGGGCAGTTCCTAAAATATAGATGCCAGGGACTCTTCACCAGAGATTCTGATGCTGTGGAGCTGAGGAGAGTCCCAGGAGTCTGCATTTTTATGAATCCACCCCAACTATAGCTCTAATGAAGATAATTTGTGATAAGGCTTATCCTGGACCATCACAGGGTCAGTTTACTGTGTTAATATGATTACTAACAGGACCCCCTTTTGTTCTCAAAGTTTCCTTGTTTGGACAGCAAGTGTAGAGTCATGAAGATTGGACTCAACATTGTATCACCCACATGAATTACACTTTGAGACCCCTATTCTAGCCTGTCTTTAAGGACAAGAAGCGACCCTTACCAACTTCTAGATCACTTTAGACCCTATCACAATTGTGCCCATTCATTTGACAACTATTTTTGAATGCTTACATCTGCCAGATGTTGTTGTAAGCCCTGGGACACAGTAGCAAACAAGGCGAGTATCTTATATTCCGTAAGAGTGCGGGGAATCCAATAGCAATCAGAGAAGCAAAGATGATGTCAGAGAGAAAACTCTGGGACAAAACTGAGGCAAGAACTGACCTGGAGAACACCTGTGGGTGGGGAGCAAGACAGAATGGTCAGGGAAAGTTTGGCTGAAGAGGTGACTTCAAGGGCAAAAAGCCTAAAGCATAAGAAACAGAACCTGCATGTAAGAAACAGAACATGAGTCAGTGTGACTGAAGCACAGGGTGAGATAAAATGAGGTCAGAGAAATAATAATCATAGTGACAATGCCCCACCAGCCAGGCACAGTTGTAACCCTTTATATGCATTGATGCATTTCATATTTACAGTAACCCTATAAAGAAAATACTATTTTTCTCATTTTACAAATGAGGAAACAGAAACCTGGAGACTTAAGTAACTTGACCAGACACCCTTAGTTAGCAAGCAATGGAGTCAGGATTCAAAGCCAAGTAATCTGGATCCAACGCCTATGCCTGCAAAACATCTTTCAATGATCATGATGATGATGATGGTGTTATCAGAAGACTGCACAGGTGGAATTTCTCTGTTTCTAGTGGAAGTGGGGTTCTTGGGGTGCCCGTGGAATAAGAATTTCCAGAGGCGCCCACGGGAGGTTGAGATGTGGTAGACGGCTTTATTTGCATGGAATTTTATCCCCTGATTTCCAAAGTTTCATTTCCCTTAAGCCAGTCCTGGAAAAGGTGCAGCTGGGGATTCAGCAGAGCTAGAAGCAAAGCCAGTGTCAACAGTTTCCGTTCCATGGCGGAGCTGAGTCCAGCAGGGCATCAGACTAATTCCAGTCCACCGGTCTATTTTGTGTTGGGTCCACACGGCTGTGGGCCATGCAGGTGAATGCAGGGGTGTATGCCCCCTGCAACAAGTAAGCCAGGAGAGTGGGCATGCAAGAGAAGCAAGAGAGAGCACCCCTGTGTTTAGGAGCTTAAATATCAAATCTCCCCACGCCTATATGCCCACTCTGGCCAATGTCCTGTGCCAGGTGTGACTGGTAGGCACATATTCTCTCTACATCACCTTGACTTCACTGGGCATGCATCTCAATTGCACCTTTCTGGCACAAATGGCATGCCTATATTATCTGGCCTTCCCTTTGTTCCTTTCCAATTAATTAATAACTGGGTTAATTACAATGGTATCATTAGTAATAGTAATAATAATAATAATAGCAACTACTTTAAATGAGTGTTTATTAAACTCTTTTAAAAGTATATTTCAGTTATAATTTCATCTCATTCTTACAAAAACCTTTAGAGATAGGTATTATTATTTTTCCTATTTTACTTATTTAAAAAACTGAGGCAAAAAGAAGGGCTTATAACTTGCACATGGTCACAAGTCAGCAAGTCTTAGAGCAGAAATCGATCGCGAAGAGCCTTGCAAACCAGGAAAGCTCATATTGACTTAGAAAGTGTCAACCTTTTTCTATACACATTTTTACTCTTAAAATAAAGAACCCAAATGATCTTTCAGTAAATCTCCTGTCTTTAATACATCTTTAAAGTGAACTTCTCGTATTAGTTTTGGAGTCTTGCAAACCACTCGAGATTAGTTTTCGGAACATCCCAGCTCTTCGTTGCTCCTGAACTACCCCACTCTAAGGCTTCTGTCCCGTCCTTCCTCGGCACAGCCCATGTTTCTGCACTACGCTAACTCTGTGCCCTCGCTTTCCTTTTGCCATTAAACTGCACGTGGTTTGTGTCACTTCCTTTTCATTTACAAAGACCAGATCTTTATGTTTCTGTGGTTTAGATTAAACGTTTACTGAAGCTCTAGCTTCTGCAACAGGGAAAAGAGGCGCAGTTATTAGGTCTCCGGGTACGGAGCAGTGAGGGGACACATGGCCATGCGTCTCAAACACAAAGCACAGTGCAGGAAGCGCATTGCATCAGCCCGCACACCTCATCCCTGCACTCCCAGCCATCACCGTAAAGCACCCTGCTTTCTCCACGTTAAAAAACACACACAGCAACTAGTCTGTATTTGCTTTTCCCTTTTAAATTGTTCTTAAAATCATTGTAAAATGAGCCTCCCCTGCAGAAAATGCTGAAGCTGAGAGCCACAGTAGTGTGCCCTCCACCCTTGAAAAAAAGCTCTGGGAATGGTTGGAAAACAGTACGTAGAGTGACTTTATGTGTGCTAATTCCAGAATTTTTTCAGACCTGATGATTTTCTAAAGCTATTTGCCCACAAAATATATCCAATTATCTAATTAACTTCCTCATTATCATTTCACAAATAATAATAAATCTGAAGCACAGAGAGGTTACGTGACTTGTTCAAAGTCACATCAATCAAATGGTAGTGATAGAAATAATCCAAAAATAAAATAGAGAAGCAGAATATCATCTTCATAAGACAAAGAGGTGGCAATCTGTCCATCTGTACTGAATCACAAAAGCACAGGAGTAAATACACCCAGAGAGAAATTCTCCAAAACGAGGCCGACGCAGACCATACCTGATCTAATCAAAGTCTAGCAAGTGTGCGGCAGAAATCACCCAGCTTCAAATTTTCAAAAACCATTAGTTGTCAAATTAGATGGGAGATGAAAGAAAAAATTGCCTTTTGCTGAGACCTACTGCTAAATTTGGTCAATTTTGTTGTTTATCAGTGCATAAAGTCCTTCCACTTACCATTTGACAAATTTGAAGGAAAAAAACACTTGCTGCAATCAGGTGAAGTAGGTTATTAATGGTTCTGAACAGATACACACAGGATTGCCTCATCCTGAGGCAATTAAGCTGGAAAGAAAGTGTGCTTAAAATGTCTGAGGACCGACTATCATGGAACAGGTGGTCTTCCTACAATAGGCATTGTCTGTATAATTCTGAATTGCTCAGTACATTTCTTCTTTTTAACAAATCACTCCTGAATTCAGAGGCCTTCCTCTTTTTAAACTCTAGCTCAACAAAAAGTCACGCAAAGAAAGCTGGAGATTTTATGATGAAAAATAGTAAAAAAAAATAACCAGCAAAAAAAACACTTCACACCATCAAGCTTGGAATCAAATTGCGACAAACTATTGAAAGTGAAAACATAAATGAAACAAAAGCAAAACTGTTCAGGTGCTTTTGCAAGTTGAATCCCTGCTTTACTTTGAGCCTGGCAACGTAGTCTCAGATTACTTGCCTGTCAAGACAAATTGCAAAGCAAAGCACTTGTAAATCACTGAGGCCAAAAGTTCTTGGGAGGGAAAACTTACTGTTTCCTAAATACAACATTATAGGTAAACAGAATTCAATTCAGTGCCAAGTTTCTATTTCATGTTATTTCCTCCATTAATCTCTCATCTGCCATCTCTACACACACACACACACACACACACACACTAGCACAAAATAGTATCAGGTCATTTTAAATGATCCCTCAAAGTGTCCTGCACTCCCCTTATCCTAGCGGACATTGCTCATTATTGCTATTGCTTATTTAATTTACTGTATTTCCTATGTTGAAGTATATTCAGCATCCCGTTACAGAATACCAAATAAAGACGTAAATAGTAAGGATATTTATTATCTACTTAGCATGAAGGTGGGAGATGGGGTGGATCAACATGGTCCTCAAAGAGCCAACCTTTCCTTCCTTCCCTCCTTCCCTCCTTCCCTCCTTCCCTCCTTCCTTCCTTCCTTCCTTCCTTCCTTCCTTCCTTCCTTCCTTCCTTCCATCCTTCCTTCCCTCCTTCCCTCCTTCCTTCCTTCCTTCCTTCCTTCCTTCCTTCCTTCCTTCCTTCCTTCCATCCTTCCTTCCCTCCTTCCCTCCTTCCTTCCTTCCTTCCTTCCCTCCTTCCCTCCTTCCTTCCTTCCTTCCTTCCTTCCTTCCTTCCTTCCTTCCTTCCTTCCTTCCATCCTTCCTTCCCTCCTTCCCTCCTTCCCTCCTTCCTTCCTTCCTTCCTTCCTTCCTTCCTTCCTTCCTTCCTTCCTTCCTTCCTTCCTTCCATCCTTCCTTCCTTCCTTTCTATCATCTCAGCTAATCGGCTACTCCCTGGTGGTCCAAGATGCCTACAGCATTGCTCCAGACAGGTGGAACCTGATAGAATCAAATACGTCCTGAGTGGATAACTTTGTATCCTGGCCTGTCTAGGGAAACTCCTCTTTGCTCCTACTGTCCAGGCGTATTTATTCCTTTCATACTCAAAAGTATCTCTGAATAAAAAATTATATAGTCACTCTCTTGGATGTCATGGAGCAAGTTTCTTCAATTCACTGAGCCCTCATTTTCTATATAAATGAACGTGACACCTCTTCAATGAGGTACATATGAGAATTAAATGGGATATTTTATGTAAAGTGCCCAATATCCGATTGATTCTAAATGGGTGACAGCTCTTTTTGCTGTTGTTGTTTATGTCTTGTATCAGCCCATATGCAATTACTTGTCTCCCGGGTTTTTGAAGCAATAGGTCAGACGTTTGCCACAATGCCTGTCAAAGCGGCCGGGCCGGGCGTGAGAACCGCAGCGCCACATGCACGTGAAGGGCACTTCCACGAAGGCCCTGATTTCACCATCGCATCCTCTGCGCAGTGTTAAAGCTACTTCAACATCCGAGACAACGGGAAGGAGGAAACGTTTTCACATACATATAAATATCTGCCCTTTCCCGTGGTTTTAGTAACCTGCAATCCAATTTATTCACATTTTCTAAGTATCATCCAAAATGTAACATGTTTTAGAAGAGTCCACGGTCGTCAGACAGAACGAACTCATCCCTCCCTGTGTTCGGATGCTTTACCCACATCTGAATAAAATCCAGGCAGTCTGTTGCATGCAGAACTCCAAACCGCAGCCTCCCTGCAGCAGTATCATGTGATCCTGATTAAAAATCGGATTAAATCTGGATCCTTATTAAAATTCTGTTTAAAAATAATTTTTAACATCCTAATTAAAGTGTGCTGACATTAACAGGGATATATTTTCCCAGTAACAAAAATACCTTGGAAACAACATTTCAGCAGCACCTAGGTTGTGCCCCTGTCACACCATCAACTGGAAACACCTTTTGCAATGGGATAAAAATCACATTTTAAAAAGCAAGCCCTGGCAGGTCTGGCTCGGTTGAGCATAGTCCAGTGCACTGAAAGGTCACCAGCTCGATTCCTGGTCAGGGCACATACTCAGGCTGCGGGTTCGATCCCTGGGTGGGATGCATGTGGGAGAGAACCTATCCCTGTTTCTCTCTCTCCCTCTCCCTTCTCTCTCTCTCTCTAAAAAAAAAAAAAAAAAAATTCAATAAAAACGTATTTAAGAAAAAGAAAGGACAAAGTAAGCTGGTGACCCAGGATAAGCAAAATCCTCAATTCCCAAAAGATCATGTAAGCCCAAATACAGGTATTGATGTAAATGCCCCCAGTCTAGTTTGGGTATTAAGAAGGCCAGTCTAATTCTCAAGCTAACAGAGAGGACAGTTGAGGGGTAGCATACTAGTGATCTTTCCAAATTTCCAGCCCCCAGAATGGGGCAACAAATTTTGATTCTATAAGGCAGATATTGGCAAATGTCTAACTGTTTCATAGACAAAAAGAAACATCATCATTTTCCCAACTCAAACTATACATTCCAGATTTTTTTTTCTTGGTTTATGAATACACTATATTACCAAAGCATCAAAATTACCAGCATTTACTTATTTCAAATATAAACCATTTCCCCAGAGCTATCATAAAAACCTTTTGTATAACCATTGATTTATTAAATATTGTTTACTCCAAAGATTTCCCTGGGAAAATGACCTAATGGGGGCAGGCAGTATTTACCTTTGTCAGTTTAAAAAGTAGGAATAGGACCAATATATTATTTTTTAATGCAAAATTTTATTAATTTGGTCAGTCATTACAAAATAAGTTAAAATGTAGTACAAGGCAATCAACATTGTTTTTCTAGGCCACCAGAGAGCTTTTATTCCCTAAATGGCATACAGAAATATAAAACAATAATAAAGTATATATTTTAAGTTGTGTGCTACTAAGTGTTTGAATAACTTATTCTATGCTAAACTGTACTTCCAGAATTCTACCTGCTGAATATATACTGTTATTTGCAGCCCTACCTATATGCATATTCCAGCACCAATCTTGGTTCTTCTGGCTTCTAAAAGCTCCTTTCGTGTATGGAATCATAATCATCAAGGAACCAATGACTGAGGTCCCCCTTCTCAAATTAGAGCCTAAGGAAAATAGTGTCTTCCCATATTGTACCGACTGCGTCCTTATTCCCAGGTTTCCAGAATTTAATAGGTTTCTGGTGAGTAATTTGGTTGTGCAGACCTTAAGAAATGCAGCACAAGCTCAGGACTTTAATGTCATTGTTTTCATTGGGAGCTTTTTGCTCGGAGCCTGTGCAGGTACAATAAAGTTGTGATAGGCACAGATTTGCCTTTCAAAGGAATTACAGTTATCATTTAGCTAGAAGGAGATCAGCAGGCCTAGATCTGTTCCTAGACTAGCCAATCATGCATCTCAGAACCAGTTCATTTCCAAGGGCCTCGTTTTCTTCATCTGAAAAACAAAGGATCTCATATAAGTGGCATCTGGAGCTCCACCACAGACAAGCCTCTCTGATACTCTAACTGCTCCCGAAGTTGCTTCAGTGAAGAGAAATGCTCTGTACTCTGATACTTTGTTTTAGCCAGCTTTGATGCTTACCTTTCCCCGCTACATCCCTAAATGTAGATGGATCCCTTACAATCCTTTCAGGCATCATTGATTTTATAAAAGTTCTCTAAATGGTTATTTCAATGTAATAAAATAAAACCATGAACCTGTCTAATTCTCTACCTGTGATTCTCTCTGAGGGTGTAAAAACATTCTTTTGATTTAACATATGTATATGTACACACACACATATGCTGTGTAAATATGAACAGAGCTCATCAGAATAATTTCATATGTGAAATCATTGTGTTTTTTCTTAAACTCTCAACACTATAAGAAATTGGGAGAATATTTGCTCTTTTAGAACCAAAAAGGCCTGAGTACTCTCTCACAAACTATACGCAGAACATGTTTAGCCCATCGGGTTCATCATGACTAAAAAAGATGATGAACTCACCACCTGAAAAACAAAGCAGCCACTGGTAAAAGGCTCCCAGCTTCCAGGGATGCCGTTGGGCTGGTTACACCCTTGGCTATGCCGCTGAACAGTCAATGCAGGTTGGCACAACATGTTCTCTGATGTCAGCTTCGCCTCCAAAATGTGTCCAGTGTGAGCCAAATAGCACTGCAGACAACATGGATAACCTGCTCGCAGTAGTTTTTATTTTTAATTTCATAGTTGTGTTGTTATCAAAATAAATAAAAAACACGTGTATGTTTAAAGATCTATTGAGCTATTGAGAGTAGGAAAATAGTTAAGGTGTTGCTGTAACGAAAGAGGTAATGCTGAACAAATATTTCCTACATTTACAAAAGCACACACACAAAACCTATTCCCAGGCAGCTGCAATGTAATATTATGTTTTTTTTAAATAAACCAACATAATAAAGGTGTGATCCAACCAATACCTAAATCAAAGCTCCTGCAAGAGAAGCTTACCCAATACGATCACAGAATATCTAAAATCTGAGATCTAAAATCGTTGGGGAAGGCGGCATATACATCAATCATATTCCTTAGCATACGATTGATTTTATCATGTTACTTGGATTAAATGAGTTTATAAAGACAATCTTTTAAAAACACTTTTACTTTTGTAAAATGGACAGCCTATAATAGAAAAGAGGTTTTAAACTCTTTTAAATTTGTTTCAATCTGCATATGTGTATATACATATTTGTATCTGCATATGTGCATATATGCAGATGCAGATGTAAAGCTAACATTTTTTAAATATTGGCTATTTGAATGATTATATTAATTTAATTCACATTTATGCTTCTTAATGTAAGACAATAATGCAAACTTTTATTCCTCCACCTTAGGTGGTTAAGGTCACACACCCAGATTTCCAATATAAGGTTTGTTGATATTGAAAGCAACAAATATTACAGAGAAATGTTTCCTTCGGGAAAGAAATTATAATTAACTCTTCATCCGGATCCCTAAGCGTCCAGGACACTAAAACTTGTCTGAAGTATCCCTCAGACTACCTATAAGCTTAGACAATTATGTGTATTACTCTACAGTCTGACCAACCACAGAGTAAAGCCCATGCATATTTAGAAAACTTTATTTGCCCTCTTGTCCCCATTCCAGTTGTCGTGCTGTGATTTTGCCTTGAAATCTTTATACGAGAGAGAGGTGTCCAAGCTAAAGAAAAGGCATATGAAGCCTTTACAAGCAAAGTTTTTGTAAAAAATATGAAAAAAAAGGTTTTATGGATATTTTTGTTAGAAAATCACCTATATTAATAACCAAATAATGGTTTTACTCACTTGTTTAAATATAAAACAATAATGATATAGAAAAATAGTCTGAGTCTCTGACCACAGCTGTGTGCCAGAGCTTCATGACATTTCAGGATCTACAGACACTAGTGTGTTCAGGAAACAGCCTTAACAAGTAACACTGAGAATAAAAATAATTGATAGTCAAAGAACTATGCTACAAACATACTTAGAAACAACTAAACTTTATCCTTATATTAAACGAGAATTGTAGAGGTAAAATTCAGAGGCAATTAACTGATATCAATGGGGAAAATGTAAATCATTGTATAATTCTTGGAATTAGATCATTCATTCAAAATGCATATACCTTACTTTTTAAAGCAATGATAAAGAGGTGGGATATAAAAGCTCAGAGTTTATGTAGATTATCAGGGATTTCTCATAAAAACTTAGAGGCCTTTCAGCTGAGTGGGAAATTGTATACAGGGAAGTTTGGGGAGAGTTATGGCAATCGATGCAAGTACTGTACAGACTCAAAATGGACAACTTTTGCTAGGTCTCCCAAAGTCCTAAGTGTTTATTAAATGTGACATTAGAATCATTTTCCCAATCTAAATTCTTACTCTAGAGGAAGCATATATTGTGGGCCTAGTACTCTGTCGGGTGCTCCCAAGGACGCCCATGCCTTCAGCCAGGCCGGATTTCATAGACACCTGCTTTCTAAAGTCACTGACACAGCTCACATTCCTCCCTTACAGGCCTCATACTAATTCCCTGTTACTTACTCTGATTCTTTCCAGCCTCTGTTTCCAAGTTTGTGTTTATGGCTTATCTTTTGAGGTATAGTTTCTACTGGTCCATATGTCTGTGTTACACAGGGGTTTGTTTATATGCCTGCCTGTGACTTAGGAAAAGCGTCAACTGAAAAATGCAGAGTACTGTTACTTGCGGGATCCATAACCTATTAACTCAAGGCATCTTGACTATTTTCACTGAAAACTTTGTGTGTTGACAAATAACTTCCCTGAAGAAAGAGCACCATTAGGAACGTGCCTCTCTGGAAGGACTTCAGAAGCATTTTACCTCCACCAATCCCTCTCACCCCATTACTATCTCTGCTGATAAAACACTGGTTGCCTTGGGCTCATGAATAAATAAATATACATAAGCCCTCTGGGGAAATGTTTGTGTACACTTTTCGCTAGAGTCCTGTGGAGTTTTTAAAGCTGGAGGGGATCAACTAATTGAATAGCAAAGCATCTATATTTTTTTTAAAGAAAATATTTCTAGCAATCTACAAAGACTCTTAGTTTTCAGCACTAATGCTCATTCAGCTCTTAGCTTCTGTGAATTCAGAGCCTCTATACTTTCTTTGCAAATTACTTTCATAGGGGGCTAGAATATTGAAAATTTTGCTAATGTAAGAAAATATTTCAGAAGAGACTTAATTAGCCAAACTGGGCGTTATTCAGTCGTTTTAGTACAGGGCCTCCACATGAACTCAAAAGGTTTGGGGGTCATCACAGACAGATATTCCTGTTTTGAGAGGGTCATCCAACCAGGCACCTCGCCCTCCTGACATCAGGATGGCCGTCCCACCCAGACTAAAGTAAACGGAAGTGAATTGTTTGGTTTTGAGTGGGCGTCTGGTAGCAGGTAGAATACCCTAGGTCATGGCAGCTGGGGGACCAGCAGAGCCAGCCCTAGTTTTTCCTCCCGTCAGGAAATTGTATCTGAGATTAACTGGATTGTATTCTTATTTGAAAACTGACCTACGCCTTGATCTGTAGATTACAAAGGTCTTCGCTTTTTCCCCATTTATTCCCGGATTTTGAGAACCTATCTGACCGCGAAGGTCTGCGGCCAGAATCACCACGGCGACACCAAGACATCCCTTTTCCGAAAGGCTCGCTCGGGTCCCCCCGACGCCCCGCCAGCCTTCCAGGCATTCCCTGGGCAGCTCGCCTTCTGCCAGAACTACAGAAGCTTTCGAGGGACCCCACGAAACCCAGCAAACAGCTCTGCCTCGGCCCCCGGGGCGGGGAGCCCGCGTCCCTCTCTCCCCCCCTTCAGCCCTCGTCTGAAACCTTGACGCGCAGCGTGGGCACAGCGGGCTAACTAGGCGGGGTCTCCCCGGCGCCCCGGGCTCCCCGCGGCCGCGCCCCCCGCCCCGAGCCTGGGGGGGGGGCAGAGGGGGCAGCGGGAGGGCCGGGACCCGCCGCCCCAGGGCCCCGGCGCCCCGCGGGCAGGGCGCGCTCCCTCCGCAGGCGCGCCCTTGGGGAGGGACGGTGTCCATCACCCGGGCTCCGCTCGGACAGCAGCCCCCGGACGAGCTGAGAGTGACCGGGCGGGGTTGCGCGTCCCGTGGAGGCCCAGGAAGGGTGTCCTCGCGCCGCCCGGAGCTTCTCAAACCCGCTTCTCGCCTGGCTCCCCAGCCACCCGAAAGCCGGTGTCACAGGCTCGAGAACCTCTGGCTCTTTCAAAGGCCCACCTGGGAGCCGTGGCCCGCATCTCCCACGGTCCGGATGCTGACCCTGCCCCCGAGCCCGTCCCCCGGGCCAGCCGCCGCGGTCCGGGGCGGCAGGACTGGCGGGGCCGCGCCCCGGCCCCCGGGCCTCAAACCCGCCCCAGGGAGCGCGGCCCCGCGCTTGGCCCAGCCCAGGCCCGCCTGGCCCTGCGGCAGACTCAGAAAACGAGGCAGCGGCCACCAACAGAAACCAGCCTGGGGTGAAGGAGGGACGCTGGAGTGCCTGGTTCCTCCGCATAGTTTTAGGGTTTTCTCATTCCCATAAAGGTAGCACCGGGAATGCAGGGGAGATGGGCAAGAAAAGGGGTGAGAGCCGGCGCTGCAAAGCAGCAGCTTCAGGTGGCTGGCCGGTCGCGGCCGCGCCTTGCTAGAGCTGGAGCTTGAAGGTTCCACCCTGCACCGTCCAAAAGTGCTTGTCGATGCAGCTCTGAAAATAAGTACGTGTCTATCTCCAGCCTAGAAAGCATCACCTAATATATGAGGTGCTTCCTGCCAGGTAATATTGGGCCCTACGTGCTATTTTGTCGTCTCAATATACAATATAGTTCTCCAGTGGCAATACACATCTAAAATAATATATATCCCTGTATATACATACACATGTTAACAACATATACCACGTAATACAAATGCATATATTTCTTAATGTACTCTTGTAATAGAAAAAATAAGATGAAAGCTTATGAATATACACCAAACACAGTGATATGTATTAAGTGACATAAATACATAGAAATATGTATATGAATGTGTCACTGTGACACTTAGGGGCGTAGGTTAGGTGAGGACGCCTAGGAGATACTAGGCTCTGCTCTGAATTCACAGCCCGCTCCCTTTCACCTGTTGTTGAAAAGCCTGTGGGCGCCATAGACAGGGACCTGGAGCAAAGCGTTTCCCTCCCCCACCCGCCCCGCGCCATCTGTGGCTCGCGTGGGCTGGAAAGGCGGCCCTGCGAACCCGCGGGCGCCCGGGTTCTGAGCCACCCGACAGAACTGCAAGTTCAGGGGAGGCCCCCACACCCCAGGCCTTGGGAAAGCTCCCTGGAAGTTCAGCTTCAGCAGCTGGGGGGGGCGGGGAGGTGAAGTGGGGGAGGCTGGGTCTGAACTTCAGCCTGGGGAGCCCATTAGCTCTGAAATCTGCGGGGGGGGGGGAATCCTCGCGCACCGAGGCTGGCTGGCCTGGGGGTGGGGGGAGCAGGCGGCTGGACGCTGGGCGCTCGGGGAATGAAGCCTCCATACCTCTCTTCCTGGGGCTCCCCCCCCCGCAGGTTGGGGACCCTCGGGGACACTTGTCTCCTGGCCTAGGCCTGAGATTCTGGGCGAAGTGCAAAGGAGAATTAAGGTCACTTTCCTATCATTCAAGCCCCGTCCTGAGTGTTCTTAGCTCTGGCCTTTTCTAGGAGCTATTTTGCGCCAAGAACAGTTAGATTTTGCCAAAGGCTCACACCCAGGAACCTTGACCACTCAGGGGGACTTCGAGAACAGAAAATTTGTTAATTCTGAGAGACGTTCGGAAAAGGAAGTCGGGTGGGAAGGGGGTCGGTGTTACAGCAGAGAAGCCCGAGCGTGACCCCTGCGGCCCTGGCAGAGAAGCCCGAGCGTGACCCCTGCGGCCCTGGCGCGCAGCCTCCGGGCACCGGGCGGGGTGGCAGCTCCTCGGCCGCCCCGGGCGCCCCCCACCGCCGCCCTCCCGGCGCTGGGCGGCTCACAACGCGCGAGTCCCTGCGCAGCACTGAGAACACATCCTAGGGGCCGTAAGACTTGGTGGAAAGAGTTGGATGAATGTGTCTAATTGGTTTAACCCGCCATCTATTCACGAGCAGAAAAGCTCCGTCATTAGACTTAATTAAGGTTTTTTTAAGTCGCTGCCCTTAATAATCTAGAAACCGTGACGTCCAGCGCCAGCATCTGAGTCGCTTTAATTACCTGTTCATTTGTTGGGGGTTTTGGCAAAGTTACCCAACATTTTCCCACACCCCTTGCAGCTCGCGGGGTAGGCCCCAGCCGGACAGGCGCTGCACCCGGGGCCCGCGCAGCCCGGCCGAGAGGACCCGCCGCCTGCGCGCCCCCCGGCGCCCGACGGCCCGCGGATTCGGACCCCGGCTTCAGGAACAACCGATTTGCCGTCGGATTTGCCCTCGCAAACGCCTTACCAAACAAAAGCAAAAACAAAACCCCGCAGCTTGCGGATAAATGTTCTGGAAAAGGGGGCTGCCGACGATCTCCGGAGGCTCATTCCTGGTCCCGTGTAAAGGTGCCCACGGGGCCCTGCACCGGCGCACAAGGAAAGCTCGCTCCCTGCCACAGGCCCTCCCCAGCCGCCAGAACCCCAGGCTCTCGGGGTCGCTCAGACGTTTCCTTTCCATTCCCGCAGCTTTCCTGGCTGCCGAGCTGGACGCGGGCTTCCTGGAATCGGGGGTGTCTGGACGTCCCCCCTCCCCAAAGCGAATCGCTCACGCAGCGCGTGACCAGAGCGCGGTCAGGACGCCGAAAGCTCGTCCATTCTTCAGGTTAATTCAACTCTGACAATTAAGCTCCCTCGGTCCTGGAAGCCAGCGCTTTCTCCCGCACCCGTGTGCCAGGAACACAGCAACTCCGGCTACGGAGCTTTGGGTCACCTAAAAGTATATATATTTTTTTGCCCTGGGCAGTTTGGCTCAGTGGTTAGAGAGTCGGCCTGGCCTGTGGACTGAAGGGTCTCGGGATCGATTCCTACCAAGGGTTGGATTCCAGGCACCTAAGGGTTGCAGGCTGGATGGGCCCCGTTGGGAGGGAGGCAACCAGTTGATGTGTCAACCCCTAATGTGTCTCTCTCACGTCGATGTTTCTCTCTCTCTCTCCCCCTTCCACTCTCCCTGAAAAGCAATGGGGAAAATATCCTTGGGTAAGGATTTAAAAATACATAAATAACAACAAATAAATAAATAAATTTTAATCCAGCTTCTTGAGCATTGATGGAGAGGTGGCAGGAGCTTGAGTCCTTGAAATCCCTGAGTCCTAGTCAATCACCCTGGGTTTTTTCCAGCAACAATATCCTGATAGCATTTTATAATTTTGGCACAATTTTTACCTGCAATTTTCTGAATTTAAGAGTTTGCTAAATTAAAAGGATCAGAAAGAAGCCACCTAGGCCAAATGAATGGTCTTGTTCTCCAATGTGTAGGACACAGTTGTTATTAAAAGGGGAATTTAAGATTTTTTTTCTCTAAATATAAAGGAAATGGGGTAATGAGGAAATTAGTGCCAAACACCAAGAGAAGAGCAGCCAATATCCTCCTTCCCCCCCCCCCCAGCAAGGAGGCAAGCGGCTGGTTACTTGGCAAGTGCCATTAGCCACAGCTCTGAACTTGGGCACCTCTCTGGGTTGAGAAGCCTCAAGCTTGGCTCTCTGCGGATCTGAAGCTGTTTATTTGGGGCTCTGTGAGGGCCTAAAAGGCAGGCCCCAGGCAGCTGGACAAGCCTCCTATTTGGCCCCTCAGGCCATAATTCTCAGAAGTGTGTCCCACAAGTCACTCCAGAGTGGGGCCCACAGAGTGCAGAGTGCTTTGGGTAGAGATGGGTCTGGAAGCTGTAAAAGGCCTCTTCTCGGGAGCCATCTTCTTCCTTCATCAAATGCTAGCTGCTTTGGAAATTTCCCCTCAGCCCACACCCCTCCCCTAGGGCTCCAGGCTTGGGGAGGGGGGCGGGATTCATTTCATCCCAAGCAGCTCAGGTTGAAGTCACAGGGCAGCTCTGTGAGAGTGTGAGCCTGACAAAACCAGTCTGAAACTCAGGCCGCACCTTCCCCATTACCCCTCCCCAGTGTCTTCAGCACCCACTACCATGGGTGGGCGAAAGCAGATGTCCTTGGGGGAGATGGCGTTGGAATTTCAGGTTTCACCCTTAGCAGAAATGCAGGCCTGCAAGGAGCCGCCCAGGGGGTCTAGTCCTTGGAGCATTTCTGTCTGGCCCCCTGAGAGAGCCATCAAAACCTAAGACCACCCCTCCTATGCAGAAGCTCAGGAAAAGCACTGCTTTGGCCCCTGGCACCCATCTTCTGTCATCGGACACACTCAAAACTCCAAGACTAACAACTGGGGATTAAAAAGATCCCCTGTTAACAAAATCATTCTTGCTTTCAGTTCTGTGGCAACTTCCAGCCTCCTTTTCTTTTGTTCCGTGATGGTGCTCTTCCCACCCCCATTCTTGGGAAGAGAGGGGTCTTTTTTCCTTTCCCCACTCTCCTCCAGGTTCAGAGCTTTTTTGCATCCATGCTCTGTTACTTAAGGATAAAAATGTAGCTGCTGAAGAAGAGACAGAAGAGAAGGCCTAGCGGCGAGGGAGGGGGGTTTGGAGGTACATTCGGCAGCCCTGGTCTGTTTTTGTGCACAGAGTTGGCGCCCGGGTAGTGACAGAGTCTCCAGGCCTGGCCAGACAATGGAAGGCCCGACAGCTGCAGCTGCTACAAAGGAGCGCCTCAGCCCGGCACTGTTTACTTAGTGTTGGGCTTGACCCCAGGGCCACTCTGGGCCTGTCCAGATGCTGATCCCATCCTGGGAACTGGCTTTCTCCCCTCTGTGGCCCATGCTGGCCCACGCGTGTTTGCAAACAACTTAATTGACATCTCTAATATTCATCCGCTAGCCTTGGCATTGGAGAAATCACAGGGGAGATGGAGGGGCAAAGGCACACAGCCCCTGGAGGCTTGGCTTCCCGCACATGTCCAGTCCCCCTGCTGATTATCCTTCTGGAGGAAGCAGAGAGTCTCTAGCTTTTGAAAATTTACTCTTTTAATATCCCAGCCACAAGATCCAGAAGAAGCAGGACAGCAAGCCGCAGGGGTCTGGCGGATGGGAGGGTCCCTTCTCAGAGCTCAGGTGATACAGCCAAGGCCCACACGGCAGGCCAGGCCGAGGATTCTCTGTGCACGTGGAGCGAACATTCGCCCAGGGCTGCTCCTGGCTCTTCTCTCCCATGCTCTGCTACTGACACACTCGGGAAATACAACCTTGACTTTCAAACTTTCCTTAGGTTTAAAAAGAAAAGTGGAAGTCAGATGATCTTTTCTGACACAAGTATTTAAAAAAACACACAAAACAGGATTTGTTTCTTATATGTGCAGATTGAAGGGCTGTCTGGCTAAGAGATGCCCTATGTAACTGGGTTCCCCTCGGGGGGCCCTCTCCTGGAATATCTGCCAGGAGCCCACATCTGCAAAGACAACTGTTGGGGCTGCCCCAAGTCCCCCCCAGGTGCCCTGAACCCCACCCAGTCCACATCTAGGCTTCGAGAGCCTGCTGTCTCCTCCTCACACCGAGCTGCCACCCCGAGCCACACCGATAGTGTCCTGAGCTTGCTTTGGTGACGCAAGAAGCCAGCCTGACGCCACTTCCCCTCCCCTGATTTCAGGGCGTCGCATTTTTCCCAAGCGCCCCTGTAGGACTGAGGGGGGGTGGGCCTTTCCAGGTGGCCCTTCCATGAGGAGGGTCCCGCGGACACCGGCACCGAGACTGGCTGAGAAGGTGGCCGGAGGCCCAGCGAGGGTAGAGGAAGCCAGTTCCTGGGGTGCCCGCGCCCCCTCCTATTCCCCTTGGTGGCATTGTTTGCGGGGACGGTCTAGTTCAGATAGGGCGAGGCCAGGGTCTCCCTCGCGGTGGAAACAGGGCGCTGAATAAAGAGGAACACGGCGCTTTGCAGCCTGCGCGGTCCATCTTTAATTCAGAGACGCATCTGTACTCCGGGAGCTCTGCCTTTGATCTCTTTGATTTTTTTACACCAGATCTGTTAGGGACTAAAATTCCTCGGTTTTCCATAGAAACATCTCCGTTCCTCCGGGATATTGATGTTTTCTTCTTCCTGGGGGTTATGATGTGGTGAATCAGATTCGGGCAGCGGGACAATGCGGACTTTCACAGGCCGCGCGCCCCGCCCCGCGCCGCGCCGCCCCGCGCCGCCCCGCCCGCGCTCCTCCCGCCGCCCCTCCCCCTCCCGCACCCGGAACGCCGCCGCGTTCCCGCCTCCCCGAGTCCTTTCAAGTGCCGTCACCTCGGGCCGCAGCTGCAGGTCGCGTCGCCATGGAGACCGCTGGGCCCGGCCGCCGCGCGCAGCCCCGAACAATGCCGCGCGCGGGCGCGGGCTTCTCGCGCTCTCCGAGCGCTTCTGCCCCCGAAGGGGCTGAGCGGCCTCCAACGCGCGCTGCGCCCCGACGCGGCGACGATCCCTGCGCCCCCGCGCCCCCCGCGCCGCGCTTCCTCCCTCCCTCCACGCCTTTGATCTATTAAAAATCAAAAGAACAAAGTCGCTGAGGAAAGTTGGATTTTGTCGGGGCTGCCACTCCACCGAGCGGGCTCTTCACGCGGAGCGCGGCGGGCCGGGGTCTGACGGCGCCGGTCCGAACCCGGCCGTAACCGCAGGTCGGACTGGACAGCTCCACGCCCGAGGACCAGGTTACAGCCCGCCCCGCCCAGGGCGACCCGCCGCGCCCGACCTGGCGCCGCTGCGCGGTTCCGGTGGCCGGAGGGGCCTCCATCGGGACCGGAGCAACGTGCTCCAGGCCAGGGCTCTGAAGGGCCCCGTGGGGAGCCGCAGGGACCCAACCCTGGAATATCTGCTCAAACTCGAACCGCCTTACGACGCCCCCGCCGGCCTCGGGCTCCGCGGGCTGGACACGCTGGGCCCCCCGGGGGCTGGGCGCGCAGCAGGTGCCCGGCGAGCCCGCGGTCCAGCTGCCGGGGCGCCGCCGACCCGCCGCTAGGGGGCGGGCGCGGGTGGCTGCGCCCTGAAAACCGAGGCACCACCGACGGCAGCCCTTTGCCACCGCGCGAGGGACGGCCAGGCTGCTGGGGGAAGTGCCAGACCGTCTGTAAACACACACTGCGTTCAGTGGGTCTTCCCCAGAGTGACAGCAACGTTAATATTATCATTGTGGTCAGATGTCGTTTGCCACGGTATGTTTCTGGTGAGACCATCTCTGAGCCAAAACATATCTGGTCTATTACTCTAGAACCAAGACTATTGTAAGACCCTCAACCTGAAGATACTTGGGGCGTTTCTTTAGATAATGTATTCATCACCCACAACTTAAAGATAGCAGCAATATTAACTGAAATGGTTAGGTAACATTCAGAAGACAAGTGTAGGGATTAAATTTATCCTGTTGAACTATTTATTTAGTTAGCAGGAAATGCAAATAGATTTGTATTACGTTCATCTCAACTTCAGGTTAATATAAAAAGTGGATTTTATATACTTCAAACATTTATTCGGTTTGGATTAAACATTAAATATTCAAGCCCATTTACAACCTCTGACTTTTTCATATTAAAAAGCTGCAACTAAATAATATAATAATATAATATAATAATATATAATATAATATAATATAATATAATTAATATAATATAATATAATATAATATATAATATAATATAATATAATATAATATAATATAATATATAACATAATACATAGAGATCATAAAGTGGGAACAAGAAAGCAAGACAACAAAGAAACCTTTAAAATCTGGACAACTAGATGATTTTGGTAGTGTGATATCTGTCCCAACATTTCTCAAGGCGCTGACATGCTGATAATCCCTTGAAACATTTTAGCAATGTCTAATGCTTTTGGCTAGGATACAACTAAGAAAATGTGCTAGCAAATGGACATTTGAAAAAATTAAATTTAATTTTTTAAAACTAAGATAAAAACTATGCATTAATAAAATTCTACTTATTTTTATATACAGGGTAATAAGAAAAATATGTTAATGCAATTATGTTTTTCCTGATGCACATTGGAACAGCATAATTATTTGAAATATGAGGAGAAAAGAAAAATTTTCAAGTGTTGAACTATTGCTAAGGATTTGTGAGCATGGAAAGGGTTGTGCAAACTCTGGCAAAGGTCTCTGAACTCTAATCCCTAGATTCTAATCTCTAAAGTCAGGTTACAAATTTCTGCCCTGGTCACTGAGTTTAGGAAAAAAATGAGATTGAAAACTGTTGGCAAAATCATCTGGGAGACAAATGCGCAGACATTCTTCGCCCAAGTGACCAGGCTTTGGAATTTATATTGTCAAATTAACTCAAATATAAAATAAAAAACTTTTGTCCAGCATCATGACTGCTTATGGTACATGTCCCCTAACTGATGGAGCATGTCACATAGACACACACACACAAAAGCTGAACTTGAGGGATTTTAAATTCTTAATTTTTATATTTTTCCTCACTATACCTATCACTTCGAAGTTCCAAATAAATTAAGAGAGCCATTCTGTAAACAATCGAAAAGTCAGAACATAAACTGGCCAGAAGCTTCTGGGCCACCTTCTGGCTTTTAAGAAGGACTGAAGGGAGAGGTCTGTGGGCCTCTTCAGAAGCAGATGGAGAACAAATAAGAAGTAACCATGTGAACCACGACCCAGGCTAGAAAAGGCGACTCTTAGGGCCTGGATCCTCCTGTCCATTTAGAATGAAGTCTAACCACAGAGGCAGTCAGCAAACCCGCTAACAGGCACACACACGCACAACCCAAGGCTCAAAAACAAACCTTCTCAGAGTGACTAACACTTGAGTGATCCAAGGCCCAGTCACCTCAATTCTATACATCCTTATCCTCACACACAAAAACAAATGGTCAGTGAGAGCTTAGGAAAATACTTGTCCTGGACAAGACCTTCCTTCTTTCTTCCTTCCTCTCATGGGAAAAGCCCTAACCATGGAGAAGATTTGGTTATTTTCTGAGAAACTAAATATTCATCAGGATGAATTCACACTTCCAAAGCACAGGGTGGGGCAAGAGTAGGTTTACAGTTGTGAGTACGTGAAACACAGTTTATTCTTGTATTGTTATTTTATTTGTTAATTACTGTATTTTCTGTATGAACAACTGTTAACCTACTTTGCCCCACTCTGCATTTCCTAGCTTGGGAAAATTTTAAGGTACTATTTCCATCTAGCCAGCGTCATTCTGCTGTTAAACTTTGATGCTCTTTGGACTTTCCTCTGTCTTCTAACTGTACAATAGGATCACCTCATACTACTGAGACATTGTTTAAATTTCTCCAAAATGTGGTTCCAGAGCAGCAGGCTCAGCACCACTGGGGAACTTGTTAGCAATGCAAATTCTCAGGTCCCACCTCAGGTCCACTGAATCAGAAACTCTGGGGGTGGACTGAGCAATCTCTGGTTGTTTTTGTTTTCTTTTGAGCAGACTCTGGGTGATTGTGAAGCTTGATCAGGCTGAAGAACCACCAGTTTATAGGACCCTACTACCCACCCTGCTAACAGAAATGTTACACCTATGAGTTTTTGTCCCTGAACTCTGCAAGATAAATCTGGAGGGAGAGTCAAGGAAAAACTCCCTGAAGCTGAGAACTAAGAGCAGAGGAGTCAAGTCAGAGGTTCTGGCTCCTATCTGCTCCTGGCTGAGCCCAGGGCACAGGGCAGCAACTTCTGTATTTGGCAGCACCAGGTGGCTCTGACTTTAAGTCCCCATGGGAGAAAAAGGTGAAGGGGAGGCAGCCATGTCCTCTTCTGCAAAGGTAAGTCCAGAATGGAGGCAGGTGAGATGCTAGCTTTCAGGGAAGGAAGGAGGCTGGAGGCTCTTGAAAAGAGGCAGGAGCTCAAAGAACGCCGGGGAAAAGGCAGCTCGAGGGGGTGGCCTGTGTGCGTGAGAGTAGGGGTCTGAGCATGGGGTTTGTGCGAGGGGTGTGACAGATGTGAATACGGGGGGTGTGAGCAATTTGGGGGGGTTCCAGAAGGTATGTGAGGACTTTGGAAGATGGGGGGTGTGAAGGCAGGATGGGTAGGTGCAGAGATGTCAGAGGTGAGGGGAGTCTGTGGGGCAATGCCAGGGTGAGTAGGAGTAGAAGGGGGTGTAGGGGTGAAGAGGTATGAAGTGGTAAAGGGTATGAGAGGGGTGAGAGAAGTAAGGAGGGGGGAGGAGCTCTAAGGGGTTTGTGGGGGGGAGTGGAAGGGAGGGAGAAGAGGGGTGCTGTGAAGAAGTGTGAGGAAGAAAGAGTTTGTGAAGGGTTGAGGGAGTATGAGAGGGTGAGAAGGTCTGAGGCCTAAGAGGAGGTGGGGGAAGGGGAGGGGATGGCGGAGTGGGCCAGGGCAACCCCTGCCAGGCTGCTGCACAGAGACTGAGGGAGTGGGCCAGGGCAACCCCTGCCAGGCTGCTGCACAGAGACTGAGAGTGGAAATGAGTAGGGATCAGACGTGTGTGAGTGACTGAGTTGGGAGCCAGGAAACTCCTGGGCCTCCATCAGCCTGCTTTCAGATAGAGCAGAGAATGACTCTCCACCCCTCAAACACTCTTGGTACCTGCCAGGCTCACACTGTCTGTGGGGATCACCTTCTTTGAGTGACTGATTGGCACAGGTGCTCCGCTATGCCCTCTTGGCAAATGATGGGACTCCTGAAATGTCAGGTGAGAACTAGTTTCCATACTGTCCACTGAGGCCCGCACCGTTCCCTCCCACTTCTTTAACTCTGAATTCACAACTTTTACAAAAAAGAGCATCAGGTTCAGGATTTTCCATGACTGTCCATAGGAACAGTTTCCATGGATCCAGGTCTTAAATCTCACCTCCTGGGCAAGGCTCTGCATGCCCCCTTCCAAATGCCCTTTGGAACCCAAGCCCTGCTCTGTATTGCCCCAGCCTGCCCATTCTCTTTGCAACAGTAGGTAATTGGGGTGTGAGTCAAAATGCAGGTGAAAGAACTTATTCTCTGTAGCAAGAACAAGTAGGCTTGTCACCAACGAGGCAACGGCTGGTGTCTGAACCTAGACTACCCAGACTTGGGCGTGACCTGGCTATTTGCATGTATAAGCACAGTGCCTGGAAGTGGCATATTTGGGCTATTCCAACTCAAGTTCCGTAATTAAGAGTTAAGTTTTCCTGTGCATAATAGAATGAAATTTAATAGCAAGTTATTAATGAGGATTTTTAAAGTAATATAAGCCACGTCTATGTAAATTAGGAGACAAAAATTTCCTTAGAAGGGCTAGAGTGGGAGGAAGGTCCACGGTGTTCCCTCTAGCACCTGCAACCTAACCCACTTCTTCACGTTCATTTCATTCTATAGTCAAATGTAGGATTCCACAGAAACTGGCAGATGCCCTTCTATAATCAAGTCAGTAAGAAAATTATTAAATAGAGGCTAATATATATTAGAGAGTTATTTAAAAGATTGTAAAGCTTTGGTGTCAACTATAGGCCATTATTTTACCTTTAATGAATATTAATTTCATATGAAAAGAAATTTTCAACAGAGATTTTTCTCAAATACTCAACTCATGAGAACAAATTTACCTTAATTTTTCAAATGTAGTTTTAAACTAATATTTTTACCTTTTTTGCTCTGAGAAAAATAACCTTACCATGAAAGGTCAGTTTTTCCAGAAACAATATTTAATTTCTACTTCCTTCTCCATTAAAGCTGTTTTTCATTTTACTACTAATAGTTTCAGCAATTATGCTAAGTCTTTAACAAATTACTGCATGTCCTCTGAACACTGCTAGATTAAACCAACTACAGATTTCATAATATAAATATTCAACAGTTTTTTTTGCCAGAAATATGTACAATGTCTAGCTGTTTGTCAGCAATAGATTGAATTAATCATCTCTCATCTTCAATTTGATTCATTATAGTTAAATAAGTAATTGAATACTCGGACAACATACTTGAATTGTTGGTGCCTCGGATATAGTTCACCTATATCCTGTATGTTTTACATATCCTATATATGTTTTATATGATATGTAGATTTTTTTAACTTGATGTGTTTTATTAAAATATATCTATTTCTCACTAAGCAAATTTGAAAGTTTTTAATTCCTAAACTGATTTTTTACAACAACTACACTTGGACCTAAGTCCCTCAGAGTCATCCTCCTGGGTGTTTCCTGGGTCCCAATTCACCCATAAGCCTGGACCAGCTTCATCCAGCACAAGCACAGTTACAGGGTCTCTCGGACCTGGCCTCGCTTTCGACATGTCACTGTAGAGTGTCTGTGCATCTGTATATGTTTCATTTCTAAGTTCTCTCAAAGATTAGGGAATGGTGAGAAGGGACAGAGGGAAGAAAATGGCTGGAGTCAC
This sequence comes from Miniopterus schreibersii, assembly GCF_964146895.1. Classification (NCBI taxonomy): domain Eukaryota; kingdom Metazoa; phylum Chordata; class Mammalia; order Chiroptera; family Miniopteridae; genus Miniopterus; species Miniopterus schreibersii. The sequence goes on along the minus strand of NC_138106.1, from coordinate 85,194,727 downwards.
TTTGCTTTAAAATAAAACAGTTCTTTCAAAAATAGGATGATTACAAGTTTAAGAAAATGGGCAACTATCCTCTGAGGACTCAAACACTATTTCTGTGCATGTGTATCTAGTTGCCTGCACTCTAAACAAAACATAGGGACTGCCATCCGCATCGTTTGCTTTCACACTCACAGAACTGTTTTGAAATAGTTCACACCTGCCACATTATTAATTAAATAATAAGGGTAAACTAATGAATATGATCTGTTAATTAAAAAAATAGGGGCACGCTACTTAATTTTCTCCTAGACCACTTGTGTTCATTCTTCCTGAAAGGCTCTCCATGCTACGGTTCTCTGCAAGGTCCTTGTTCTTAGATTTATGTTTTTCTTTTGCATTCTGGGGTGGTTGTTTATACCTTTCCGCTATTTCTGTGCTATATCAAAATTCTTAAGTCAAACATAGCTTTTTATAAGCTCCCCCCTTCCTCTAACCCATAGCCCACCAGAGAAATGGTAAATTTTGCCCAGAGAACTAGGGACAGGGCTTCCAGCAGAGAACTGGTGACTCGCCCTCCCCTCTACCTGCAGATGGTTACAGGAAACCTGACGGAGACCTGGCCAGCATTTGGATAAAGGACAAAAGTTCTCAGGCATTCAAGTATGCACCCCAAGGCTATGGCTTGAGTCGGCGCTGCTCTGGTCAGCTGCATCCTTTTGTAACGAAAAAAGCAAGCGCTCCTCTCTCCCAAAGGAGTGACATTCCCTAAAGGAACACCGCATACGCCCCCATTTTTCCTAATGTGTCTTCCCTGCCTCTGAGGTCCAATCTGCCCAGAAATTAAGCCCCGGAAATTGGTGAGGTTTTGCCATCCTGCCGGTAATGAAAAAAATGTGTAAAATTTTGAACCCAGCTGGAAGCAACAGCTAAAGGAAGTTCAGGGGATTTTCCCCATGTCAAAGTTCAGGGAAAAGCAGCCCAGTCCTTTAACTCAGCGATTTTTAACTGATATGCTGGGAAACACTGGTGTGCAACAAGAATGTTTAAAACCTGCAATACCCGACTAGTCAGGGGCACTGACCTCTCTTCCCCTAGATTGTCAAATGAAAAAATGACAACAGCCAGCACTGCAATAGCCATCTGGTGTGAGTGAATCAAGATTACACCTATTTTGTCAGGTTGGCAAAAAAATATATTTTTGGGTGTGCCTCAGAATTTTAGTAATTAGTTTATCTGTGCCATGAGATGAAGAAGGTTGAAAATTGCTGCTATAAATCATTTCAAACACACAATGTGGGGGTTAAAAGAGGGTTTAAACCGATTTTAAATTTTTACAAGATGTTTTGCTTCTCCTGCTAAAGTATTTAATTTTATTGGAGGAAGTATTTAAACCCGTAAAGTTCAGGAATGGAGATAACTTCCCAAGACCCACGGGTTTCTGGGGCCCCGAGAGCCTCTTGGCTCTCATGGCTCCTCCAGGAACAATAAATTCTTATGATCTTGGGGTTCATTTTCCAAACCTCCGCATCACCAGTTTCCCTGAGCATTCGTTCCTCACAGTTCTCCCCACTGTCCTCTCTCTTCAGTATCCACTCCCACCTTTGTGGAAAAGTCATTTGTACAAGTGTCATTTTCCACTAAGATGGGAGTGGAAGCGTCATTCGGAAAAAAAAAAAAAAGGAAACTACATTCACATGCCCTTTTGATCAAACAAGAATCTGTTGACTCCCCCAAATAGAAACTTTTCTCCACTACCAGTTTTGCTTCCTAATCATTTTTATTGACTGTTCTAAGAAGAAGAAGAAAAAAAGACCAGAGAGAGAAAGAGATGTTTATCTCGCATCTAATGGTCTTCTATTTAACCAGCAACTGGCAATCACCCGACGTTAATTTATACGGGGCGCACAAATACCTAAGCTATTTAAAAGGCTCCTCTGGGTCGTGTGTGGCAGGAACATCTATCTGGTGAATAGACGGTGTCACACGGTAGCACGCTCCCTTGTCAAGGCCGATTGTGTTTTAGGCAAACATTTGCGCAAACATAAAGGCAAAGGTCAAGGACTGTTCAGTCCCAGTATGTGCTAATTCACCTAGCGAACCAATGGGGCAAAAGTTGCATTTTAGATGCGCGCCCGCCGGACCCAGGCGCGGGAGTCGCGCCTGCTCGTGAACAGAATCGCCTCCAGTGAGGGGTCAACTCCCTGGTCAGTTTCCCCCCGCTGCCCAGTCAGCGTCTCCTGGCTTCCTCGGAAATTACTGGCACAGACGTTTGCCAACATCTGGATCAGCTCCGCCCAGCCCCCGGCGCGGCGCCCGTTTCCTCCACGGTCTCGGGCGAGGGGGACTAGTGGAGAGAAAAGCCGGGGTGAGGGCGGGCGCCGGCGGGTCGCTGCGCAGCGATCGAGTGGACGGCCCCTCCGCGCGGCCGGAACGCCCGTGTCCTGAGGCGCAGCCGGCCCGCAGTGTCGCCCGGGCCGCGGAGCGATCCCAGGGCCGCGGTCGGAGGCCGGGGGGCGTCTAAGAAAGCATTGGTCACGCGCGTCCGTCCGCGGTGTGCCCGCGCTGGGGGCCGCCTTCCGATTTTCTTTGAGGCCACTTTCCTACAATTCAGCGAATGCAGGGCAACGCTTTCTGGCGAAATATGCCTCCCACCCAGTATGTCTACACCATCCAGGAGAGCACCTCTGCTTATTTCCCCAGCCCCTGAAAAGAGAGCCCGCAAACAGTTTCAAGTGGATGTCAACTTGAGCACCTCGGCGGTGGAAACACTCTCAGGGTTAAACAGATGCGCGCGCGCGCGCGCCCGCTCCAACCCGAGAGTTTACTTTGCATCAATAAGCGTCTAGCGAGAACCAATGGCTGACTTTTTCCAAATCGTCCATTTAAGGCAACAGTTTTTTTTCCCCTGATAAACCCGAGGGCCGCAGCTGTGCGCGTCCACAAGCAAGTCGTTCATACGCGCAAAACTCATCCCTGGGAGTCGGGCGGGCCCCCGGCGCAGCTGCGGCGCGCGGGGCTGGGCTCGCTCGGGGCTGCGGCCCGGGACTTGTTGCCTCTGCGCCCGACCGCGGCGCCCCAAACCCATCCTCGCGGGCTCGGCGGCCCCGGGACCGCGCCCCCGGGGCTGGGGGGGAGCGCCTCCTGTAAAACACCCGCAAATCCGACGCGAAGCCTCAGGAGGCAGCCCCCGGGCGGGAACCTGCAGTTACTTTCTGGTCCCTGAACACGCCGGGAACAGTCTCCCCGAGCGCCCTTGCACCGTGTTCCAAAGCCGAAGAGAAAACAGGGAGAAAAAAGTGAACTTACCCACCTGCCACAAAACTACATTCTGAGCGTCCCCCGGACACTTTGGCTCTTCCTTTAGTGCCGCGGCCTTTTCTCTCCTCTTGCCAGACACCGTTTCAAACTAGCTGCGTTTCTTAAAAAAATAATTTTAAGAACTAAATGAAACCGGGTTTTACACCTCTCACATCTCGCTAGCTAGAATCTGCCTGAAATACTTCTGTCTTCATTCTTTCTTTAACGAAATTCCCAAAACACCACCTAGGCAGCAAGGCTTAAAGTTTGTGCGGTTTGTGCGCCTAAGTGTGAATGAGTGTGTGAGTGTGAGTGTGTGAGTGTGAGTGTGAGTGTGAGTGTGTGAGTGTGTGTGACTGTGTGTGTGTGAGTGTGTGACTGTGTGTGTGCGCGCTCGCACGCGCCCGCTGGTGTGAGAGGTAGTTGCTTTTAAAAAGACGTCGTTGTCACTCAGGGTAATGGAAGTGTGGCCCGGCTTCGGTGGGGGTTCTCCGTGCCCCTCACTTCAGTTAACTTTTTTCGAGCTGAGAAAGCTGCTCGCTAACTTTCGGGAGATTTTGCCGGCCATTCATCTGTTTAGTCGCCTCAGAAGCACAAAAGCTGATCCAAGGCGTTATGAAAAATGGCCTGGGCGCGGAGAATGTCACAGTGGTCGGCGTATTATTTTAGCCTTCTTAAAAAAAAAAAAAAAAAAAACTCAGGGAAAGTTTGCTTTTGATGAATTCAATAAAAGCAAAGCTGCAACGGAAGAGATTTTCAGCCAAAATCATACAGCATGGGGCAGAGCTTAAAACAGCCAGATGGCCAAAGGTAGACGGGCCCTCTGGATTTCAAAACCCAGCTCTAGAATTCCGCCGCCTGAGCTGCTTAACTTATTTAATCCCGCGTATATCTTTATTTTTTCTTTCAATTGATTTCCCCGCTCTCTTTTTCACCTCTCCTTTGGTCCCCACCCTGCGCCCATCCTAGGAGTGGCCGGCGGCACACTGCCTTGGGGTTTGCAGAAGTCACTTTTCAACTTCCCCTTTGATAACAGACTTAAACTTTGGAGCGGCCCTGCCGCGGGTGTGAAACCGGCCCTGAAAGCCCCAGGCCCTCGCCGCCGCCCTCGGTCCTGCTGGAATGCCCGGGCTCCTGCCATCTCCAGGCAGCTAAGGCTTTTGAATGTAAGGACGAGTCTGTTCTCACCACCACCCCTGCCCAACCCTTCCCCCGCGCAGCGTCGGAAATCAGAGGACACGGCTAACCCCGCAGTCTTGCACTCTCTCGGCTCCCTCCCTTTCAGCCTCCCATCTCAACCCGCAGAGCAGCGTATCCCCGAAAATTTTCCTAGGGTCCCCTATAAAGTGCATAGGGGTCAGAGGGGCACAGACTGGGGAGGCCACAGCAGCTCCATTCCAACTTTGGAATGGAAGCTGTGAATTTGATATGCATCCCATGTGAGCTAGTTCTTGGAGCCCGATGCCGGCTAAGCACAGAAATGGGGGGAGAAGACTGAGCACCTGGGGCTCTGCCTCCGAGGGGGAGCCGCCAGGATCCCATCCCTCTGCCTTAACCCTGACCGGGTTTAGCCCGGTCTGGGAGTTTGGGCACCACCACCCGGAAGGCCTCCGGATGGACTGCACGGTAGTCCCGCTACAGCTCTCCAGGCTTGGGAACTGGGTGCGGTGGAGGGGCGGGGCTTTAGAAGGATTTGGAGATTAGGGTTCCGCAGGCCCAGGTCTAAGCGCAGAAGACACCCGCCTGCGGGCCAGCAGGGGTTTGGGGGAGTGGCTGGGAAAGAGGCGGGAGAGATCGGAGGGCTCGCGGATGGCGTTGGGTGTGCAGGGCCTTCGGCGAGCAGCGGGAGGAAAGGGGGAGGCGGGATCTGAGCCTCCCCAGGCCCCCCCCAAAGGAGATGCAGCTCCAGGAAAGGGAAGAGTGGGAGCGCTGGCGGCGCTGCTCCGAGGACTGCCCCGCCTCTCCCCGGCTGAGGACCCTCAACAAAGGCCTTTAGACACCCCCAACCCTCTGTTCCCCCATCTCTAAAATGGGCGCGAAGAATAGAACCTATCTAAGGGGTGTTTTGTTTGCTCCTTCGTTGGTGTTAAATAGACTGCACGGCGCTTCAGCTTGCGAGCCATCACGCGCGCCGCCCGCGTAGCTGCTGCTGTTCTCACTGTGCGTGCCGGCGCAGGCTCTGCGCTCACCGTGCCCAGGACCCCGAGACACGGGCTCCCAAAGGCGGTGCGGGGCCCTTGCCCTCTTGTCCCTGGCTCTAGAGACCCAAACGTGTCCAGGTTGAGAGAGCCCGCAGAGGTCCCCGGGTCCCGAGTCCCGGGAAGGGACCAGCTCTCCCTGCCCGCACCCCCCCCCCCGGGCGCCCAGTCGCTCCCGCTCCCCCTGGGCGATGCTGCAGAACCCCAAGCGTCTCTGGGGAGGCCCGGAGTATCCCCAACCTGGTCCCTCACAGGTGCCCAGACCCTGGAAAAAGCCTCCAAAGCTGGGCTGGAAACGGCCTTTTGGGGAAAGGTGCTCCTTTTATACCTTTTGGAGGGAAACCTGAGAAAGCCGCCCGGGGCTGAGGGCCGGGCCCTCTGTCCAGCCCCTCCAAGTTCACGCTGGGTCTTCCCGCTCAAGTGTTTTTCGCAGAGGATGCCGGGAGGAAATCTTCTCCGGCTCAGCAGCTGGCCTGTGTGAGGGGTGAAGGGGAAGGGGGCGGAGGGGGCCCTGGAGAGAGAGTCGCTGACCCCCAACAGCTCCGGGACCCTGGGACACCACAGCAGCTCAAAATCCAAGAGAGGCCTCCGAAATTCTTTGTCAGAATTAATGCCCTCATCTTGTCGGGCAAACGAACTAAAACATCTACAAGACTGGGCTGACCTACATCAAGCAGCATTTACTGGGGCATAGATGAGAAGTCCTTTGACCTCCACTTGGAGTTATTCGAAATGCGGAAAGGATGCTTGATCTCCACCCTGAGGACTAGACTTTCTGTTAATGTTTGCGTACCTTGGGCATCTCACACCTCAGAGCCAAGTTAGAACACTGCCTGGCACCCAAACAGGGCAGATCCCCACCTCCTCAAGAGAAGGGGGAACCAAAAGTCCCCTGGCCCCTGCTGTGGAAGCTGGAGTCCAGGGTGGCTGGCCCAGGGCACAATCAGCCCCTCACCCTGACTCCCCACGGCTTCTAAAGCTCCTCCTTATCCTCACCTGGAATAATTTAAATCCTCAAGAACACAGATGAAAGAGAGAGGAATTCCTAGACAGAAATTTAAGTCTTGATTGTTTGTAAATGGGGAGAAATCGATTGGGTTCCACCTGAAGGTTTCTATAGTTTTATCTTAGAAAAACCAACTGCCTCTAGCCATAGATGGGGGGGGGGGGTAAGCAGAGCTGATTACAGTAGCTGTCCAAACAGACCCCTTACCTGCTGGGCTGAAGATTTCTTATGATTAATGAATGGGCTTGGCCTTGCAGTTTACAATTATGATTAACCTAACGGGGACTCTACACATTTAAACATGTAACATGAATTGTGATCTGTCCAAAGCACTGGTTTTGCCTCAGCTTTCAAGGCACCCCATTCAGACAACTCCATTGGGCCAAAATTTGCTCCTGACAAATCTCACCTCCACTCCCAACTGGACATCTCTTTCTCTCTTAATTCTCCCTTGTTCTTGGCTTTCTTGGCTGGGCAAATATCATTTGAAAGGAACTTGGATGCAGGATGGATGACATCTCCACCTGAGGTGGAGCTCTCCCATTAATTGTTCCAATACACTGAGATATAGCGTGCATGATGCAATGGAGTGATGTGGCTATAGTTCACGTGTATGACTTAATTAAGCTGTTCGCAACTTGGTGCTGCTAGTCAATGGGTGTGCAAGTGGATTAACAACTGTTTACTCCCTACCTTTAGTACGGTGCCTAATTACTAGCAGTACATATCAGTTTTTGATGATTGCAGAAGCAATGCTCCCTTCACCAAGAAGCCTGTTAATAACTCTCCCTTGTGTATTTTAAAAGTAGTGTTTGGAGCCCAGCCCGGCATGGCTCAGGGGTTGAACATCAACCTAGGATCCAGGCGATCAGGGTTCGATTCTCGGTCAGGGCACATGCCTGGGTTGCGGGCTGCAGCCGATCAGTGACTCTCTCATCATTGATGTCTCTATCTCTCTCTCTCTCCCTCTCCCTTCCTCTCTCTGAAATCAATAAAGATATCTTTTAAAAATAAATAAATAAATAAATAAATAAATAAATAAATAAATAAATAAATAAATAAATAAATAAATAAATAAAATAAAGTAGTGTTTGGAAATATTTTGGAGCCACTCTCAATATTTTCCTATGTTATGATTGTGGCCTTTAATGGGCAGCCGGTTTATTCCCGATGTATATTTTATAAAAGGGCAAAGGCTGAATTCTAAGTCAATGCCCCTCCCTCCAGAGAGCTCACCCACATGCTCCAGCCCCAGCAGAGTTGGCTGAAGGGGGTGTAATGGACCGGTATTAAGGCTTGCAGCAGGGCAACCAGCCGCCTCGAAAATTGTCTCTCTCTGCCCCCCCCACACACATATTTCTTTATACTTAAAGATAATTCAAGCCAACTAAAAGTGCCCCCTCTTTCCAGCAGCCCCTTCCCACCTCCACAAATGTCACTATATCTCAAAGGCTGCATGTCCCTCACGGGCAAGGGCTGAGAAAAGCAAACCGTCTGGTGGACCGGTGGAGTCCTGTGTACCACCAGGGATTGATAAAATTTGCAAGAGGGCTAATGAAATTACCCAACCAGATGACAGAGACATTGTCATTCCTACTTTCTGGGCTCCTTGCCCTTTGTTTAGATTAACCTGGTACTAAAGCCCCAGCTCACTTTTACCTTGGCTGGGGAGGAGTGGCAGAGATGTGCATTTTTTCTGTGTGATTTGCTATTTGACTCTTAGGTCAAAACTGATCATTTGACCTCTCTGGATTGAACTAAAGTCATCACCTATAATTTTATTTAAAAACCCCATGGCTATCAATCATAATGAAAGCATAAGGAACCAATATTTTTCAGGAAAATGTGTCAACCTCACCAATACAAGGCACTTAACCAACCTTTTCCTGCCCGGGGCTGAGCGGGCACATACCTGGGGTTCCTTTTGAGAATTTAGGGTCAGTGCAGCACCCAATGAATACATGGTAGCATTTTGGAAAAGGAATTCTTTGCTTGCCTAGGACTAGAGCTGGGTAAGAAAGTGCCCATCCCTTCATTTAGGCAAAGTTCCAAATGAGCCCTCTGCCTTTGTACTCAAAAGGTGGTTTACAAACTGTGTGCCTAACCTTAATCCTAAGGAAATTTCACAAGATTCAAAAGATGAAATTCTGATCAGAGCTCCTCCCCCTCCTCTTGATAACACTGCTGTAAATCATTGTGAAATTACAGTGTATCTCAGCTGCACCTCAGTCAGAGTATCCACGTTATTGCCTGCCAGCAAAATAAATGTAACAGCAGTCGCATTAAAACATTTAAGAAGGGTAAAAATTTCCAGTGATCTTTCAAACCCAACTCGACATTAATTCTTAAAACTAAGGTTGCAGAGAACCTGTTTGGAAGGTTTCCTGGTTGAAGTCGATTTGTTCTTGTACCTGAAGCAGGTGATGTTTCTGCAGAGACATCTGAACGGCAGCGGGAGTGAAGGGCAAATCTAATAAAGCCTAATAAAGCATGAGCGTCAAAATGTCATTAAACTTATAAAGATGAGACTCAAAATCACCAAAAAGGTAAATGTCTTCATTAGCCTGATCTCTGAAGACTGTCGAACATTTCATTAATTTATAATTTATGATTGTTTGACAAATATTGAAAAGTATGTAAATAGGAGCGGGATAATGTCTTTTCTGCGGGAGATGAGGAAATGACCCAAACTGTACGTGCCTGCAAGATTACACACAGGACCAGCTCTCTGTTATCAAACTGTGCCGCCCCTTTAGCCAACATATTGTGCAAGTGACAAGTGAAATAGGGCAGATAAACCAATGGTTTAAAACGTAATAAAGACAACAGCCATTTGCATTTTTTACATTTTATTACAAAGGTAATTTACTATGACACATTTCTGAATGTAATTTATGAAAACATGTTAAAGCAATTACATCGTGTGTACAGTCCTCATAGCTACAAAAATCAGATAAATAATGATATTATAGATCCTCAGAGAGTTTCACTGTTGAAAACATGTCATAAAGGGAACCCTTTATTTCAAAAACGGGTTGTGCCAGATAAAATAATGGAATTAAAATGTAAAATTAAGAATAAAAGCTTAAGCACTAGAAACTCTTTTTGGAGTTTCAAAATTAAACCTTTATGAAGATGATTTTTTCCCCTTCTGAAGTCCGTGTTAGGTGCAAAGTATAAAAAGCTTCTTGGGAGGGAGATACAAGAGGAATGAATGTATGTTTTGTCTTTCAAACTTCTGATCTCATTCCTGCTCTCCATGTCTCTTTTCTGAAGCACAGGACTGTGCCAGCCTTGCAAAGCAAAAGAGAAATTCATTACCAGAAGGTCAATACTGTCTGAACATATCACCCTTCAAGCAGGTGTTCTACACCAGCCTGTCCTGAGTTATCAAAATGGGAGAAAATTCCACGGGGAAGAGGGAGAGAAAAGTTTACTTAATAGAGAATGATATAAAAACAAGGGATGCTTCATTTCTCCTCCCACTCCCCAGATGTTAATTTATTTTGTAATAACTTCATAATATGTCTTAAAACTGAGAGTGCATGAGTAGATACTTTAGATTCAACTATTCTAATCAACTTTGGGGGTGGACAGGAACCTTCCTTGTGCAGTTATAGGCACAGCTTTGCAAAGGCTCTACCTTTAAGAGTCAATCATAAAGCATTCGCAGAATGGGCCCTTTTCCTGCCTGTGGGGGACATGCCCTAGGTTCATTCCACAACCTGAGACTATCTGAAAGGCCTGCCTGTTTGCTCGAAAGATCCTGTAGGGAGTGTTCAGACTTACAGCCACGACTCCTCTCCCTGCCCTATTAAATTTCTCCAACCTAAGAAAAAAGGCCCTGGACACAACTCAAGTCCGTATCTGTGGGCCATGGGGAGCACGCAATAACTGCCCTGGCATCCTCTCTTTCAGTTGGGGGTCCTGGCAGCCCACAGTAACTGGTCCCCAAAGCGTCCCACTCTTAACCACTTGCAGCACCGCAAGTGGAAGTCGAAGAGCTGAGGCCCCTGACGCGCGCCCGCAGAGCCCCGCCCAGCTCCCGAGGGTGGGCCCTCGCACCCGCGGCCGACTTCCTCAGAGCAGTGGGCGCGTGAGCCCGGGGCCTGGCGGCCTGGGCCTCCGAAGTCCCGGCCCGAGAACCTGTGCTCTCCCCCGCCCCCTTCTACACAGTTGGCGTCGTAACTGACCGAAGGGCTGACGCTCCCACCAGCTTCGGGAGAAGCCGGCGCCGCCGCTCTCCGGCCCAAGGGCTCTCGGGCGGGCATTGCCCGCAGACAGACCAGAGCTCAACGGGCTTCAGCTCCAGGGCCGGCCTCTCGCCCCTGCCCTACCCCTCCAGAGCCTTGGGTCGCTCTTCTACCCTGCTTTAGAGCAGAGTCTCACTTTCAGCCCGGACTCGGCCCCACCCCAGGAGAGGCTGGGGCTAAGTTCTCCCAGCCCCCGGCCCAAGGCGGGTCTCAGCGCCTCCCCTCGCCTCCAGCGCCAGCCTGCGCCCAGGGGGCGGGCTGTGGGTTCGTTTTAACCAGGGTTAAGTCAGTCCTCGGCTCCAGCTTTTGTCTCTGTTGGAATGTTTAGGGGCTGCATATGCTTTTGTGTTGCAAACAGCAAGCAGGGTCCCCAGGAGTCCCTGACCCCGTGCCTTGCCGGGAGCACGGTTTCCCTGGACAACTGTGGCCGCGCGGCCTGCGGGCGGTGGCCTCGCGCGTGCACGCGGCGCCCGGCCCCCGCGCCCGCGCCCCCCGCGCACAAAGAGAGTTCGGAAGGGGGGGGGGGAGTTGCACTTGCACTGTGGGCGAACTACCTGAGCACGTGAACCAGACAGAAAGGGGAAATATAATGAAGTCGAGGATTAATTAAGGGGGGGGGGGGGAGACTGAAAAACAATACCTGCTGATGTGTCAGCTTCAGTGGAAACAGGATCTTCTAATAACAAATGAAACAATGAAAGGGCTGCGTTGCTCCCCGTTAAGCTCTCCATACACCGCCCGGCTTGCATCTGCAAGGCCGTGTTTTGAAAACTTACAGTAGATGCAAACACAAACTTTCCCGCATTGTTTTTTGTTTTTTTTGTTTGTTTTGTTTTAATTTTCCTCTGCTTGTCAAGCTTGTCTTTCCAAACAGTCAGACGAATTTAAAAAGAAGGCGCAGGAGAGGTAGAAAAAAACCTCCACCACCACCACCACCCCAGAAATGATAAATAGCATCGCATAGCTAATCGCTGGAGGGCGCGTTTACCGATTCATAATCATTTATTCTTGGTGATGTATGGCTCTTACTCTTAAATCTGAAAAGCTTCTATTTGAAGGTGTAAATAGCTTTTTTTCTTTCCTGCAGTAAACCTTCCTGCGTTAGCAGTGATTGATCTCATGTACAATTCGTCCCAGAGTGCTATTTTACAGGGGAAACACTAGCTTTTGGAGATTAACTGGGGAGTCTGTTACATATTAATGAAGCTGGGAGATATACTAACGTTTTGGTAATTTAGTTATTTGTGTCTCGCCATCGCCGCTCTTTTCCTTTAGACCCCTGCGGTTGTTATCCAGCGAATTAAAAAGTAGTCCTTAGAATTATTTTTTTTCCACTGGCAACTAAATGCCATTTAATGTGAAAAACAAATGTTGACTTCTCTCTTGAAGGAAGTGTGTTTCTTGGCAAGACATCAAAGTGTTTTAAACTGTATTAGTGGGTTATGTTAGTTTTCCTACCCAGAGCCTGCGCCAAAATAATAGCTAATGGAAGAAAAAAGAAAAGAGAAGCCTTAGCCCGCCTCTGTCAGAGAAAATAAATGATTTGATCTTCTAGAAGAAGGGGAGAAATATAAAACTCTAGGATAAAAGTGTCCCTAGCAAGAGGTCTCCTAAAACATGATCATTAATATCCCACCAAATAAGGCATCAAAGTCATTAGTGCCTGTGTGCTCTGGGAGAGAGAATGTGAACGAATTGCAATCCCGAATGAAAGCCACGTCCTGCAAAAAGAGCTTACTTCATAGCCCGCGATAAAATGGCACTCATTCTGCTTTCTTGTAGCATTTTTATTTTCTTTTTAAAATGCTCTGGCTCCCCATAAAGTATCTGGGGGGTTGTGTGCAGACAGGAAGCCTCTCCAGATACTCCACACCCTCAGTTCCCCAGGTTCGGTGATGGCGCGGCGGGGGGGGGGGGGGGGGGGGGGGGGGGGCAGTTTGAAAGGCTATTTAGAGGGGAGCGAGCGCCAGCACCTGCCTTGTGTAAGAACAGGTGGGCCGCCCGCGTCTACTCCCACGGAGCCCGCTGAGTCCTGGGGAGCCAGGAAGTGGGAAAGCATTCCCGAGGGACGCCTCTGCCCCTGGGTCCTGATCCTATGAATCTTAATCTTAGTCCCGTGGCCCTCGGAGCGCCTTCCCCAGGCCAGCCCTTCCCTCCTCCCCCAGAAGGGAGAGCCCTGTACGGCTCCCCCCACAGCCCGTTAGCGCCTTCGCACCGACGCCGGGCCCTGGGTATCTAGACCGGGGCCTTCCGGCGCGGGGGCTGCTGTGAGCACAGCTTCAGGGGCAACAAACTTTCCAGAGCTGCGCTGGAAAGTTTGTTGCCTCTTGAAGCTGTCGAGGGGGGGAGGGGGGGCGATTTATGTTCTTTATAAAAATGTGGTTTGGAAAAATAGAAAGAGCCTTGAAAACGTTGTTACAATGAAAACGGGACAAATTAGAAGACATTTTCCGTGATCAAAGGCGGGAGGCAGAGCGCGCATGGGCATTCACAAAGCTTCGCTTATTCACTCCCGCCTCTGCAAGGCAGGGCAACAAGCGTGTCCCCCGTTGACAAGGCGCCCTATTCAGACTGCAGGTGCGAAGTGGGCCGGCGCGCTGGGCCACATTATGTCAAGGTTGTTGGAGATTAGTGTTCGGCCTTAATAACTAAAGCGCTTGATTTACATCGGAAAAAAAGCCCCCTCAGCCGTGAAAACAAACTCGTTGAACGCGTGATCATTGCGAGGGCGGCTGATATCCTAATACTCCCATTGTTCTCAGCTGGGCCCAGGGGCGCCCTGGCCTCCTGCGCAAGGGCAAGGTCTGCGTTGCTGGCGGTGGACCAGGTCCCTAATCGCACGCCTGCCCGGTTTTGGAAGAAAAGGTGATGATGGCTGGGAGTTTTACTGGGGCCTAAGAAAGATGGAGTAGGGTCTTCCCTGAGAGTCCAGATCTGGGATCCCAGCTTTAGCAAAGCCTGGGATAGGAGAAACCTGGGGGATCCAGGCAAGCCCTCGGACAGGTCCAGTGGTTCAGTGTCTCAAGGCGGGAGCAGCTCCAGCATTACTTTTGTGGGAGAGTTACTGGAAGAGCTGGAGGATTTGTCTTGAAGTGTCCTGGGCAGGAACAATTTTGGCCACAGGTGATGATTATTTGAGGGCACCTGGAGAGCTGAAGAAACACACAGAGGCCCAGGACACACCCACTGGCTTGAGCGGCCTTGCCTCCAAGAAGGCCATTTCTCCTGTCCAGGCCAAATCTCTTGTTTCAAGAAGAGTCCATTTCAGAGAAGTTCAGAACTACTTGTACTCCCTGCCTCTCTCTCTCTGCAGTTTCCCTGTTTTGTTTTCCCAAGGATAGAGGGAGGTCCACTTTGGCTTTGGTTCTGCTTCCTCTGGGGTGGGTACTCGAGAGCAGATTCCATTCCCCATACACTATCTGAGCCTTCCACATACCCCTACCCCATCCATGAGAAGAGATACAGAGAGCAAGAGGTCTGTGGTTGGGACCTAAGAACAGGCATTTCGGTACAGATATCATCTATTCTAACTGCAGTGTCTTTTGTGGAAGTCAAAATACTTAAGGCAATTTCCATAAGTTCAGTGGGGACTAGGTGAGAAAGCTGTGAACTATTGTCTGGCCTGTAAAAAGGTCGTAAGTCAATGCGCTGGTAGCTGACCTGTCAGGGGAAGGTGTAAAGGCTTTATTCATGCAGTCTCTGCTATGTTCCCAGCTCTCACAAAAGTGTTTCTATGATTCAATTTTCTTACCTCTTCTCTTAATTAAAAAGCTGAACCATTAGAATAGCACCTGCATTGTGTCCTGACAGTGCCTGCGTACTAATTCCACAGCCTTTACAACCAGTATTTATAACATAAAATCAGAGATTGAATAAAACAGGATTTTGCTTCCAAAGCCCTGCTAATCCCTTTTTAAAAGGGTCTGGTGAAATAATTCAGAACAGTATCCGGAAGTTGGATTACGGCTCTCCACCCTTTTTTTTTTTTTTACTTTTTACAATGAAATGATATTTCACACTTAAAGGAAGCCCCATTATTCTACAGCAGTTTTTTTTTTTTTTAATGAGAAATTTGGCAGGTTTTTTGGATGCAAAGAATTTGAAAATGGAATGCTTGCTTACTAAATGCAGTGGCAGAAAATGTAGCGGAAATTTTTATGGCATATTTGAAACACAAAATTTCTCAGATGAAAGTGGGTATAGTGTGATTCAGAATTGTTTATATGCATTGTGCATCAGGTGACTCTCCTCATTTCTCTCAGAGAAAATAAATAAGCAAAGCTTTTGGGGCCAGATGCCTATTTTTCATAACTTAGAAATATGCATATTTCAGACAGAACACTTTTTACTAACATGCTGGGTGTATTTTTAAAAACACTTAATGAGCCCAGCTGGGCATGGCTCAGCGGTTGAGCATTGACCTAGGATCCAGACGATCAGGGTTCGATTCCTGGTCAGGGCACACGCCTGGTTGCAGGCTCCATCCCCAGTTGGGGGCATGCAGGAGGCAGCCAGTCAATGACTCATCACTGATGTTTCTATCTCTCCCTCTTCCTTCCTCTCTCTGAAATCAATGAAGATACATTTAAAAAAATAAATAAAAATTTAAAAGTAATAATAAATAAAGGAAAAACACTTAATGAATACATTGATGAGTAGGAAAGGTAGAGGCCTCATTACACCTTGAGCAAGACTTTGCAGTGGCTCAGGTCACGAGACCTTGAACTGTCTGCAGTTTCTCCCCAGTTCTGGCAAAGAATATTATCTCATCTGGCTAATCTGATCTTGCGCGGGCCAGCTGTCAGTCACAGGCAATGAAAAACTAGATCATCCTTCTGATATACAATATAAATCATCTGATAATATTCTTCCTGTTGTTTTTCCCTCTTATTTTTGCTATTATTCTACAACTTCAGGGTCCAACCAAAACCACAGAAATTTACCCAATTTTAGTTTCTTCTCTCTGCAGACATTTTCCAAGGCTGCCTATTGATGGAGATACAAAACCATGCACATCCCCCATTCTACTTGTTTTGTACAAATCAACACTTTTGTCCTGCACGTTGGCCCATACAGTCTACGCTGGCTCTAAGGAAGCCCACGATGCAGAACAGGCTTCAAGCCCTCCTCTCTGGTCATAATTACATTGATTAACTTGCATCCTGTTGTAACTTTTTTTTCTTCATTTTTTTTTTTCTATCCAGCTGTTTTGGATGTTTGCAAAGCCACTGGAAGATTCAGAGGCAAACCACTAAGCCTCCCATAAATTGTCCATTGAGTTTCCCTTTTTCCTGAATGGTTTAGGGGTTTGAACTTGATGAAGTTCCTAGAAAACTCTCAGGCACTTTCCTCATTGAAGACATTTGGGTAAAAAGGCAAGGCCACCCTCATGCCCAGATGGGAAGTAGGTGACAAGTGAAACGTTATTGTGGGATCCTCAGCCACTTGGTAGCTAAGATGTTATTAGTTTTCCCAGAATGAGGATTCTGTATCAGAAAACTATTATTATGAAACGGGCCCTGATACCCTTCCTGGAAAAAATGTGTTCTGTGGCTTTTGCCAAAACACTCACCCCCCTCCACTTGCATTTCCCACCCTCCACACCTGGGTCTTGAAAAACCCATCCCGGGACTCACACTAACCGCAGAGACTTAAAAAAAAATAAATCAACACCTGGGCTGGCCTGGCCACAGAGTTTACTGTAGTGCTAGTGTCTCAACAAGTGTGTGTGGGGGGGTGGCATTAAGACAATGGGGGGCGGTTGTTTTCCAGCCTCTTTCTGCACCCACATACACTTGATTCCCTTCACTTTGTTTTGAACCTTTTAAAATAAATTATTGTCTCTGCCTTGGTGACCCGCTGCATAGGGCTCTGAACCTCTCCCAGAACATGCACTCCGGTGGCTGCAGAACCCGCAGCCAGGCGCCTGCTCCGGGAGGAGCGCTCCCTGCCCATGGCCCCTGCTGATGCCACGTCTTCTAGGAGGGCCTAGAGATCTGAGTCAGGAAGATGCTACTGGATGTGTCTAAAAGGTGCTGCCATGTAAATAATAATAACAACCGCTTACCGTGCAGATTCTAAATAGTTCAGGGATTATCTTATTTAACGCTCAAAACAAACTTCTAAATTCTATGTTAGCAGATGAGGAGATACCACGGGAATGTTTGGTCTGCGAGGCCCAGAGGGAATAACTGACAGTCTCAGATTTCCCCAAACAGCCCTCCGCCCTGCCATTGCGGGGTGCGGGGGGGGTAATTTCCCCAGAAGACAGGGGAGTTTGTCTCTAGGGTGAGGCTAAACGGAGGCCCTTGAGAACCACTAATTCAACCCTCTGCCCAGGAGTACGAGCTCTCCTAGGGGAGGGGCGCTGAGGCTAACCCCTCTCTAACCCCTCGATTCCTCCACCCCAGTTCCAACTAAGAGGTTCAAAGGCAGGCCCTTCCCTCTCCGAGACCACGGAGGCCAGGGCCAGCCGTCCCTCCGAAGACGCTCTTTTCACCTCGCTCGCAGAGATGGTGGGGGCCACCACTCGGGGTCCCCCTCCCCGCTGTGCTGGGACTCCGGGCAGCCCGGCGAAGAGGAGAGCCGGGCCGGAGGAGCCGGGCCCCGCAAGCCCAGCTTTCTTCCCAAGCCCACTAGCTCCCCACCGCACCCATTCTGTCCGTGAAAGGGCCTTAAGGAGCGCGCTTCGCCAAAGGCCGGCTCTGGGGAGGCGCGCAACTTGCCCCGGAGCCAGAGGAGGGGCTCCTTCCGCCAGAGCCCCGAGGCGCGTTTGCCCCAGCTCTGCTGTCCAGCGGCCTCCTGCCCCGTGGCTCCCGGGGGCCTTCCTCCTGTGGCCGCTCGTTTCACACCCGCAGGTGTGTCGCCCTTTCGCCTTTGCGCCGGGTCCCTCTCCCAACCTTGCCTTCAGCACTGCATCCCTTGCGCTAGGAGCTGGGCCTCCGAGGTGCTCTCCAGGGAGACCTAGCATTCCCCCCCCAAAGCGGTGGTCCTTTCGCTCAGCGCTGCGCGGGCCCCGCCAGGCCCGCGGGAACCTGCTTCCCACGCACGGAGCCGGGCCCAGCGGAGGGGGTCTCCGCGCCCACCCAGGGGACACCGGGGCTTAGAGGCTCCCTGACTGCTGGGTAGGTGGGGGAAGGCTCTAGTGAGTCCTGTGGTCCTGGAGAATCCAAAATTATTTCTCCAGAGACAGGGTCAGATGAAGGGCCCCTGCATCAGATGCTAAACGCCACCGAGGGTTCCAGTCGGGCTCGGGAAAGAGCGGGGCGCCTGCAGCCACGCGCGCTGAGGGCTGGGCCCCTGGCGGTTCTGCGCATCGCCCGAGGGAGTGGAAACGGCTGGGAGGCTGCAGCCAACCGGCCCCGCGTCCCCGGCCAGGGCTCAGGCGGGGGCTGGGGCCAGCCTGCCCTGTGATTCTCGTTCCTTGTTTTTATTCCCGCCAACTACTGGCTTTCCCTAGAAAGGCAGAGGTGTTGGTGGGAGGGTGGCCCGTGCGGGGCCGCGGGAAAGGCGGCCTTTCGGGAAGACACTGACTGTTACCTTTTCTCCTTCCTAATGGCTGTCGGTTGACGAGGGCCAGTGTCACTGGGCGAAGCTGGGGGTGAGGGAGGTCTCCTCCACGATGGCAACTTTGGTGGGTCCCTCCGTTTTTCTACCCTGAACAACTAGACTTCAGAGATGTTCCTGGGTAGCTGCGAGGAAGGCAGGGAAGAGGGCTGGAGGCTGTGGGAGAGTCCACACCTTTACCAGGACCATGACGCAACAAGACACTCAGATCCAAAAGAGGAAAACATCACATCCTTTATTTCCAAAGAAAATAGGAAAATGCAGGTCCGTGTACACAAAGATCTTTGGAGGGAAAATCAATCACAGCTTTTAATTCACTTTTACATATTTACAGCAAGATTAAGCCAACTCTTGCAACTGTGTTTTCATTTAACAATCACTTTCAGTCAAGTACTTGTAACAACTTTTTTTAAAAATTTCAACTTAGTTCATAATTTAGGATGCTAAGGGGACAGATGATAAATCACAAACAGAGAGGATACTAAATACTCTAAGGTTTCAGTTCGGTTTGTGTGTGTGTGTGAATTATGATTACAAAACATTTGCCTGTCTGTATAACTCACATTTATTGTAATCATTACATTCTCTCATAAATTAGTGAGATAAATAAACATATGGGGACCTCAAGTAAGCAACTAAAAATCAATATAAGAGACATTTTGTTGCAACTATAATAACAGCATGGGTTACAGCTTGAGGAAAGTTCTTTACAAATCATTTAGTCAGCACACATGGAGTTGAGAGACTGAAGCATCCTTGTTTATTTAAACCACCTTTAAAACCACATGAACGAGGTTTGGGGAAATCTGGACAGGGTGAACGATTTTTCCTGGGCACAATATAACATGAAGAACTGCCTATATGGATGGGAGCAGGGGGGCGTTTGCATGCACTCTGGGGTCACTATCTTGTAAACTAAATCTTCTGAACTCCAATTGCCAAGATTCTGAGGAAAACAGGAAATTATATATATAAAAAAAAGTCTCTCTCCCTCAAGCCGCTCTCCTGTCTATTAATGGCCAAAAAGGCTTGCTGATTGCTGCTAGTGAGAGGAAACACATAATGGGTCTACTTTTAGCAAAGATTGTCTTTGAAGGAGCCAGAAATATTAACAATAACTTTGCTGCAGCCTTAGGTTCCAAGGATCCCAGGCAAGAATATTGGGAGCCTGAGGGGTCCCCAGAGGAGGCTCAGCTGAGCTGACTTGGACTGACTGAGTGCAGGCCAGAGCATAGAGAAGCCTGCACACTTGAGTCAGAGCCTGTGCAAAGGGCCCCTCAACATCTGCACACCTCCACGGGCCTGGGACCTGATGTCTCTGCATTACTTTTGTTTTCCCCCAAGCAGGACTTAGCCCTAAAGTTACCAGTTAGTGTGCGTGTCTTTTCTTTTTAAAAGAAGTTTGATTTTTATCTCTTTAGAAACGGTTTGAAACTAACAGGGCAGAGGGAGTTTGACAGAGAGGAGAACAAATCGCTGACAAAGAACCTTTTACGTTTCATCAGCGTTGTTAGGACGACAGGCAGGAATGTCTCAGATAATAACTCCCACTTCAAAGATTTCTCAGCTCAATAGAAAGCGGACCATCCTTTTCATTCAACCACAAGGACTGGCACTAAAGAAGACTCCACTGTTTGATTTTTTCCACCATGTTTATTTTTCCCCTATTCTCTGGGGTACTTGGATAAAATAAACAACATGACAATTAAGGGAACATGGACTTCTAACTTTCCTGCCATCTTCCCTCTCCCCTTGGCCTTGCACTCTTGAGCTCGTGCCCAGGGCCAGCCCAGGCCTGAGGGGTACCATACACAGCACTCTAGGGAGAAGCCAGTTTGGGGGGCTGCGAGGGACTCCTGGGAGAGAGGGGCAGGATGGCCTGCCCTGGGGGCCAAAGTGGAAAGGACCGAAAGCCACGGCCTGAACTTCCCAGACTCATCCAGGGTGGCCCCCCTGCCCCGCAAGCCCCTTTCAAACTCAGGCCTCCACCTTGCTCAAGATGCAGAGAGGTCTGTGCACAAAACCGAGAGCTCGGGATGCTCACTTGCTTAGCTTCTGGGGTTGCCCTAAAGTTATTTACTCCTGACCTTGGAGCCCCTTGGAAGAGCAGCCAGGACGCGCAGAGTCAGGCCCCTCCCTTTCCAGGAAGCGCCCCCGGCCCCGAGCCCCGGCCATTAGAATGCAGGGTGAACCCCTAAAGGCCGGCGAGGGGGTCCCGGGGGGAAGGTACACTGGAGAGCGCGGTGACAGGATTAAATGGCGTGAAAGCAAAGGTCGGCGCGAATGCGTCGTCCGAGAGGGTCTGCGGGGAAGTGTGCCGCCTTTGAAGGGCCGCGGCCCGCGCGCATTTCCATGGCGAGCCTAACGCGGCGTGCGGATGCGCCGTCCGCTCACACTTTCAACCCCAGAACCCGAGCCTTTGAACGGCCCGAGCTTGATTAGACCTTTCTCCTTTTCTTTCCCCTCTTAAAAACCATTTCCTCGCCTTTAGAAACTCGCCATCAAACCCAAATGCGCCCTCTGATCACCGCAGAAAGCAGAAACAAAGGGGCCGAGCGGCGATTCAAGCGGCCTTTCTCTCCCCTCACATTATTACCCATTTTTATTATGATCGGGAACAAGTGCCCATTCGCGTGGGTTTTGTTTACCGGAAATTAAATGAAAATGATTTAGTCCGCGTCAAACAAAAATATATACTTGTATACACAGGAAAAAAGGCCTGTTAGACGTAAATATTATGTCCTTAATGAAAAGCCTGGACGGGCTCCAGCCTCGGCCTTTCAGGACTTCAGTGCGACTTGCCCATTGCCATAGAAATCCTAACTTACCATGAAGATGCACCGCGGCGGAGACGCGGCGCTTTGTGCGCGGCCCTTTGATGTCGCGGGCGAGGCGGGCTCTCAGCTGCGCGGGCGCGGGCACCGACGAGCCACGCGGAGGACATCTGTAACGAGCGGATGAAAAATTAGAGGCGATGAGTGGCCGACCAAACATTGCTATTTTATTTTATTATTCTGGGTGGGGGTGGAAGGCAACGAGTCCGCTTGGGGACGGGGGAATTTCTGAAGATCGTCAGAACAAGCAGACTGCCCAGATGCCCTGTGCCCTTCGCCGTGGGGCGGGGCGTTTCCGGGAGCCGAGCAAGATTTGCTGCCAACCCGGCCTCGACCAGGCAGCCTCCGGGCCCTACTGCAGTGCGGGAAAGAGGGGCTGGTGGACCCCCTTCCAGAAGGAGAGATTCACCAAGGATGTGTTGGGAAGATTCTGCTTCTTATTAGGAGTCATGAAAACAGTCCCACTTCAGTTAGGACATTATTTATCTGAGGAAACTGTGGGGCTGCTGGGCAGGAGCGATAATTGCCTAATGCCTCTGAAGAGGAGAGCAGAGGAAGACCCAGCAGAGTGGCAGGGCCAGGACTTGTCTGCTGGGCTCAACTTTCAAAAATGAACTCTTTAAGGGTCCCCCCTAGGTGGGAATACCACACCCCTACTTATCTCCAAATTCTTAGGGGACTGGAATGGGTCTGTGCGAGATCCCCCCCCCCCCCCTTCTCTTTCTTTTTTTCCTCCTAAACAGAACGAGGATTTCTGGGAAGCCCCATTCTCCCGAAGGGTGGCAGACTGAAATAGTTCCCAATCCCCTCCCCCCTTAGCAACAGTTGCAAAGGCTTTCCTCTCCCCTGACACCAACATCTGGTTCTCTTTCTGGGGACTTAATACCCGGCACATAAACTACACATCCAGACCCAGCCCTGGTTGGGTAGCTCAGTTGGTTGGAGCATCATCCGGATGCAGCAAGGTTTTGGGTTTGATCCCTGTCAGGGCACATACAAGAGTTGACCAAGGAATGCATAGATAAGTGGAACAACAACACATTGATGTTCCTCTCTCTCTCTCTCTAAAAAAATAAAATAATAATACACATTCAATCTAACCCCATTTGGGTGTTTGCCTTTAAAACATTCGTTATTGCAGTTCATCTCTTGTCCCCTCCTTCACCTTAAAAAAAAAGTTAAGGCCACCACTGTACTATTTTTGACAGACCATCTCAGAATTGACTCAGTTTATCCAGACACCGAGGCCCGGGTGGGCTCCCTTTGCCGTGGAGACCTGGGCTCAGTGACGTCACTGGCTCACTGCGCTCCCAGCGCCCCGCAGCCGCAGGCAGAGACCCGCAAGGGCAGGAGGCAGGCGAGCGCGGGGGCCTGGGGAGACCTGGGGCACTGGATCCTAAAGCCCCTCTAGCACTCTTTTGCCTGAATTTCCTGTTGTTTGGACTCACCCCCCACCCCAATTATATAACGTCCATACGAAGCAGGCAGGCCTGCAGACAGATGTATCTGTGTGCTCGGGTCAGTCCACTGGGGAGGGCATGCGGTCCCCAAGGGTGCCGCGGAAACCCTCTCATCTCTTTTATAGAAGTCCTTGGAAATTCTGGGATCTGGAACTTGTGTGTTTTGGTTTCAAAGGACAGCTGGGTGATGGGAAATTGTAAGGAAGCAAAAGAGGAGGGAAATAGGAGGTAAGATATAAGTGATCCGAACTTCAGATGAGGCTCCAACTGGGAACTGAGAAAGGAGTGGGGCTGGCAATCCCAGCGGCCCAGGCCCGAGGAAAACAGTTCCCATCCTCTGAATCTCCGGAGGACTTTGTGGTCTTACTTTTGTCAACCTGAAGTTGCCAAGATTGCACATAAACTCTCTCTCTCTCTCTCTCTCTCTCTCTCTCTCTCTCTCTCTCTCTCTCTCTCTCTATATATATATATATATATATATATATATATATATATATATATATATATTTTTTGCCCGTCTGTTTATCTACCTTCTTTACCCCAACACTGCACTGGTTTCATGCTACCCAGTCATGAAGGTGTCTGTGTGGATGTGTGCATGGGGGGGGGGGGTACTGGTGTGATTGTACAATAAATGAGTACCATATTTACATTTCAAAATAATGGACATTTTATCAGCATATTTAATGAGCTCTAACAACTATTAGTGGCAAGCTTCCTTCCTTCCTTCCTTCCTTCCTTCCTTCCTGCCTGCCTGCCTGCCTGCCTGCCTGCCTGCCTTCCTCCTTCCTCCTTCCCTCTTCCTTCCTCACCTTCTCTTCAAGCCTCAAGGCCGGGGCCTAGACTAGCAGTCAGTGCCCGCCGAGCAGCGGCCCTACTACCGGCGGCGGGGGCCAGGTGCTGGCGCGGGCCTCGGCGCGGCGGGGGCAGTGGCGACCCGGCCAGGACCTTGACACACGTACCATTCTCTCAATTCGGCGCCACGCGCCGCCACCGCCGCCGAGGAGGCCACCGGGGGCTCGCGGCCGAAGTCCGACGAGAGCGAGTCGAGGGCGGACGGCGCGGCGGGGTCGTAGCGGGCGCAGGCGGGCGGCGGGGAGCGCCCGTGCACCTTCATGTGCTTGCGCAGCGAGCTGGGGTGCGTGTAGCACTTGTCGCAGCCGCGCACTTTGCACGTGTAGGGCTTGTCGCTCGTGTGCACGTGCGAGTGCTTCTTGCGGTCGCTGCTGTTGGCGAAGCGCCGCTCGCAGCCCTCGAACTCGCACCTGAAGGGCTTCTCCCCTGGCGGAGGCAATGCAGAGACGTTAGTGCGGGTGAGCCGCGGCCGGCTCGGCCTCACGAACCTCCCCCAGCGTCTCTTCCGTTATTTGGAAAAGAGCCCGTGACGATTTCAGAAACCTTTGTGTTCGGCCCCTCGGGTCCCGCACCTCCGCCGGGCTCGGAGCGCGCCCTCTGGGCTGCCTCGGGCGGACCTGCACCCCCCTCTCCTGCCCGGGCCGGGGGGGGGGGGGGGGCAGGGGGAGGAGCGACGAGGACTCCATCTTAGAGGAGCTTCCGTCCTGGAAAATCCCGATCCACTCCGATTGTTTTCCTCCAAATTCTCTCCACCCGGAGCCAGAAGCTCCTCTGCCCAGAGAACAGAGTTGACCAAAGAGGTCTCATCTGCCCAGTTCACAGCTGCTGCTTCTGCCAAAGGCCTCTGCTCCCCACTCAGAGGCCCACCCCGCACACCCCCCGCCCTGGCCCAAATTGTTTCCTAAAGTAGGTTCCGCGTAAAGGCCGAGGCGAGGGGATGATTTAAGAATGCGCCCCCGATGCACGAGCCGTAGGGAAAGGTACTCTGAGCAATGACTCACTTCAGAGGCGGTATTTACGGGAAATGGAGCCCCCCTTCCCTTGGGCCCCCTGAGGGCGAACATTTAGCAGCGCTCCTCGAACCCTGCCTAAGCGGCTCGGGGTCCCGCGCCCCACGCGCGCCGCCGGCCCTACTTTATGACGCTGCCCGCGGCACCAGCCGTCCAGGCCGCGCCGAGAGGTCGGCGGCTCCGCGACCGCCGCGCCCGGAGCCGGGCCTCGCAGGCCGAGTGGAGAGGCCGCGGCGGCGGGATCTGCCGGCCGAGCGGGCCCCGCGGCCTGTCACGCGCCGCACCCGTGAGCGCGGAGGCCTCGGCGCGAGCGCAGCTGCTGCGGGCGGGCCAGTTGGCCCCGCGGGCCGAGCCGCGAGGACTCGGCTCCCGGTGCGATGCCCTGTGGGGCCGCGGGAAGGCGCGAGTGCACGCTGGGCCGGAGACCCCGGAGGGCCGCGCCGGGCCGGGAGCGCGCGGCCGGCTGGCTCCGCGGCGAGGGGGGAAGGAGCCCGGGAACGCGGGAGCCCAGGTCCCCGCGGGGCCCGCGACGCCGCGGGAGCGAGGGGGCGAGAGTGTCCCGGCGCTCTCGGCAGCCGGATGCCGCGGGGTGCAGGGAACCACGACCAGCGCCCGGGGGGCGGCAGAGGCGCACGGCTGGAGCGCTGGAGCCTCTGTGGGCGCTCTGGGGGCAGGCTGAAACAAAGACCCTCTCCGGGGGCCTGCCCAGGCTCGGGCGGGCCGGAGGTCTGCACAGCCTCGCCTCCGGGCGGCGGGTGTGTGAGGCCGGCGAGGCTGCGGCCGGGCCCTGCTGCCCCGCAGGACTCGGGCTAGACCGGCGCTAGTCTGCTGTTTCTTGGGACACCGGCGCCGTTTTATAAAGATAAATAAATAAAGAGATATGCAAAATAAGTCAGTGTCCCTATTTACCCCTCGTCTTCTTCCCTGTAATCCCTGTTGGTATTTGCCAAACTAAAACTTTTCTTCCTCTCCACCCCCCTTTCCCCCTCTAAAATCTCTTACAAGAACCATGCGATTCGGGACCCGCGAAAGGAAGCAAGATTTGCTGAGAAAACAGAGGCTGCACGGCATTGAAGACTGTGCCCCCCCACACTTGTCCCACCTTGTGAGCGCCTCGCTGGACATTCACGTAAAACAGAAACAATGCTTTCGCCCCAGACCAGGAGCAGAGGCGGAAAAAGGCAGGACACTGGAGGCGACGCGCGAAGCTGCAAGTTCCTAGGCCCCTGGGAGGCCGCGCCCCGCGCCCCGCGCCCCCGCGGCCTCTCCGCAGTGCTGGAGGCGCCCGGGGCTCCTGCCTAACCCCCCCCCACTGCCTCCCACCCCGTCCCTCCCACCAGGTCTGGGCTCCGAGCCCGGGTGGGTGGCTGTGGAGGGGCAGGGTTGGTCCAGGGCCCGCAGCCCACCCCGAGCAGCGTCCTGGGGCCGAGTCGTGAACGGCCCGAGTCTCCTCCCAGCTGCTGGGCTGCCGGCAGAGGCCCCTTCGCGCCGCGCCCGGCCCGCGGGACAGCGTTTGGCGGCGGCGGGGCGGGGCGCCAGCGCCATTTCGCGCACTTGTGGCTGGGCCGGCGCGTCCGGGCCTCCGCGCCCCGGCGCGGCCTTTCCTCGGCCTCAGACCCGAGCCCCGCGCCTCCGCGCACCGCCGGGGAAGGTGGCGCGTCCCAGGCGCAGGCCCGGGCGGGGCGCCGGGCGGGGGGCGGCCCGGGGCGCGGCGGGCCGGGTACCCCGGGCGGCACCATTGTTCCCGGGCTGCGGAGACCGCCACAAAGGGAAGCCTTCAGGCCCGGGCGTGGGGCGGCCGCCTCCGGAGCCGGGCCGGGATTCCGATCCGGACAGACTTTAACTCCCGAGAAACCACCAGCTCCTAGTCGCCGCATCCGCGATTCGAGGAAATGAAACGCCATTAATATTTGAAAAGGCAATTATTTTCCTGTTGAACTGTCTTCATGAATAATTCGTACTGAGGTCTACTGCCATTTGAGAAACATTTTGTTGGTTTTTCCCCCCTTTTCATTACTTGGGAGGGGTTTTGAGAGAAAGGCCGGCGCGGCCAGGCGAGGCTCTGTGGTTTTTCGCTCCAGCGACAAGGCTCCGGGGCTGCCCGTGGGAAGGACGCGCCTAGAATTCGGTCCTGAACAGAAGCGAACCTGAGCCGGCCCGGGCGCACGGAACTCGCTTCTCTGCTGTAGGTCGATTGCACTGAGAATTTAACCATTTTCTGCTTCACGGCCTTCAAACAGTAGGCCCACAAAGCGCAGTGAAAGTTTGTCAGTTTAGAACTCCCCGGTCATTAAAAATCGGCTCCTTCTCGGGCTCGGGACCGCCATTCTACTGGGCGCCCGCTCCCCGACGGCCGGCCGGCGGCCGGCAGCACCCCACCTCCTCCGGGCCGCCCGCGAGGAAACCCTGAGGGGGCGGGGCGGGGGCGGCCTGGAGACGGCTCCAGAAAACCTTGCGTTTCCAGACGTGCTCTAGAAATAAAACCGGAGACTAAAAGCAGGCGTTGGTCTGCCTCCGCGCGTGCCAGGGTCCCGGCCGCGGACCTCCTCCCAGGCTGCGGGGCTGGTGCGAGAAGGCGGGCCTTAGCGAGGCTCTTTCCCGGACACGGCCAGCCTGGGAGAGTCCTTTGGCTCTAATAATTGCCAATGTTTCCACCAATAATAGAGGTGAGTAAAAGAGAGCGCCAGGGAGTAGGAGAAGCGGGGCCTCAAGCTGGAACTTATTTCATACCCTGGTCTCACTCCGGTCCGTTCTCCCCCCGCCAAAAAACAAAAACCAACCAAACAAAAAAGCGATAGGGGAGGGGAAATGTTGACCTCTTAAACTTGGGGGGTGGGCGAGAAAACCCTAGCTAAGTAGAGTACAAACATGACTGCAGACTAATTAATGTGACTTCACGGGCTGTGCTGGGAAGTGTGAGAACTTTCTCCTTGCAATTGCATTAATGAGAGATGCTTCTGGCCGGAGAAGTTCGACTTCGCAGCCTCCTGCCCTGGTTCCTTTTCTTTCTGTTAACTAGAACTAACAGATGTGGTTGACACATGTCCCCATTTCACTTAACAGCTCGGTAAATGACATTTAAGGCCGATGAGTCTCCTTGGATCTCTGCTAAAGCAGAAGGGAGGATTTGTCCCAAGTGTCCAGTCATCTAGGCTCCAAAACAGGGCCAAAGTTAGCCGAGAGACCCCAAATCCTAAAGAAGGCGCCAAGGGCCTGATGACCCCTCAGTTCAGGTGGCGGTCAGGTTGTTAAGCTGGATGAGTGCTCGCCAAAGAAGCCAGGAAAAATTAAATTGTTCCTATATCTTTAAGACTGAGAAACAGTACTATTTTAAATACCTTAAAATCAAGCTAAATGAGCGGGGAACACAGATACGCACACTCAGAGATGCAAACACGGTCACCCCCGGCCGCCAGAGCAGAAATCCCCTACTATTCTCCCCACGCTGAGCCTCGGGAACCTCTGTGATTCTAATAGAAAGGCATAATTAATGTTTTATGGACTTGGCTCATGGAAACACCAAATATCCCCCCATCTCCCCAGATGGAACTTGAGGAAATCCAGCCCGAGGGCCCGGAAGAGGCCTCCAGCTTCCCCACAGGATCTGCATGAGATTTGCCGAATACTGACCTGTGTGAGTTCTTTTGTGTATTTTGAGATTTTCTGATCTAGCAAAGACCTTCCCACACCCCGGGAAAGGACAGGGAAAGGGCTTCTCGCCCGTATGCACGCGGATGTGATTTACAAGTTTGTATTTGGCTTTAAAGGGCTTGCCCTGGCGCGGACACTCCTCCCAGAGGCAGATGTGGTTGGCCTGCTCCGGGCCGCCGACGTGCTCCACAGTGACATGCGTGACCAGCTCGTGCATGGTGCTGAAAGTTTTGGAGCAGAAGCGCGGGGGCGCGGGGCCGTCGGCCGCCAGCCACTTGCAGATGAGCTCCTGCTTGATGGGCTGGCGCATGTAGCGGAAGAAGGCGCCGGGACCATGGGGCGCGGCGAGGTTCACGGTCAGGTTCAGGCCCCCGTAGCCGTGCAGGGCCGCGGCAGCTGCCAGGGCGTCGCCGCGGGCCACGGGTCCCGGCGCGAAGGGTTCGGGACGCGCGTACATTTCTCCGGGGAGCCCCAGACGCAGGAGTCCGTTCAAAGTGCCACTGGCGGAGGCCTCGGGAGGCTGTTCGCGAAGGCCAGGGAACACCCAGGGGCTGGAGGCTGCCGCGAGCTGGGGGTCATGGCGTCCGGAGCCACTACCTGTGGTCGAGACAAATAGCGAGCGTGAGACCGGGCGGCGGGAGCGCAGCATTCCGCCCGGCCCCGGGGGCGGGCCCGGCCCAGCCGCGCCGCAGCCTCCGCCTTCAGCGCCGAGCCCCCGGGCCGGGCGGCGGCGGCAAACCCCGCAGGCGGCGCGAGGCCCAGCGCCCCGGCCGTCGGGCTGCGCCGCTGCTGGGCAGAGCCCCCCGCCGCCGCGCCAGCCTAAGGGGCATGGTGGCGGCGGGGCACGTGGAGGGGGCAGCGGGCGCGCAGCGCGGAGTCTGTGGGCGGCTGCGAGCCCCCAGCCTCTGCTCCAGGAAGATCGGGCCTGCCCCGCAGCGAGCTTCGGCCGCCAGGGCGTGGGGTGAGGGAAGCGGGGTGTTGCGGGTGGTGGTGCTGCTGAAGCGCGGCCATATATACTAATTTTAGCGCCCAGGTCCGCTGGGAGTGGGCGGCCTGCTGCATCCGGGCTGACTCCCCGGAGTTCCTTAGGTCGGGCCGCTCCGGCCACGGTCACCTGACAGCGTGGGGGGGGGGGGGGACCACGGAACAACTTCGGCAGACTCCCCCCTTAAGTTCTGCACTGTGACTTCCCCCCTCCTCTCTCTCGGTCTTTAAAGCCTACTTGAAACCTGCGCACCGCGGAGGCGGCAGCGGGGCGCGTAGGCCGGTGAATAGAGACTCGGGCCCGGCGGGGCCGGCGGAGGGGAACAATCGCCCAGGCCGCCCATTGGCCCGCCGCCGGCCCGACGTCAGCGGTGACAGGCCTCGCCTCGCGCGGGCGCGCGCGCACACACACACACACACACACGCGCACACACACACACACACGCACACACACGCACACACACACGCACACACACGCGCACACGTGCACACACGCACACAGGCACACACGCACACATGCACACACGCACGCATGCACACACGCACGCACACACCTGCTCCCGCTCCTCCCCGCCTCGCCCCCCATCGGCTCCCACTTCCACTGCTCACTGCTCATGCGCTCTGACCCGCGCGCGGAGCCTTTCTCTGCCCCTGAACCCGCCCCCCCCTCGGCCCCCAAAGCTGGGTGCATCTGCTTGAAAGCGAGCGGGGCTCGGTAGCGCCTCCGCGCCCCGGCTGTGGGGAGGGGTGCTGCGCTGCACGCGTCCTGGGGGCAGCCGGAGGTGCCCGGCCTCGCCCGGCTCGTGGGCAGCGCCCGCGGCACCCGGACTGCTTCAGAGGCTTGTCCCAGGAGCCCGGTGGAGGCGAAGGCGGGGCCCCAGGGACCGAAGGCTGCTGCAGACCAGGCGGCCGGAGCAAGAGAGAGCCCAGGCTAGCAGCCCTTGAGCCTAATTTCATTTTCCCTCTCCAAAACTCTCTCTCACGCACACACCCCTCCCAAGCCCAGGCCACACCAAGCCTTCCAACTTGCATCCTTTCTTCTCCCCTCCCCTCTGCCCCCCTAGCCTTGGAGGCCCCTCCTCCCGGTGCCGGGCGCTCTCACTGACTCGGGAACCCCAGACTCCAGCCCTGACAGAGCCAGCAGTGAGCCGGAGCAGGTGATGACCCGCGGAGGCTGGCTTCGAACCCACAGGCCCTCCTGAGAGGGGCTCGGGGTGCCCTCGGCGCAGCTCGCAGCGCCCCGGGCGGACTGGCCAAGGAAACAAAGGGGAGCGCAGCCAGGGGGGGCACTCCCTCCCTCTCCCGGCCTCCCTCCCCCAGGTCTTGAGCTCTGGGGACCCCGCCCCCAGGCCGAGCCTGTCTTTGAAAATGGGGATTTAGGGACCACTTCCACTCCCCGCTCCCCCCACTTGTTGCGCGTGGCCAGAGTCTCTGCCTCCTTCCTAGCTCGCCGTCAGGGTTCTGATTAGAGCAGACGCCGCGTTACCGGCCGGGCTGCGGGAGGGATGTGGGCTCCTGGCCTCCCCTCGCAGACTCCCTACCGGGCCTCGGGGTCCACCGTCTTGGGGTGGGGGGCGTGAGGGGGAAGAACCCCTTCAGTTCTGGCCCGGCGAGTGTGGCTGGGGGATCCTTTGTCCCTGCCGACCCGCTGGGCCGGCTGGGTCGCCTGGCGATGTGAAGGGCTGCAGGCTCCAACCCCGGCCTTGGTCTCTAGCCGAAAATTCCCACCTAAGTACGCGGGCCTCCCTGGTGGCCATAGAAAGCACCCCAAAGCCGAGAAGGGGTTTTAAGAGAAGTTTTAAGGACGGAGTAAAAATCCTCGTACCCGCAGCAGAGGCGAGAAGTTGGCACAGATTGCTGTGAACTCGGACCAGGCTTTCTGAGCTGCCCACCCATTCCCAGCAGCGAGCACTGGTATACCTTTCCGGGCCAGTAAATAAGGATTTCTTTTAAATTTTAAAAATAATTGACTTATTTATAATGGTTGGCAGGTTCTCTGAGACTTTCTTCATTTAATACATTGTTCCTCCTCGGGGTGCATTTTAGTGAGGGATTAACTTCCACAACAATTTCCCCTGCCTTTGAAAGTGCAGGGCTTTCTGCTCCTCCAGCCCAGCCGGAAGAGCTTAAGCAACGTTACCAATAGATGCTGCATTAGCATTGAAAAAACAAAAAGAAAAAAGTTGAAGGGGAGCATTTGACAGCCCATCCCGTCTGCTCTGGAAACCAAGGGCTTCCATGGCAGTGTGGAGACTAGACTTTGAGGATTTATTTGTCTCCTTTCCTGGATTTCACTCTCTTCAACTCTCACTTTCTAGGATTCACCCCTCTGCCTACAGGTGCCTCCTCTCTGGTCTCCTGTCCTGTTTTCCTTTCCTCCAAGCCTGGCCAGGATGAGCTCTGTCTCCAGCCCAGGGGTTCCTAGTCTCTGTGGGTGGTTCCAAAACCCCCGTGGTGCAGGTGTCTGTTGAGTGACGCAGCTTTCTAGGCTAGTCTGGGCTGAACCCAAGCAAGGCTCAGAAAATAGATCAAAACCAAAACCCCAAACGTGTGTGTTCCTCCCTGGGACCCTTGCTGTTTCTCCCAGTCATCCCTCAACACATCCCCTCCTGCAGCATTCCGACCTAAGTGCGGGGCACTTTTGCAGTAGTTCAGCAATTACATTTTCTTTCCCATGGATGCCATCTACAACCTACTGTTCAGGATGTTTGTCAGACTCACCATCCACTTTGACTTCCGTTAAAACTCTGATCTGCACAAAAATGGATCTCTTAATATATACACCGTGACCCCACCTGCATCTTACTCTTTGAATAACTGTACAGAACAAGGGTATTTAAGTTGTTTGAGGCTGTAGACCCTTTTGGAAGCCTGGTGAAGCTAGGGAATTCTCATAGTACTGTGTTTGCTGCCCACGCTTGCAAAGGAGAAAATTATAACTTTACATTAGAAGGTGCTGAAAATAAAGATGCATTTCCCCCCCATCCAAGTTTGCAGACTGTTGAATTCTAAGCATTGACTCTGTGGACTCCAGGGATAAGAGGCAGAGGTCTTATACACAGAAACTGTTAGTACGCTACACACTCTCACTTACTAACTTTACCTTGAAAAGCTTTGAACATGTGTATGGCTTTTTGTGCCAACAGCAAAAGGGCAGATACATCTGATTCAGTCAAATTCACTGACAGTTACCTGGCCCTGTGGAGCTCCCTCCCAGATGCAGCCTTCTCTTGAAGCACTGAAAACATCTGGACATTTCTCGAGGGACAGAGATAGGGAGAGAAAAATCCATTGCACCCACTAATATTTATAAACAGGGAACTCTGGGTGATTACATAAGGGCCTTCAAGACTTATCTCTGAAATTCACACCTAAGCAGTATCCAGCTAACCACAAAAGACAGGTGGGGCATCAATGGGGGGGGGGGCATATTTTAGTTTTCAGAGACATTCCTTTGAGTCTTCCAGTGCCCAGATAGCAAGGAGTTCAGGTTTGGCTGACTATTGATTGGGCAGGCTTGGGAGTAGTATCCCTCTCAGTGGTGATCACAATTTTTCTTTTAGAATGTTATCTCACCACAGCTACTTCCAATGCCAAATGCTTGGCTGCAACATTCTTTTCCTAACCATTCTAGGGTTTATTGTATTATTGAGTCCACTTTCCTGCTTCATTTGCAAAAAAAAAAAAAAGACATATTCTGCAGCCCAGAGATCTTTCAGCAGAGTCAGAGAAGCTCTAGAGTCTTTCAAGGGGGCCTGTTTGGAGCACGGTTCACCAACAGACCTTCACCATTCCTCCAGTGCCCAGAATCATGCCCTACATACCTTTGTTTGTCCCAGCCAGACTAATGCAACAGCATAAACTAAACTGATTTTCTAGTCCTGCTATATAGAAATATGACATTTGATGATGCTACCATCTGCCAGAACTCCTCACATCATTGGCTCTAATGGGGAAATGTCTGTTCTCTCTCCCTTGGAAAGGAAAGAAGTGAGGGAAATTTCAGATCCATAACTGGGCTATTTTTCAATTTTGCTCCTTTAAACAATGCTAAATGGTCATTATATGTTGCAGATTATGCCCAAAACAGTATCCTAGGAGCTGAGGGCCACTGCATAGAGGCCGGTTAAGCCTAAACCTATTGCCTGAATGTTCTGCATCTAAATCTGCAGTCACCTGTTCAATCCTTTCTTCCTCATTTCTGACCAGGTTACCACCCCAGACTAGAGACAAATATCTTCATAGCTGTTCACAGATAGACTTCAGGATCCCTGCAGTAAGAGGTTGTCTCTATACTTATGGAAAAATAATTAAATAACTTAAGCCCCAGGAGGGCCTGTTTCCAGGCCCAAATTGTACAAAAGAGATGAGATCTATCAGGATTTTGGAGACCTTCCTCCCCTTTGCTATGCAAGTTTGGGCTTTAATCAGCATTAATAGAACTGAGTATGAAAGGAAATATACTTGGATAGAATTTAATTTTCAAACAATGGTTCTGCAAAACATCTTTCAACAAAAGATTAAGAAACACGGCTAAAGGATTTTTCAGAACAGTATTGAAGAATTAAAACAACTGAATTTACATAATAACCACACCTCTCTGGAGAATTCTGCCATCAAATCCTCCCAAATAATAGAAGGAGCCATTTCCTGATTTGTCATTTAACTTTTGTTAAGAAGGTTGCTTTTCCTACCAACAAAGAAACACCTTGGAGGCAACCGTCAGCTGGTGGTGTAATTGAAATGAGGAAAACTAGAAGCCTGGAAGGGGAAACACCCAACCCTAAATCATATGCTTATTCTAAATGGAATATTAAATTAAATTCTTCACAATGAAGGTATTCCTGACTGAGCTGCTGTCAGTCACTCCCTGTTCAGACACCACATTGTGGGAAGATCATCACCACCACATTGCAGAAGGCTGGTGTCCCGGGTAAAGATGATGCATATCATGTAAGCCCCATCACCAAGATCAAA
The DNA here is from genome assembly GCF_964146895.1 of Miniopterus schreibersii. NCBI lineage: Eukaryota > Metazoa > Chordata > Mammalia > Chiroptera > Miniopteridae > Miniopterus > Miniopterus schreibersii. The sequence continues at coordinate 85,160,657 of NC_138106.1, read as the reverse complement.
GTATGCTTCTTTCGTGGAAGCCAATACATGTCAAACCTCATTCCAATCAAATCGTCTGGAAATGAATTCAGATGAATATGTCATAGAATAATGTGACAGTGGAACTGCAGAAGGTCAGGGGTGGTTGTTTCAATGAGAGAGTCGTCAAATATTAATTCTAGAACCCCCAGTCCAGATGAGAAGGCACTGAGGGAGATTAGTCAGCAGCTGGTGGGACTTTTAGTCGCTCACTTGTGTGAAAATGCATCAGACACCAACGAGTTGTTCTAAGTTTCACCTGAAGTCAAGAAACACCCCGAAACTCACAACCAACACAAGCAAAAGACAAAACAAAACTTCCTGGTTAAATTGATTCAGCAAATCAGTGTTCAAAAGAGGATTTTAACTTACTGGGCTCCTTCAGAGCGGTTCGGGAAAACCGCAGCCGCTTCCTCATCACCAAGGAAGTCTTGTACCTCATTTTCTGCCCTTGAGCCTGTTCGGGGGGAAAAAGAGAGAAACAGTTACTAGCTAAATAATTTTATCCATGTTTGTATGGCAAGGTTCTGTGCCCTGCATGTGTGAGTGAAAGGAAGCGTTAATCTGAAGAGTCTTTCAGTCTTTCTTTGACCATTTTCAAATCTGGCAATGGGGGAAAAAAAGAACTCTGCTGGGAACTTCCTGTATTCATTGAAAAACAGCATATCCCTGATGATAAAAAATGTTAAAATCATCATTCCCGAACAATATTTTCATCTTAAACTGATGTATTGATCTTCCTTGCAGGTAGAATTAAGCACCCTTTCAGTTAGTCAGTGTTCAACCACCTCTAATATTTAGAATTTGAATTTATTGTATGAGAAGCATCCATTATTTTCTTTAAGTGTACTAACGAGTTTAGTGAAACATAATGGGGAGGGCTGGGAGGTTAGCAGATTAGAAACTGAGTTGTAACTGTTGAAACTGGGAAAAGAGAGATTTCTTTGCAGATTTCTAGATCCTGTTCTACTCTGCTGGTGTGTAATCCTTCACATGGCTTCTTCCCCCAAGCCCCTTTGGAAGCCATCACTGGCTAATTTTTCAAAGTTAATATAAAATCCCCCAGATTAGGGGGCGAAGGTATCATTTCTATCATCTGTCCCATTTCTTATTTAAGAAAGTCAGAAACAACCAGCTTCCCCAACATAAGATATGTGCATTCTTTATCACATTCCCTTTTCAGATAGAACCAGCAAGCCTTTGGTCATCCTAAAGCCTGAAACCCACCCCGGGAACCTCTGCATCTGTCAGGCGAGGAAAGGCAGTGGAGCAGCAAACAGAGGGGATCCACCCGGCCCCGGCCCTCAGTTTGGCCTAGAAAGACAAACAGTCATTGAAAAGGTCTCAGGCTGGACAAACACAACAAGCCCTCTGTCAATGAGGAAGTCTGCTTGTCTTGACACTCCAGCCCACAGAACAAGCGGTTGTTTAACTTGTTGAACCGCAGGCCAAATCCAAGTGGGGCTCTGCTATCTGAAAGGCTTTCCAGTTCTCTAGGTTCAAAGATCTCTTTCTCGCTTCCTTGCCTTCCATCTGGGGCTTGAACTACCTTGGGTGTTTTCACCCTTCCCTCTCCCTTCTTTTATAGGTTCAAGCCTGAAAGGGGGGGGGGGGAGTAGACTCACCATTTCCCAAAGAGTTTTATTTATTTTCAATTCTTCCTAACCAAAAGACATCCATCCCCAAAGGTAATAAGCTCTTTCCCACACAAACCAGAGGAGAAAGCAGGCCCAACTTTGCATTCCTACAGAGGGGTGGCATGCTGGGTGTCTTTACTCTGAAATTTCCTCATGCAGGGGAACCGTCCTGGTTGGTTGGAACTAATAGACTTTACTTTTTTGCTTCTGAAGAAAATGGGTGTGAATTTCCCTAGCAAACCCTGTTCACTCAAGCCCTCCATTTAAGAGGCCTAGGCGACTTCTACCCCCAGGTCCTGGCACTGTTTTGTGCATTACAAACCCATAGGCATGCAAACAATTGCTGCAGAGGCTGGACTTCAGGCAGGGAACTGGGACCTCAAGCTGCTTTCTGTAGCAGCTCCATCACCAGCCAGTGTAGGGAACAAGGGTAAATACCGTCTTTGGTTCAAACTCTGACCCCACTTAGCGAGCTGGTCATCTCATTGAACGAGGGGTGAGAGAACTGGGGAGCAGTCCCTGGACCTGAGATCCCCCAAAACCCAAGGATTTAAAAGCCCTGAAAATGCTAGGCTTGATTTTCCCCCAAATGATTGCTCCTGACTTGTCTTCTCACACCGGCCGGCCACTGAATCACCACCATTCAGGAGCACGGTCTGGAGACCCACTGAAATCTGCCTGCGTTTCCACATCCTGAGAAGAGGTGTCATCAGCCCTAGTAAGTTAATGGTGTTGGGGGAGAGCCAAGAAGTGGTTAGGCGGGTGGGTACATGCAAAGGGCCCCATTTTGCGGGGTCACCCTAGTCTGTGTGGTCCTAGTCAAGGTCAGAGGTCACCTGCAGCCTGCTGCCCAAGCTAGGGGCTCTGGTGGCCAGCCTTCACTGCCCCACCCTGAGTAGCCTGCAGGCTCCCCTAAGAAGGAGGCGCGCTAGCCTGCCGGCCGCAGCTCAGCGCGGGTGCAGAGCAGGGCCCCGGCGCGGCCTCCTCCTCGGAGCGCCCAGGCCGAAGCCAAAAGCCCTCCCCACCGTTGCCAGCGGGCCGCTGCTGTCAGCTGCACCAGGCCCCTCCCGGCTCCCCTCCGCCGGGCCCTCGAATACCAGGACGCTGGGGTGCGAGGCTGGGCGTGTGCCGGCCTTTCCTCACTCTGTTCCCGGGAGGGAAGAGCTCGGGTCCGGCCCGCGGCTGAAAGCTGGGCGGCCTCCGTGTGTCTACGCGTTTGCGTGAGTGAGTCGCCTGAAGGACCAGCCTGGATATTTAACCATCCCTTTGAGCCACCCCCACCCCTAAATCTGCCCGCGGCTGGATGCAGGGAAGGAGGGTGGTGCTTCCCCCGGGGTTGCTGTGCCGCCTAAGCCGCCGGAAATTTTCTCCCCAAGGGGGGAGAAATGACCTTGGAAGCCAAAGGGAGTTTCCTGCAGATGGTGCCCGCCAAGTTGAACCTTCCAACGCCCCTTCTCCATTCTTAAGACCTCGCTAGGTCCCAGCTGTCCCCACGGACCATTCATCAACCCCAAGCTTCCCGGTCAAGCCTTTGAGGCCGTCCTGCTCTCTCGCACAGCCCGACACCGTTCCGCCCCTCTTGCCCCTGATTTACAGTGTCCCTCGGTGTCAGGGCAGTGCCCGGAGCCCTAGGTGCCTGCGGCCTGCTCCCCGGAGAACCAGTCCTCGCCCTCGTTTGCACCTGAGCGACAGAAAGCCACGTTCCACACCCGCGGCGGGCGGCGCGGAGAGCGGCTCCCACGGTCAGCGTCCCGAGGCCGCACCGGGGCCCGCGAGGGCGAGCGTCCGGCCCGCGCCCGGCCCAGCCAGCGCCGGCCGTCCGGCTGCCGCGGAGAAGTCCCAGCGTCCTGCCGCCGCCGGGCCACCGTGGCTCCTTTGACCCTGGGAAGGGGCAGCCGAGTCCCTCCCGCCAGCCCCCTGGGGGCAAAGCAGAGAGGCGGCCGGCAGGGGCCCCTTCCCGGCGCGGGTCCGCTCGCTCCGCGCGAGGGAAGGTCAGGGCCACGACTCCCCTTCCTGTGCCCACGTGGACACCCAGGCAATTTACACGGAGGCGAGGTAGGGAGGGCAGGCGGGCAACAAGCTGCTTTTGGTCCCCTTGCCAGTTGGAGCGCCATCCGGTCCCCTTGCCCCTCCCCCCTTTCCTGGGGAGAAGGAATGGACTCAGCCCCGTCACTGCCCCTGTGTAGAAGGGACCCCTCCTCCCCCCAGTGCCAGTGGGGTGGGGCCAGTACTCACGGCTGGGGGGCTAGAGAGGGAGGGGATTGGGGGAGAACCTCTGGATGGGCCTCTGCCCCCAGTGGGGCTTGGGTGCCAGTGGCCCCCAAGCTGCTGAGGGTCCAGGTTCCCTCTGTCTGCCCCCTGGGCTCACGCACTTACCCCGCTCCACCTGTTGCTGGGGTCGCCTCATTTCTGCACATCACTTTGGGGTGGCTGAGGGGGGACCACAAACCCCTCCGAGCCTCTCTTTGTGGTTCCAGCGAGGCGGTCATCCTTCATTTCTTTTTCCAGCTTTCGGGAAGCAGTTAGGGAATGTATGACGGAGCAGAAATGAGCCGTCAGGATGATATTTTAATGGCTTATATGTCACGTTGGTGCATGTGGCTTTGAACTGGAGCCGCTTTCGCTTCCTGCAGAGAGCGCCGCAAATCCCACTTGATAACTTCTACAACCCACAACTTTTTTATCTCCCCCCGTACACTCACTCTTACCCTGTATATCTGGACGCATTTCCTAAAAAGACTCTCTTGTCAGCGTCCCCTTTGGATTTTCCAGGACTGGAGGGGAGAAGACTGACTTTTCTTTTTTGAAGAATTATTTTTGCTCTCCCCTCCCAATGGCTACCCTTCCCCCGAATGTCCCCTCCCTTGTTTTTTTTTTGAAAGGCAGGAGAGGTGGGTTCAATGTTAGTTCTTCCTGGTGATAGCAGTCCCACCTCTATGGAAAACTTGCAGATAAGGCTCCTACAACTGCATTGGTGTCAGGATCCAACCTCCCCTTGCAGGCAGCACAACACACTTTGTTCAAAACAGATATGTTGGAGGCCCTCGAAGTGTATGCTTTTTTTTTTTTTTTTTAACACCCCTCAAGCCCAAGCCCTCCCCCCCATTGCCCACCCCAGCCCAGTCGAGCCGGTCTGGAATGCTGGGCCGCTGCACTCAGACTTGTTGCTGGGGACAGAATATCTGAATTTTTTTTCTTTCTCAAATTTCTATTTCCCAGCCTAAGCGCAAACGCTCGGCCAGGTCTCTTCAGACACCGGGAAACCATCCCAGTTGCACAAGTCGGGGCCGGGAGGGGAGAGCGCCCGGAACCGGCAGCGCAGCTCGCGCGCCCCAGGTGACAATCCAGCCGCGGAGAGGACCCGACAGGCAGCCGGCGGCCGCGCGGCCCGGCCTCCCCGGCCCGCGGCCCCGGGCGCAGGCCGCCCGCGCCCCGCTCTCCCCGCCGCGGCCGAGCCTCCTAACCCGGAGCCTGTGAAAGGATGAGCTGGGGCTTCTTTGTCCGCAAAAAGAGTTTAGGGCTCCGGTTCAGCTGCAAATACGCCAAATGAAGTTGGAAACAAAGGGCAAATTGAAAGATTCCGACTCTTGGCTTTTTGTGTTTTCCTTACTAGAAAATAATTAGACCTAATGAATATGCAGACGCTTGGGCTAAATCCTCAGGCGGGACGGCCGGGTTCTAAACAGAACTGCGGAGAAACGCAACCTTTATCCCTCCCTCCCATCCGTCTGCATTTTTTGAAACGCTTAAATGTTACTCGCCTTAATTGATTGAGTCACAGGGATTTTTTTGCTGCTTTTAAGTGCCATACTCTTCTACCTTTCAACAATCATTTTAATATATGGTCAATGGCTCTTTGTGGACAGGACAAAAAGCAACTACGCGCAGTTGTTGAATAGACTTTGCGCTGGGCAAAGACAGGTTAATCGAGGGCCGCATCGCGAAAACAAGCGAGTGTTGTATGTTTGCACTGAATCCAAATGTCTGCATTTTCCTAACTAAATCAAAGGGAGTGTTATTTCTTTTTCTGCTCACTCATCTGAAGGTAAGTAAATTTTCCCTGGCGATCAAAAGCCTGGTCGGCAACAAAGACCGCGCCCGTTTTTTCCACCGTCCTGGTGTGGCGAGTTGCGGAATTTCAATAACTGTGACAAGGGTGACTGATTTGTGAACTCAAAAAGGTTTGAATGTCACAAAATTTACATTGGTTCTATCTATCGGGGATTTAAATACCAAAAAAAAAAAAAAAAAAAAGTATTCGGGGATTTCTAGGGAGCTTTGGACAGTTGTGAAGAACAATGGCGCGTTGGGAAATTTACAGTTTTACCTGAATGAAAGGGGCCCGGGCTGGGAACAGGAGGGCAGAGGAGGGGGCCCGCGGGCCGGCGAGGGAGCCGAGGGAGAGGGAGAGGCTGAAGAATAGCCGGGACGGGGAAAAAGCAGGACTCGGCAACAACGTTTCCAGTTTGCCATGAAAAACCCCAAACCTCAATCCACTAGAAAGTTAGGAGCTCTCACCCACCTGTGCTTATTTGCGGGGGGTGTGTGTGGAGGGGCGAAGGAAACCTGCTGGATTTGATAAAAGTAAGAGAATCGAGGCAATCGGTTATCCTGACAAATCACTTTTTTTTTTTTTTTTTTTTTGGTGAAGAGAGAGTGGAGTGTCCGTGTGCTCCCGAGATCTTAAATTATAAACAGGAGGGGACAAGGCAAGAGAGAAGCAAACTTCAAAAGCAGCAGATAACAAAAGCCTCCTTTGCTGCCCTTGGAGGGAGGGGAGGGGGGAGGAAGAAAAGAAAGTTGCTGAATCGGACGTTCTGGAAGCGCCGTCGCCGCGCGGAGCGGCCCCGCGCCCGCCGCCCGCTCGCCCCGACCCCGCCGCCGCCCGCCGCCCAGCGGAGCGGGTCCGAGGAAGGACAAGGTAGAGGGGCGGGGGGAGGGGGCAGAGGGCGAGGGCGCGGCGGGAAAATGCGTGTGACTGCCAGAAGAAAAAGGAATCGTGGCAATTTTTTTTTTCTTCCATGAGAAGAGGGGAAACAATTTTTGGCAAAAAAAAAAAAAAAAAGTTGCTACCCCTGGCAGCCGGGTTTGTCAAAAGGGGGTGTCAGGCGCTTTACAATACCTGGGATTGATGAGGCGGGCGGGCCAATGAGCGGCGCGCGGCGCCCGGGCGCGCCCTCGGCTGGCGCGGCGGCGGCGGGCGGGGCGAGGGCGGGCGCGCCAATCGGCGCTGGCGGCGGCGGCACGTGACGCCTCCCCCCGCGCCCATTCATCAAGGGGGGGGCCGGTGTCGTCCTTTCAATTCATTTATCTGCAGGAATGATTGCTGCTATCAGTCTCGCGCTCACCGCCCGGCTGAGGAGGTGAAAGTTTCTCCCCAGGAAGATAAACCGCAAAAGACAATATTGTGCATGATTTGCGCCTTCTCTTTGGCTTTTTCTTTTCTTTCTTTTTTTGCTCCCCCCTTCTCATTATTATTATTATTATTATTATTATTATTTTTGCAAAAAGCAGAGGGGAAAAGGGAGAGTGGAGGAGCGTGGAGCGAGCCTAAGAGAAAGGGAGCCGGGGCGAGGGGCGAGCGGCGGCGCGCGGCGGAGAGCGCGAGCGGCTGCGGCTCCGCGCACATTCCTCTATGCTGCAAACCCGGGAGGAAGTTTTTCTGGGGGGGCTGAGATGCTCCGCGGCTTTCCCTGGGCAGCCTTGACGCGGGGTCCTCTCGGCAGAGGCTGAGCGGCGAGAGGCGCGAGCGCGGCCGGCGGGGTCTGCTCGCGGCGCGCCGCCCTCCGGCTCCCTGCGCTCGGCCCGGCGGCTCCCCGGCGCGCAGAGCCGCCGCCTGCGGGCTCGGACTTCGCGAGGTGGGTCGGCTCCTCCCTCCTCTCCTTCTGCCTCCTTTTCCTCCGCCTCCCGTTCCTCCGCCTCCTGGTTTTCCCTCCTCGGCGGGCGAGGGTGGGGGGGGCGGGGGAGGCCGGGGCTCGCCCGGAGCAGCCACGATGCTCCTGGACGCCGGCCCCCAGTACCCCGCGATCGGCGTGACCACCTTTGGCGCGTCCCGCCACCACTCCGCGGGCGACGTGTCCGAGCGCGACGTCGGCCTGGGCATCAACCCGTTCGCCGACGGCATGGGAGCCTTCAAGCTCAACCCCAGCTCGCACGAGCTGGCCTCCGCGGGCCAGACGGCCTTCACGTCGCAGGCGCCCGGCTACGCGGCGGCCGCGGCCCTCGGCCACCACCACCACCCGGGCCACGTCGGCTCCTACTCCAGCGCCGCCTTCAACTCCACGCGGGACTTTCTGTTCCGCAACCGCGGCTTCGGCGACGCGGCGGCGGCAGCCAGCGCTCAGCACAGCCTGTTCGCCGCCTCGGCCGGGGGTTTCGGGGGCCCACACGGCCACACGGACGCTGCGGGCCACCTCCTCTTCCCCGGCCTTCACGAGCAGGCGGCGGGCCACGCGTCGCCCAACGTGGTCAACGGGCAGATGAGGCTTGGCTTCTCGGGGGACATGTACCCGCGTCCCGAGCAGTACGGCCAGGTGACGAGCCCGCGCTCGGAGCACTATGCCGCGCCGCAGCTGCACGGCTACGGGCCCATGAACGTGAACATGGCCGCACATCACGGCGCCGGGGCTTTCTTCCGCTACATGCGCCAGCCCATCAAGCAGGAGCTCATCTGCAAGTGGATCGAGCCGGAGCAGCTGGCCAACCCCAAAAAGTCGTGCAACAAAACTTTCAGCACCATGCACGAGCTGGTCACGCACGTCACCGTGGAGCACGTCGGCGGCCCGGAGCAGAGTAACCACATCTGCTTCTGGGAGGAGTGTCCGCGCGAGGGCAAGCCCTTCAAAGCCAAATACAAACTGGTCAACCACATCCGCGTGCACACGGGAGAGAAGCCCTTCCCCTGCCCCTTCCCTGGATGCGGCAAGGTGTTCGCGCGTTCCGAGAACTTAAAGATCCACAAAAGGACGCACACAGGTACGGAAACCTTCGTCTTTGACCCGTGTCCTCCCACCCCGCTTCATCCCGGGCCTGGGACCCGAAATCCAAATGTCAGTGGCCAGGGCGCACGGACCGGGCCTTGATGGGGGTTTGGGCGTCAGGTTCCAGCAGGCAGGCAGCGGGAGTAAGCCGGTTTTTGGTTTCAGGCTTGAAATTGTGAAAAAGTATGGAAGGATCGGATGGGAAGGATCCTGGGATATAGATTTTTAAATGAGGAATGAAAAAGGCCGGGAGAGCGGAGGGACAAGCCCGGCTTTGCAGAGCCGCGGTGCGCGCGAAGCCAGGAGAAGGGGCCGGCTCCCCGCGGCCGCGCGGCTCCGGCGGCTCCGGCGGCTCCGGCGGCCGACGAATCTAAATCGAAACGTTCGCTTCCAGACAACCTCCCTCTGGGTGCACCTGAGTGAGGACTTTCCCAAAGGCAGGAGCGGAGGAAACGGGAGGAGGCGGGGTGAAGGGCACGGAAAGAAACAAAAACAGAGACGGGAAGGAGGGACGGTGGAAGCAGGTCCCGCCAGAGGCGGCTTTTTGGAGGGTTGCGCGTGTGTAAAGCGCCCAGTTTCAGTAGCGGCTGGTTTGCGAGCAGGCTCGAGGAGTTGGGAGAGTCAGCGGAAGGCACAGAAGTCTTTTTATTTTTTTGTCAATTAGATTCTATGAGGTGGATTTCAAAAACGCCGGCCCCCTACTTCGGCCTTTAAAATAGAGACTGGTCGCGAACAGTTAAAAGTTGGCGGCGAGCTCTCGGCGGCGGCCGGGGCGGGCGGGCTGTCCGGGCCCCCTGCCCCCGCCGGGCCGGGCGTCGGGCCGGCTGCCCCGTTCGGGTGGCCCCGGGTGATGTCTGAGACCCGCCTGCGGAGCTTTGGGTTTATGGCCGCGGTCAAGGAGGAATCTGCGGCGCCGAGCTCCCGGCTCAGATTACCTTATAAAACGGGAGTGTCCGTGGGGGTGTGGTGGGGAGGCGACGGGGGTGCGGGCGTCAGGGAGAGGGTGGGGGCGGCGGGAGCGAAGCCGCGGAGGATCCGCCCGGGACGTGAGCGGAGAGACCGGGGCCGGGTGCTGCGCCCGAAGCCGCTCGGGCAGCCCCGGCAGGACAACCTGCCTCGACGCCGGGATCTAAAAAAAAAATAAAAAATCTAATAACAGTAGCAACAACAATAACATCTGGGGCTAATTAGAGTAGTAGTTAATATAATTAAAATATTTGTAAGTCCGCTGCATACATTTGACTTTATTGAAGACGCGGGTTTTGGGCTTGCAACCTTTTTATGTTGTGTTTATTATTTTTTTTCATTTGTTTACGTTTAAAAACATGCAGCCGCGGGCTGTGTTCTAATCAGGCCTCTTTATCGCCCTTCGCGCCAGGGGAGAAGCCCTTCAAGTGCGAGTTCGAGGGCTGCGACCGGCGCTTCGCCAACAGCAGCGACCGCAAGAAGCACATGCACGTGCACACGAGCGACAAGCCCTACCTTTGCAAGATGTGCGACAAGTCCTACACGCACCCCAGCTCGCTGCGCAAGCACATGAAGGTAACCGCCGCGCCGCCGCCCGCCGGGCGCCGGGAGCCCGCGCGCTCTCCGGCCCGGCCCGCGGCGGCGGCAGGAGCCGGGCGCGCGGCCGGGCGGCGGCTGCGCTCGGCTGAGCCGGGCTGGGCAGACGGGGCGGGGGCTGGGGGAGCGGGTGGGGGACCCCCGGACCCGGCTGCATTTATTATTTAGTAACAAGAAAAGTAAAAAGGGAGTGAGCCCTCGAGCAGAGGCGGCGGAGGAGTTCGAACCTGGCCCAGCGGGGCGCGAGGCTGCGCGGGCGGGGGCGCCGCCCGGGCGGCGGCGGGAGAGCCGAGCCTGCCGAGGTCGGCGGCGGGGAGGGTGGGGAGCCTCTGGGGCTCTAGCCTCCAACCCGGCCTCCCTCTTCCCGGATCTGCTTTTCTTCTGTGGACCCGGGGGCCCTAATCCGCAGCGGAGGACCGCCGCCGGGGGAGAGGCGGGGCCGCCGCGCGGGTCCCGGGCCGCGGGGCTCCCCGGAGAGGCGGCGCGCAGCCCCCGCGGCCCTGCGGCCGCCGCCCCGGCTCCCGTCTCCCGTCTCCTGAACGACGCGGCTTTATCCCCGCAGGTGCACGAGTCGTCCTCGCAGGGCTCGCAGCCGTCGCCGGCCGCCAGCTCGGGCTACGAGTCCTCCACGCCGCCCACCATCGTGTCTCCCTCCACAGACAACCCGAGCGCCAGCTCCCTGTCGCCCTCCGCCGCGGTGCACCACACGGCCGGCCACGGCGCGCTCTCTTCCAATTTTAATGAATGGTACGTTTAAAACCAGAAACAAAACACCCTTCCAAGCCCTATTTAAGAGACTGAGCACACACGTACGCAAAATGTGCCGGCAGACCCTGCGCACCCACACCGCTCCCGCCCGCAGTCCCGGTTTTGAACCTGCTTGTAGACCCAGGACCGAGTAAGAGAGAGAAAGCGCCAACCTTCCGCCCCCTCCCCCCTTTTCTTTTCTTTCTTTCTTTTTTCTTTTTCTTTTTTTTTTTTTTGGCAAAAGCTTGGTAGCCAAGGGGCGGGATGGGGGTCGAGGGGAAGGCGGCCGCCTGACCAAAAGCTGCCAACCCGGGGGGCCAGTTTCTCGCCAGAATCGGAGCAGACTCTGGGCTTCGGCTTTTTTTTTTCCTTTGCATTCTTGTAAATACAGAATTATTAGCTTAAAACTGTACTGTTGGATTCTGTACATAGTTACATCTCGGTTGGAGAGGGCGGGTGGGACGTGGCGTCGTGGTCTTTGCATTGGGGCGGGGGGCCGGGCGGGGGGGGGAGGGGCGGCCGCAGGCCAACTGTTTGTACTGAATGGCAAGAATGTCCTAGTAAATGTGTACCAAAATGTGAATTACTTTGTACGATTACAGTCTCCACGTCGACCTAACAGAATATTGGTATTAATGTGCTTTTTTTTTTTTTTTTTTTTTTTTTTTTGTATAAAGTGCAAACATTTCGTCCCAAAGTCTAAGTACTTTAGTGCAGTAAAATGTTGTTTCACGTCCTGTCAAGATTTCGTATAGTAGGAGCCTGGATCTGCGTGTCAAAACTGTTCCATTTGTTTATGTAAAGTGATATTAAAAAAGATATAAACTATAACTGTCAGTTGCTTTTGGCAAAAGATACAACCACATAATGTATATAGTTCCTAGTTTCCATACCTACCATATTTATCCGCATGTAAAGGGCCGGTTCATTCCTGTTACAGCTATTCAATATTTATGGCTAGAAGAACTCGTTATGTACACTTTAGTTTCCAGAACTGTTTGGTAATCTTTCGTACCTTATTAAAGATTCTTAAATCTCAGTGACTGTGGCAGGATTTCTTCTTCTCCGGCCCCACGACCCCAGCGACCCGCTGCCCTCCGCCGCCCTCAGTGGTTCCCGGACAAGCTGCGCCGTCTCCCCTGCCTTCCCTTTCTGTCATCGCAGGTTGTATAAACGTGATAAATGAACGCTACCCTGCTGGCTCTCCGAGCGGGTGTAATTAGTATTTATATCAAAATTTATGAAACAAATTTTAGGCCGCAGTATAATTTAAATGACCTTTGCAGACGTAGAATAACAACCGTAAAAATAACAGAAATAGATGGCACCGGCGACATCAATATTAATGCAGACGAATTGTCAGGAGCTCGGGGCTCGCTCTGCAGCGCTGCAAATGAACTTGCAGCCGAGGGTTCCGCTGCTCCCAAATTAAATTCCCCAGGCTGAAACCAAGTTACAGATTTACAATATCATATTTTAAACTGCCGTCTTCAATTAAGCCATTTATGGCTATAACTAATTTTCAGGATGTCAATGCATGCTTTTCCAGGCCTTCCTTCTTTGTACAAAAGTAAATGTCCATAAAGCGTTTTACTTATATTTCTTTAAACGGGATGCTAATTTAAATTAATTACTTCCTATGATATGTTATTATCACTATAATTTTGCTACTGTTATTAGTTCTCTCAAAAATACATCTAGGGGAGAGAATTATTTTATGTAATTTTATTATCTTTCTATCTCTTTTATTTATTTCTCATTTACTTAAGAAATTCGTTCCATTGGCTGGCGTTGATACAGTAAATTTGTAAATGAGGAGACAATATAAAAAATCTAAATTACTTGTGCTTAATGACTGTAGCGGAACGCCTTTTCTCTAAATCAGATTGTCTTTCTTGCAGTTTAGTTTGATAGATTTGCAAGCTATGCTGCTCCCTCAAAGTTAGCTGCCCTGGTAGGAGCGCGAGCTTCTTTGTCTCTGGCTGTAGCCTGCACGATCGCCCCATTAGGCAGACACCGTAGCTGGAGACTACGAATCAGGGCCTTGGCTGTAGATGCCAGGGCCTGGATGTGTCCGAGCGAGCGGGAGGCGGACACTGACCTCACCCTGGGCAAGGGGGAACCTGGGCCTGCTTCTTAATATACTATGTGAGTTCAGGAAGTGGCTCTGAGGAGAAAAGCAAGTGGGGAAAAACCCTTAAAAGCATGACATCATCCTCTTAAGATCCTCACATTTATTTAAAAGTGACAATTTTTCACAGTGTAGAAAACCAAAACGTTAAATTCTCTTTAAAAATCATTTGTTGACGTGTTCTTTCATCTCTTGATGTTTGTGTTTGTCACTTTTAGGCAACAAAGTTTTACTGGCTTGAGGGGATTTGGTGAACTTTCTGTAGCAAAGTTTTACTGGCTGAGGAGATTTGGTGAACTTCCGATCAAAAACTGGAAATGGTGGTGTTTAGCTTTTTAAAAATGTTATTGTGGTTATAAGAGTAGATGGCTACCTTTCAGGAAAGAGTGTCACCTTGCAAGGTGTGGCCAGATTTAAGGAAGTGGAGCACCTAAGCAGGACTTGCTGCTGGCTCCAACAGTTTGTGAGACCAAAAGCTGTCTCCAGTTTGCTTTGGAGGTTTGAAATTTATTAACAGTGTAGCGTTTGGAGGAATTAAAGGCAGATCATCTCTCCAGGAAGGAAAGATAGACACCTCAATTAATAATCCTTCCCTTCCCCATTAGAGATCAGAATGTGTGGGAGTGTGATATGAGAATGATAATATTAATAATCATAACAATAGTACTTTTGTAACTTTGTTGTTGAATTTAGGAAGATAGTAAATGAGTGCATTTTTTTTTTTCTAAATGCAGTTTACTTCAAACTTGGAAATATGAATGTCTCATTATTATGAACCTGGTGCCTTCTTTTAAATTTTAATGTCATGGTATAATAACTATACTATAATATATGATTTAAGTAGGGTATTTTAAAGGTAAATGTAGGGGCAAATATGTACTTCAAAAATACTTCATATTTTAAACATATTTTTTAGACTTTGAAGGCCAAATACTTTTTTAAAAGCAGCTGAGAAGTACTGTGTGTGTGTTTGTGAAAAATCTCACAGAAAAGGAACTTTTATAGTAGAAACTAATATTTATGCCAACCCACCTTATGCATTCTTTTCTGTAACACCCACCACAAAGAAAAAGTCATTAATGATGTAGGTCGCCTAAAATAATGCTTCAAACTTAAATGTAGTCTATTATTTTTGCTGGTACCTTTAATGTCTGCTTCTGGAGATGTTCTCTTCATACTTGTCTTCATGGGCTATTAGGTCCTGAAATACATGCATGTGAACAGCAAAATATATTGTTAGACCCTATTTAGCCGAAGCTGCAGATGCTGCAAATGACTGGTTTCTGTGTGGAGCTGTGGATTTTGATTGAGGCAGAAAGCTGTCCTGGTTCATATTTCAACTGCATTGTTTTCTGGATACTGTCTAATGATTAGAGTAGCTAACAAGTTATTAAAAAGTTATATTGTGTCAACAAAAAAATGCCTGAGTACAAGCAATCATATTTGAGAAATGAAGAGAAATGAGTTGTGGTGTGTGTGTACATTTACAGAGTAAGCATATAAATATACAAGCACCATTTATATGAGGGCTAAGTAATTTTCAAACATTTCAGACCCTTTGTTTTCTTCTTCAAAAGGTACCCCCAACTGCTTTAAGCATTTGCAGCTGATGATTTTGATTTTTTAAAGTCAAGCATTCGAGTTAACCTTTCAGAAGCAAACCATCTCCAAAAGAAAGATGTAACCTTTCAATTGCCCCATATGCTTATCTCTTTTTTTTTTTTCCGCTTTAGCTGACAATGAAAATAGCACTAACCTTCTTTGCTGATGGGCCTGGCATTTAGATATTTTTATTTATTTGTTGATTTTGAAGTTTTCTCGGAACTTCTAAAGGGATGGCAACAGAATTATACTCACTAAATACTCTGTCCAGCCCGGAAACCTTCAAGATGTTCCCTTTTTGAGGCCAAGGTGTAATCAGTGTCCTGGACCCCTCGTGGATCAGTGCTAGTAGAGTTGGTACCTGAGCACACTGCCTTCCAGGAAGCAGCTTAGAGAAGGCCCTGGTCCTTAAAAAGCAGCATCTGTTTACGATGGGTTGGGAAGTAACTGTATGTGGTCTGACAAACTCAAAATGAAGACACAGTGGGCGTCCCTTTGATTATTTGTAAACTAGATATGAAACCATCAGATTTTAGAGATTTCCTATTTATATATTTTTCTTTTTTTCCAACTCAAAATGCTGGTTAGAAATTTATCTTCTTTCTATATACAGATTTCTGGCCTCCTCCTTGTACCAAGGGCAGATCTTAGAACTATGTGTTGAAATTAGGGGTAAAAAAGTGTTATTTTCATAAAGATGGTCACAGCTGATATTCTTTGGTTTTAGAATTCTTGGAAATAGAGTGGCAATGGAGAGGTGTATCCTTTCTAGGCTCACCCAGCCCTGAAACTTCACATTATTCATGATGCTCTCATTTTCAGCTTTTTACCACCCATTTCACCCTCAGTAATATGTACCCATTTAAATTGGTTAGATGTAAAGAGTAAGACTTTATGGGGGTAACTATATAGTAATCAATGTTTTCAAATGAGATTCCCTAATCTGAGACAAGAAATACGAAAAATGTTAACTTCCTATAACACGTCACCATTAAGCCTTTTCCTCAAAGTTTATTGCAAATATAATGGCCTAATATACACAAAATATGGGCAATGTTCTCAATCTCTGCAAGGCTGGTTCACTCCAGAGTCTCTGCCTGAGCAAGAGGAAACATGATGCAGCTAAACAAGGGGGTATTTTTACCATGCGTGCTGAAGTCTGGCTTTAGCTCCTAACATTTATTTCCACTTTAGAGCGAGGACCTAAAATAGTATGAATTTCTAATTGATGCTATACTGGAGGTGGGTTTTTCAAGAGTAAGAAATCGGGTTTAGCAATCTAGTATGGAATTTACATTGGCAGTGAAGATGCCAGAGGCTTACAGCTGTCAAGTCTCTGGCTGCCCCTGACGGTCTGGGGGCATCTTTGTGAGTGCATGCAGGAGAGGTCACGGGCTGTGAAGCTTACACTGCGACATTTTCACCTACAGCATCCGTAAGAACCAACCATTAAGCGTGAATATAAACATATGGGAATCATATCTTTAAAAAAAACTACCCAAAATTCTGAAGGCAAGCGACCTTATCAAACATATGTATGAAATGTATCTGTCTTTCGTGTCACAATTCCCATTAAGCTACAGAAAACACAGGGACCTAACCAGGGTGAGAGCAGCTCTCACATCCGGATTCCTTTTTAAACTTTTTCTGTTGACCCGGGAAGCCCCTGGCCGCTGGAGGAAGGCAAACTACTGAGAGGGGCCGGGTGGGTGAGCCTGTGCCTCGGAGGAGGCTTTTGTCCTGGAGAATTTCTTGAAAAATACATAAACTCAGGTTTTGGGTGTCGGTGTGTTGAGGGGAACAGCAAGGCTTCCCCACATCACCTCCACAGAGAGCCGGAAGGTCAGCTTTTGAGGGGCCCTTCACGCCGCCCCGCACCCCGCCGCCCCGCACCCCGCCGCCCCGCCGCCCGCCGCCCCGCCGCCCGCCGCCCCGCCGCCCCGCAGCCCCGCCGCGAGCTTTCCCGGCGCCCGCGGGCCGCCCGAGCCGCCGCGGGGAGGGCCGTGCGCATGCGCGGACCCCGGCCCTCGCGTCCCCGCGCGGCCGCCGGAGCGGGAGGCGCCCCGCCCGCGCGGGCGGCGGGAGGAGCAGCCCGGAGGCCCTGGCCTGTGAAACCCGCCGGCCCTGCTGCCAAAGTTGTGTGGCGGCGAAGCTGCACGTGTTTGTTTTCCAACCGCGCTGGCTTGAGCGAGTTCACCAAGCCCGGAGACGGCGTCGGCCGCGGCCGTCTGTGGCTCCGCCGTGGGCTGACTCCCGCATCCCGAGGGCCGCGGGCGGCGAGGTGCGAGAGCCCCAGCGGGCCGCCAGCCGCGCTGCTGAAAACCCCTCTTCCTTCTCCCCTTCCAAGTGGGAAACTGGCACCCTGGCTGGTCCCGTGGTCCTTAGCTCCTTGGAGAGGAAATCCCATTCCGCTCACCCGGTGCCCAGAGCCCAAGCCTGAGGCGTGCGTGGGGGATGGGGTGGCACACGAGGGGTTTCCCTCGCGCCCACCCTCTGTCTTTGCACAGACCGGGGCCTGAGTGTCCACCTGTCCTCGTCCCTCTCCTATCATCTATCTGTATTTATCTATCTATCTATCTATCTATCTATCTATCTATCTATCTATCTATCTATCTATCTATCATCCATCCATCCATCCATCCATCCTTTATCCACACATCTCTCTCTCTCCCCCCCCCCCCCTTTGCTTTCTCTCTCTGGGTCCCTCTTCCTCTCTCTGGCTGTGTCCCAGGCCCTCCCGCCCTATTTGGGGACTAGCAGCCGCTTGAGTCTATGGCTTCTCTAGAGTTTTCACTGGACCCTTCCGAAATAATACTTGTCAGCTCCCCTGCGAAGGAGCTGGTCCACTCGGTTAGGCTCATGCTTGTGTGGTGCGGCCTCGACGACTGGCAGAGGAACGGTCCTGGCCCAGAGACCTGCAAAGTAGGGTCTGAAGGAGTTCGGGTGCAGTGCCTTCCTCGTCTGGGACATTCTTGGGGTATCGGCAGGATGCAGGACGCTTTATTGTCAGTGCACTGACGTTTCCATAACCTGTCTGAAGGAGTGGTCAGCACTTGTAAACAAGGGGTAGCAGTAGTGGGGGGTCCTTGGGTAACTGATTTTGCCTTTGGGTATTTTAGTCAAAATCCTAGGTACAAGGACATCAGAAAAGGCCGCGGGCAGGTTCCGTTCCTCCTCTGGACATCACTTTCAACTGAATGGGGAGGCCCATTCCACGGTGCCCACCCTCTTGCTTTCCCATTGCCAACAGGAGAGGCCTGTGCACTGCCCAGTTCTCACTTCTGTCTAGCCTAGGGCCAGGCCAGCCCCAGCCCTGCCGGGTTGGGGGCTAGAGCGTCATTTCACCTGACAGCCGCCGATGGCAAAGCCTCCAGCTTGGCACCGGGGGTGGGGCAGAGGGCTTTCGGAAACGTTCCTGCCAGGACAGGCCTTTTCCTCCTACACAGCCTCCGAGGCGCAGAGCTCAGGAACAGGAGAACGGTGCCAGAAGGCCAGGCGGGACCACCTGGGCTCAGGGAACCTGGGCAGAGGCCCCCACCCCCACTCCCGGGGACTGGCCGGAAAGGGGAGGGAGCCCGGGGGTTCTCTCGTCCGGGCCCCGACCACCCGGCGTCTGCTCAGGCCGCTCCATCCACCCAGCCGCCGCCAGAAGGGCCACCCCACAGGAAATCCCTTCCCAATTTGGGTCCTTTTGTGTTTGAACGTGTTGATGGGGCGTGTGATCTAGACTCTACGGACTCCATGCTAGTGACGAAGACCCGAGTCGGGCTCGCTCTGGGCAGAAAGATCAAACCCAGCGTGGGTTCCTGCGCTCTTTCCCAAAAGGCCAAGGCCCCAAGAACCCTTTTCATTTGGCGAGGGGTTTGAGGAAAGGGAGGGGCGGGGGCGGGAGCGGCGGGGGTCTGCAAGCCTGCGGCCTGGCGCAGCCGACTCGGCCTCCAGTGTCGGTGCGGGCGGTGCGGTCGCTCTCTCCCGGCCTGAGAGTGGGGACGCCCCTTCTCGGGCCACCCCCGCCCCCGCCCCGGCGCCCCCAGGGTCGGCGCCAGAGCCCTGAGGTCCCGAGGCTCTGGCTAGATGGCGGCGAGGCGGGCTCTGGGGCCTCCCCAGGCCCGGCCGAGTTTAGTCCGCGGAGGCGACAGCGGGGGGCGCGGGCCCGGGCCGGGGGAAGACGGACCCCAAACAAGAGAGGCGCTTCCTTCTCCCCACTAGCGCCCTAGTCCCTGCCCAAATTGCGCGTCTTTCGTAGGACTGGTTATCTTCCCGGCCTCTCTCTGCTGCCAACCCCGCCCGAAACCCAGACCCCAGACCTGGTAAGTCTCGCTCTCTCCCCACCCCGCGCAGCCACCTTCCCAGTGGACGCGGCCCGTGACTGCGAGCGCGCGTGGCCCGAGGCGCGCGCTGAGAAGTTGGGCTGCTGCGTGCCAGCCGCGCCTCTCCGGCCTGCGAGGCGCGCGTGTGTGACCACCACGGACCCCAAGTACTCAGAAATGTCGCGGGGCTCCCCAGCGAGGCGGGAGCGCACGGGGCCCGGCCTCGCTCTCGGGGATCCTCTTTGTCCCCGAGGACACCAAAGCTGCCTTTTAAGAACAGGCTTTCTGCTGGGCTCTAAAGTGTGCGTGTGTGGAAGGGGGGAGGGCAGAGGAGGGGAATTGTCCCTTTCCCCGAGTGGTTTTTAATCCCTAGGTTCTTCAACAAAGTTTGTTCTTGGTTTCCATTTCAATTCTGTGAAGTTATTCTTAATTATTGTTATTATTACTATTTTAAGTGAAGATTTCTAAGAGCCACAGCTTCTCAAGTATTCGTGCCTCTTGAGGACGTTTTGACAATTACTTTGTCCACTAGCTCCACTCCCTTCCCACTGGAAAAAAATAAACTTAATTTTTCAGCAGTTGCCTTAGGACACGTCGTTTACATGTCACTAATGTGAAGAAAGAAGGCAAGAAAAACAACCTTGGCATTTCTTGTTGAAACTCCGTGCGCTCTTTTATTGAAACGTGAAAAGATGGATGGAGGGCTGGGGGAGGGAGGCAGGCGCTGGAAGAGTGCTTTTGAACCGGGTGCCCTGTTGCACAGGGCTGACCTTTGGCTGACACGGCCGCGGAGCGGGCGCTCCTTAACGAGGATTTGATACATTAGACATGCGAGCTGGGCGTGTAAACCCACAGTCTGAATCCAGATTCCGCTCAAATGAGTGTACGAGGAAATGGGCTTTTTAAGATCTTCTTAAGTGTCAGGAGGCTGATCACTACCTGAAAAGGGCAGTGAGGACACCAGGGAAGGCACATTTATAGCTCCTCATAAAACAAACAAAATAAAACAAACAAAAAATATTCGAATAATTCCTGAAATCCTCCAAGTTGCCGCTTCCAGGCGACGCTTATGAATAAAGCTAATCATCTTCTTGGAATGAATTCTGTTGTGTTAATTCCTAACACCAGGCAAGCCTGTGAAGTCAGTGTTACACTATGGCAATACTTTTTTTTTTTTTTAATATATGTATATATTTACTGGCTGGAGATACTGGAATGTTACAATTTATATCCACTAGGCAGTGAGGCACATTCAGGGGGAAGCATCACTGATACTAAAGCTAGTTCAGATTTGACCGGTCTCGATTTAGTTTGGTTCTGCTTGCCTCCAGACTTTGCAGCCCAGAAAGGGAAGGCAGGCTGGCCACCAGGACCCCCGCCTGGTGGGGGCGGCAGGACCTGCAGCTCCCTGGCCTCACGGATGAGGCTGGACTTGGGCATTTCGCTGCGGCCACTGGGAGGGTGTGGCAGCTCCTGTGAAATTTGTTGACTGAGTGGAGAAAGGTGTCATTTTATTTAAGTTGACATTAAAGCTCTAACTTTTTTTTAATTACCCAGAAACTGCTTTTCTTCTCTTTCCCCCAGTAACTGAACCCGCTAGCTGCTCTCAGTTGGAGAGGGGTAGAAATTCGCTCCTGCCCGAGTGCCCAGCCACTCTTGGGGTTCAGGGGGAGAGCAGGGTGAAGTCAGATTCTTGGCCTGTGCCCCGCAGACCAGCCACGGCTGATCCTTCGCTGCCGCGGTGCAGGGAGGGTCGGCGCAGTGGCGGGTCGGTGCACCTGGGCGTTGGCTTCCGCCGGGGTTGCTGGAGCTGCAAAGGGGCTGTTCCTGGGACCCGAATTTATTCCAAGCGAAAGTTTTCGGCCTCAAATCTTTGCTCAAGGAGACTCTGCCTCCACTCGCCTCTGTCCTCTGAGTGTAGACGAAAAGGTGGAAAATTACAGGAGAACAGCATCTACTATCATGAAAAAGATAGTTTAAAAATAAGGGTTCTAGGGGAGAGAAAGGATTCGCCAAGGGTCTGCGTTGGAGAAGTCCAGACAGGGCCCAGGAGAGCTACAGGATTTGTCCAGACCCAGTTCTGTAGACTCCAGCCCCTGCACAGGCCCACCGCTAGCCAGACTCGGTCCCCGACCCTCCGACAAGGGCGAGTGTGAGGGTTGAACAGTTTTGTGGAAACAGTGGCCCTGGACCTCTTTGGAAAAAAATAAATAAATCACACTTTTCATAATCTTGAGAACTCCCCAGACTTGACAGGTTTTCAAAAGCTGGTCTAAGGGTGCAAGGGAGGGTAGGGGAAGAAGGAAAAGGCTGGGAGAGGAAGGAGAGAGAAAAGACTGGCGAGATCTAGGGCATTTTCCTCAGGGGCGGGTCCCAGCACCCCGTCCCCAAGCTGCGACCCCCCAGCGCCCGGTGCAGGGCGGGGAAACGCCCCACGATCACTAACTTCCACCTTGTGTCAAGTGGAGGTAGAGCGATGGGTCTCTTTCTATTTATGGTTCACCCTTTGGAGCCAGTGGAAACAATGTAACGTTGACTTACATGGAAGGAAGAAAGCGCTGGCCGCTCGCAGACTTACCCTGACTTTCTTTGGCTCCCTTCTCCAGAAGCCCACCCTTGTACCCTGGGACCTGCACTTGGGGCTGGGCCTTCAGACACGGTCACAATGCTGGGGTGACGGCGAACGCTGCGCTTCGGGGACTGGACTTTCTGCGGGCTTGAGGGAAGCCCCTTTCTACCATTCTGGGGTTTCATCCAGCCCTGCTGGGGGCTCCCTCCTCGCACCCGGAACTGTGCAGGTCCAGGCCCCCCGGGGGCTGCTGGGGGGGGGGCTACGGAGGCACCAGGCGAGGGTGCGCGGTCAGGTGCTTCCCGCGCCCGAGCCCCAGCCCTGTCCACAAGGCACCCGCGTGGCCATCACTAATTATCTGGGAGTAAATGCCGAAAAGAAAGCTCAAGCTATTCAGATTCAGGTGGAGGCTGATAAAATCAGCCCATATATATATATATATTTGAGTGGGGAGAGGGAAAAGAAATGCAGAAATGGAATGAGGAACAGCGATCAGGTTTCTTAAAGCATAGTTACTAACTTCGCACCCTCCAGCGTCCAGGTCCGCCTCCTGGGTCCACTCGTTTGCAGGTCTGGGCTTCTCACTTTGTACCTGGTTTGGGGGGTTCTTGGTGGAAGTGTCAACATTTGTTCATGTGGGATCCGAAAATCGCTACAACTTCCTTGCAGATTCAAGCTTGAGGAGCTTAATCAGCTCTATTAGCAAGGGGGATGGGCACTGCTTTATAAAGCTGGATACAGTGTGTTCCTGTCACCCTTTCCGTTTGGTCAGGTCCAAAAGATCTGATATTATTATTATTGTTGTTGAGTAAAAAGGAAGGGGGGGAAACCCTGCATACACGGATAGGGCTAAAATAAATGAACAGTGCAATTTGGCATCAGAACCAAAACCTTTCATTTGTAACATCAAAAGCAGCTTTCCTTCTTTTCTTTTGTTTGAAAAGGAATTATTTTTATATATGGCTTAAAATAGAATTTTAAGCATCAATAACTTCTTCAAAATCACACCAGTTTTTGGTTTTAGCTCTAATACATGTTCAAACTCCTTTCTCTGCGTATCACTGAAGTAAACACAGGGCACAGCAGGGTCATTGTGAGCAGAATTGTCTCTTGGGCTCTTACCTGCAAAGGGGGGGAGGGATCATGCCACATAAGATAGAATTCCACAGGTAATGGGGAAGTGGTTTTCTAGGAAAGGGAAAATGAAATTAGAATTAAAGTAAAAACCCATCTAAATTAAGGCAATTTTTATGTAAGTGGAAACAATAATCCTCAAGTTCAAATGTCTGAAGTATTATCTTATTTGTCATGAATAATTTCCTTGAAATTCCTTAATAGAATCAGCTATTTGGAAGATCCTATATATAAAAATAAAAGTCACATCTATCACAGCATATAGTCTGTAAATAGCAGCTCTCAAAATAATAAAATTTTCTCCATATATATGAATGTAAAATGTGTTTGTCAATCCCCACAGGGTCAGAATAAAAAGCCTCTCTAGTTATATTTATAGGAGGCAGAAACATCCTGAAAAGTACATTAAAAGGCATAACTTGTTTAATGTTTCACAGACAAAAAACCCCCAACTAACTGAACTTTAATTTTTCTTTTGGAACTTTTAGAGTCTGGTAGGCAGCTTTTGATTTAGAACTGTTATGGTGATCATTTTATTCCGAATTTAGTAATTTATTTTTAACCAGTAACTATATGGTAAACAATTAACAAATATATACTGGTCCCCCAGAAGTGTGTAATAATTATTTTGTAAAATGTGAGTAAAAATGGAGCTCATTTTTTTACAAAATATAAATATATTTGTAGTATTGAAATCTTTATGAAGGAGAATTGGAAGTTTAAAAGGTCACACTAATAAATATACAAAATTCTACAAATATGCACCAATAAAAATTTCTAGGAATTGTCTGTTAAAAGTATTAGGAAAAGAGATATCTACACACAAAAGGAAAATTAAAAAAATAACCTCATTTATGGTAAATAAAAGCAAACAAAGGTACAAGCTCCAAAATTGTGTTTTTTTTTTCTTTAATGATTATTACCCATTTTCATGGCTTGTAATATCTACACTTTTTATAATTCCAAAAATGTATGTTAACTGCAATAAAAAAATATTTGTAGTTCAGACAACAGTTAATCAATATCCAACAATTTTAGTACTGTGTTTCTATTTTCTGTACTACTTCTTTTATATACTATAAATCTTTACAGAGGGCTCTGCTATTTTTGGTAAAGGGTAAAATTTGTGGGTCTAAGATATATTCCAGAGTATGTATTAGTACTATGGCTGAGAAAAATCCCAGGATAGTCATTAGATTTAAAAGTTAGCTAACATTATTATAGTTTCTGAACCAATAAATATGTACAAAATTAAGGTAATAATTTAATAGAAATGCCATATTTCAAGATTGTTATTATGTGTGTATATATCTTCAAATAAGCAATTTGTACAATTTAGACAATAATCTATGGAGATTGTGTGATTTTTGGTGCTGCCTCGGTCATAATTTCACTTGCTGACCTGATGCAGTCAGTTAATATCGTTGGCTCTTAGCCTTTTCACTTGTGGCATCAGTACCCTGGACAAGATGCTCATTAAAGTTTTATGTAGTTCTCAAAGCAGTGATTTCCTTTGCTCTTGCATATAGATAAAAATCAAAACCTTTAAAGATAGAATTTTATTTGTGAAAAATTAAATCAGGAAAATCTACTTAATTTGGCTATAAAATGCAGTCGACTAACAATTTCTATTGTAAAATCTCACTTTAAGGTTTTTCTTTTCTGAGAGTCCTGTTTCAAAAATATGCATTCTAAGAAACAAGGGAGGGTACAGGAAACTATCTTTCTTTCTCAGTTTGAAAAGGAAATAAAATAAATTCCTGTTGTCTTGTTTATATGGATTATAAAGAATATTTTCATAAACTGGGGGCAGAGGGTGCATAAGCGATGGAAACACCATTATATTCAATTGTTTTAAGGGCATGCATTTGGGAAGTTTTGTAAATAGATATAAAATATATTTGTTATATTATTAACTTACTGACAGCTATACAAATCCCACTATGTAAAGTAACAAAAATAAGAAGAAAACTCAATCCTCCTATGCTCTCTCATTGCTGGATCAGCATGAAGAGCTAAATATAGTGAGTGTATTAGTCAATCTACAGGTTCTGCAGCTGAAGCTTGTTACTTCCCTATCAGCTGATTGCATTTGAGTGGACAGATTAATTAATTAACCCAACAAACATTAAAGACAAATATGGTAATTTTTATAGAGACTATGTACTTCAAGAATGAATTCCAAGTGTTTTTTCCCTCGAGAAATTTAAAAGGAGAGACAGAAACAGTTTGACAAAATTCAAGGTAAAATATGGTACTGGTCATAAGAGAGGCATAGACAAAATTTGACTGGGAAATGTTTAACTTTTTGATTCTCTTAAGTAGATATCGGACTTCAATTGCTGGGTTAGAACATCAGAACAAAATATCATACCACAAACCTTTCCTCCTTTTTTTTAATGCTTCCCTTCCTCCTTTCCCTTCCCCTCAGCTCCTTCCCTTTCTCCTCTCCTCTCCCTTGCTTTGGAACCTACGTCAATAGGAGGTTTTCAAAAGGACTTTCTCAGGGTGATGGCAGTGGTGCTGTGAGCTGGCGGCCTGAATGCTCGGAGGCCTCTGCCGTGCGGGCAGTTTTGTCCGAGTGCCCACCTGCAGTCAGTCAGGCCGGGCCCGCAGCGGCCGGCTTCAGCTGGGTGCATCCTGGGCCTTGGGGCTGCTCAGATCTTGTCAGCAACCAGGTGGCCGTTTTTATGGTGGAGGTGGCTCAGGCCATCCACAGACCAAGTTCTGACAACTCCAGGCTAATATTTGGGAAGATGGCAGTGATTGTTCCGCAGAATATTTACACTTCACAGAATTGTGCATGATTTCACTCTCTTCTATTCTTTGTTTGATCTAAATACAGAATCCCTTGTCACTAACAAGTAAGCCTTTTTCTCGTGTTTATTATGGTTTGCTTGTTCATGTTTACTAAGTTTAAAAAATATTTACTATAAAAGTATGAGCATACCATTTCTGTGTGTGTGAATTTTTGACCTGTTCTGACATAATCGGCCATGCTTTTCTTTCCCCCGAGGCTGACTTAATTTTCTGGTAGTATTTTCCGGGGAAATTTTATGTCCTTACAACATTTGATAGTCACCCCATGGAGCCAAGGAATAAATAATTAATGTTTTCTGAAATGGGTTGCATTCAAGTCCTTTCGAAGGTCTAAACAGGGCTAACCTGTAACTAATCAAAGATTAGAAATAACTGACCAGTTCTATATTATTCAGATTTTTGTTTATTCCGCTTTGCTGTTGTTCTTTGGGCCAGTCGGGAAGTGGTGCGACCCAGACCAGGGCGGTGGGTGCTTGCTGGCTGTTTGGGTGAGTCCATTCAGACAGGAGAGGTTGCGAAGTGTGTTTGAGGACTTTGTTTTGTCATTTTCACGTGATTCTTATCCTCTTTATTAAAAGTTTTCATTCCGAACAATTTCAAACGTACAAAAGTAGAGCGAATGATAAAAGAAACCTCTGTCACGCAACTTGGACATTTTTCAACTTAGAGCCAGTTTAGTTTCGTCTGTACTTTCACTCGCTGTTCTCCAAGGTGATTTTGAAGCAAATCCTAGACATCATATTATTTAATGTGTGAATATTTATTATTTAACGAATATGTAGTTTATGTTTGCTACAAAGCAGAACAGCCTTTTCCAAGGCAATCAATGCATTTTTCTGAAAAACTGCCTGGCTTGAGGTTTTGGGTTGCTGTTCTCGATCCTTTAGCAGTTTTGCTTCCAGTACCAGAGCCTTTGTTAGCCACTGGAATCAAGAAGCTCTGTAGCTTCCGAGAGGGAAAGAATAATTCAGTTGATTATCATGACAATCAGTGAAGATGGAAGCTTCCAGTGGGAAATCTTACAATTCCCAGGGCCCAGTAGTCGTAATAGAATTGAAGTAACTCAAAAGTTTCTGAGTTTGGGAAAATGTGACGACTAGAAATTCCTTTTATGAAAAAAACAACAACACATGATCTTATACTGAAATTTAAAAAATTGCACTTGAAAAACTATCACGGAAACACCTTGGATTTTGGCTTCATACCACCCAAGGCAATCCCCTAATTATTGATAAAATAATAAATATGAATTCATGCACTGTGATTTAAATGCATGTTTTCTTATCTAATTAAGTTATATGAAGTTATATGTTGTGGTTAATTTTTAAAAAAAAGAGTACATGGTTAATTTTTTAAAAAAGGGGACTGGTCTTTTAGAGATCTGACCCAAACTCTTATTTGTGGATGATATGATATCATGTCTGTAATTTGCTCCAAATAACCATGAGGCAGGGGTGAGTGAGTGAAAGAAGAATGAATATTTTCATTACTGGGCAATGGGTACTTGGGGTTCATGATAATATTCTACTTCCGTATATATTTTTAAATTTTTTTCTCAATAAAATTTTTAAAAAGTCAGGTAAAATCCCACTAAAGTGTCTACCTATCCATTTATCTATCAGCAGAAAAGTCAGAAGGCAGAATGAACATGAACTTTAAAACTAGAAAGAAAGAAGTTTATTTCCTTCATCTTGGACAACCTATGAGCGTACATGGAATTGCCAATGAACTTCTTTCAACATGAACAAAAATACTCCCTCTGGTTGAAATAAACCAGATAATATTTTTCCATATACTCTTATATATTAGGTATCAATTCCTATCACCTTGCAAGAAAAATGTTGCTTAATAATTTAAACTTGCAGTTACTTGAATGTTTGCCATCTAGGAAAGGAACTAGCTGTTATCTTCTACTTGTAATTGTTTAGTGTGTTGATTCTGACAGAACATCTCTCAGGATGTGGGGAAAGCGATGGTGGCTTTAGATTTTAAAGTGAGATAGGATGATGCTGGGTCATATACTTTCCTGGGGAGAGATGTAGACTCTTAAAGTTCAGGGTTAACTCCTGACTCATTGTTTCTTCTTTCATAACACATCTGCCCTTCAGACGTCATTTCTGGGCCATTCCTACTAGAGGTAGGAAACCAATCCGCATCCTCAACTGTAATTCATTATGGAACTTGAGATTGAATCATGGTCTTCAGACTTGGGTTTTTATAGAAGGCCTCTATTGTTAGCTTATATTACTCTTCCCCATCTTCTAACCAGATCTGGAATATTAGAAATGAAAACAAGCAAATCCTTCAAAGTGGCAAAATTATCTTCTTTTCAGCCTGTCCTTCCCACAGATTGGAATTCTGTCTTAGTTTTTTCTTTTTTTCCTTTTCATGTGCTGGTAATGCCAGATGTTCCTGCCTGGCACTCATCTCCCCTAGGGTACCAACCAGACTGTACCATGAGACTAAGACATTAGAAGCATTCTAGTTTTTTCCTCCCTGGGACTAGATCTTGGTCTGTACACCTCGGGCAGCAGCGGTTCTTCCGACAGCCAGCACTCAGCAATGATGGCTTTTCTCATTACTGTATTATGCCTGTGGTAATAGACCTCTGGGACCAAACCATTCCCGAACGTGCCAAACTGTGAAGGCCACTCATTGAACTCATGGACCATACCTGCCCAACCTGTGCAGTGAGGTAAGCTCTCTCAGGGCCAGTGTTTTTCAGAGGACTTGTATCAGAATCATCAGGGGGATATTTGTAAAAATTTATATTCCCAGTCTCTACTTCAGGTCTAACAAACCAGAATGTTTAAATCAGGAATCTGTATCTTATCAAAGTGAAGTTTAAAAATCATTGACTAAAGCCCTAGACTATGCACTTGGATTTCAGTTTTTCTCTAGGCCCAAGTTTTCTTTTCTTTCTCTTTCTTCTATTACTGTGATCTTTAAAAATTATTTTGCTTCTTGATTACAGTTTGCATTCAATACTATTTTGCATTAGTTTCAGATACACAGCACAGTGGAGAGACCAATTGCTGTGCTTTTAAACTTCCTGATGCCTACACTTTCTAGAGTCTAGACATTATTAGGGATTCAGAAAAACAAATAACAAACAACAAAACACTGGACGGGTTCTTAGCAAGCAAGGTGGTTATTTCAAACATGCTACTTGTGTTACCACCATTTCCCTTACTTCAGTCCACTGTCTTCTCCTTAATCTATCAGTAGAGTAAGAATATATCTGTGATATTGAGTAAGAATATATCTGTGATATTAATCATAATAATCTTCATAAAACTACCTTTTAAAATGTTAAAAAGAAC
Organism: Miniopterus schreibersii; assembly: GCF_964146895.1. Taxonomy (NCBI): domain Eukaryota; kingdom Metazoa; phylum Chordata; class Mammalia; order Chiroptera; family Miniopteridae; genus Miniopterus; species Miniopterus schreibersii. Next base: position 85,131,823 of record NC_138106.1, on the reverse strand, counting down.
CTTATAAATACAATGTATTACTTAACCAACACTCAGTTAACAAACTTAGCCTATTTGGGGGCATTGTACAACTTGTCCCCTGAACACAGTGCAAAGAAAATGAAGAACATCTTTTCTGCTCAAGGGAGCCCATAATGATATAACACGCACACAAATGTTACAGGAAAACAATTGGAAAGCAACATACCTGATCCATATCCCAAACACGCTCTCTGGTGACGTAATTCTCAGTGCCCTGGCAGAGAGAGGATAACTGTGAGTTTATGTGCCAACCATGTTGATGTATCCATGACTCTATGTGTTTATCTCTACCAAACATCCGCTCTGCGTCATCTCTGTATTAACGTGTCTTTAAAGTAAATGTGACTCAGTTAGAATGCAAGCTCCATGAGGGTGAGCATTTTTTTCTATTTGGCTGACTGTGGCAGCTACATAATAGATATTCAATAAGTAATGGTTGGCTGACTGAGTGAGTAAGGAAAGGTCTCCAGAAGGTGGTGAGATCTCACAGATACCCATAGGCTGGCTGGGAATGGTTGTGTCGGGGGAGGGCTGCAGGGCGACTAGATTTGTCTCAGCTGTGAATGTCCCCTTGTTTGACAGTTTCAGTCGGCCTGCTGTGAGCCAATTCAGTAATCGATGACTTGGGGTGATTGTAGTTGTCATTTTCTCGCCCAAAGGACCTCCCCCCCCCCTTAGGTCTGAGACTGTTATGAAGTGGGACTTAATTCCGTTTGGGGATGTAGTCATGGGAAATAATTTTTTGGAATGGAAAATTTTCTTCTTTTAGGAATTGTGTCTGTTTGCACACACAAATACATTGGACAGTGGCACACAATTGCCAAGTCTGAATAGTTGTGGTTTAATTGTAGTAAAGTATCCTTTGCAATTTTATTTCCAATCTATATGAGGAAAGAAATTTTTTTTTCTTGGAAACTAAGTAAGGATAGTCAAAGTTGAACCAGCTCCTGATCATAAGCCACTTGTACCCAACCAGGATTCTAAATACATCTGGAAATATAATTTGGCTACTTTTGATCAATGTTTTGTGTGAATTTTTTTTTATATGTCTTTATTGATTTCAGAGAGAAGGAGGGAGATGGAGAAAGAGATAGAAACATCAGTGATGAGACAGTGTCGCCGATAGGGTGCCTCCTGCGCACCACCCACCAGGGATGGAGCCCACACACTGGGCACATGCCCTGACTTGGAATTGAACCTAGATCTCCTGGATCCTAGGTCGATGACGCTCCACCTCTGAGCCATGCTGGCTGGGCTTGGGTGTTTATAGATAGGAATTTTTAATTGTTAAAAATTGCTTTCACATTTAGCGACCTAGCTTGTCTGTACTCTAACACTGAAGAATAGTGAACATATATTTTTAGACTGCAATTTTCAACCTTCCATTCACTCATTTAACAAAGATTTATTAAATGTCTTCTAAGTGTCAGGTTCTCTTCTAGGTTCTGAAGAAGCAGTGGGAGACCAGTCAAAGTTCCTCATGCAGCTTGTATTCTAGAGGGAATGGGTGGCAACAACGAATGTGGAAAGAATACATGTAAAAGAGAAATTCTGACATACATGTGTTGTGCTTAAGTTAAAATCGCATGAGTCAGAGAGGGTCTGGAGGGGTGGAGAGGCTGGTGCAATCAGTGGCCTTTCTGAAGAGTTGACATTTGAGCCGGGACCTAAATGATGTGAAGGAACCGGCCATCAGAAGAACAAGGGATAGGGGATTCTGGCTGAGGAAAGAAAATATGAAGGGGCTGGGTGGGAACTAGCTTGGCATGTTAATTAAAGCATTCATCTATTTCTCTCCACAAGTATGTGCTGAGCGCCTCTTTTGTACCAGGCACAACATACGCTAAGGTGCCAGGGAAATGGTGATAAACAAAACAGAAATCTTCATTTCCAGCTGTCATAGAATTATGTTCTAGTGGGGAAGAAAGAATGGGGGGGAGGGGGGAAGGAAGTATCAGATGATACTAAATGAATTAATACTAACTGAGATGGAACAATGTGATAATGTGATAGATACTTTTTTGTGGATACCTTAGCTCCATGGGCCAGAGGATGTCTGAGTAAGTGACCCATATAATAGGAAGGCAGCAATAGGAAGCTCAAACTTGTGTCACATACTCCCTTTGGATATTTTAAATTTTGGATTGGAATATAGTGAGAGGCTGCAGAAAATGCTTGACTTCTGTGGATCCACCTGTAACCTCACCACTTTCTCTTCCACGGATGAATGCTTATGGGAATGTGAGGAACCACAACTGCTCAAGTGTATGAAAAAAGAAATGATTCATAAATTTATGTGCTTTATTAGTAGTAGCAAATTCATGCAACTCTCCTCACCAAGAGTTTGGGATACTCAGACTGAAAGCAGCTGTTTTAATTGAGGGGAATGTATGGCAGAATTAAGGAGTTTTGCTAAATAAATAGTAAAGAATCGCTTTAATAGCAATAAAATTTAAAATCAAATTATGAAGGTATGCAAATTAATATAGGTTTTAACAATTCTGAAAAGGCATATCAGCCTTGGTCTTTGCTTTCTTGTACTTTTTAATTAAAAGCACTGAATTTAACTTTGAGCACATTTTCATATATTTGAAAATACTTTTTCTTCTTTCTCCAAATGTTGGGATATTGTGCTTCTACCATAGAAGAGATATGGGTATTTAAGTCAAGATTCTAACATTACAGGGAATAGAATTCTTTTTAAAGTAGTTGATGTTAAAGGGTGTTTATAGATAGGAAAGAGCATGGACAGGAAATAGAGTGTAGTGTCTGCGTGCGGATGGCTCTGAAAAGTAGGAGGCCACATGTACTTCTCCCTACACATCTGCCCCATCTAGTCTCCTGTTTCTCTTCTCACATAAGCTTTCTTTCCTTATTCATGGTTTCTTTGTCACTTCAAAAATTTGCTTTACATATGGCATTATTTGACATTGGTCTCAAATTCCACATGGCCTATAGTTCCAGTTCTCACAGTTCTCTGACTGGCTTAGTCTGTCAACAACCCAATTCTAAATTCCTGGGAAAGATAATCTGATTTCTCCAGCTTGAATTACATATATATACCCTGGTCCAATCAGCTGTATCTGGAAGAGGGGAGGAGATAGGGGCTACAGAATATATGCTTGTGATACATTATGTTACTATTGATAAATAATGAATCCCCATTATATAAAAAGATAATTAATGATTATATCACCTTTAAAAACTTGAAACAATTTTTGTGTGGCTCAGTTGGTTAAGCATTTTCCCATGTACCAGGAGGTCACCGGTTCCAATCCAGTCAGGGCAGGGGACTTGCAGGAGGCAGCCGATCAATGTTTCTCTCTCATCAATGTTTCTATCTCTTTCTCCCTCTCCTTTCTTCTCTCTGAAATCAATAAAAACATATTTTAAAACAACTTGAAATAATTTTTATAAAGGTAAAATACCGTTTTGATAGTCTCTTCGCCCACACCAATCATTATCCCATTTGCCCTTTCCCAGCTCACAACTCTCCCTAGTGCTAAACTTGGTTTGGAGATATACACACATCAATATACTTTCCATGGAAAATGTATAATATTATATAAATTAATTTCTCCATTTAACAAATATTAGTTGAATGCACTGGGGATTTAGATTTAGCATTAAATAAAATAAACAAAAATGTTTGCCTTCAAGGAGCTTAACTTTTAGGGGAGGCAGATGTCTAGACATAAAACTAAATAAATGTGCTATATGGTCCTGGGGAAGATCATATGTGTTATTCAGAAAAATAAATCCTGACTATAAATAGGAAATAAATAGAGTGGTCAGAGGACAACTCAATTTGAAGGTGATATTTGAGCCAAGACTTGTAAAAGGTCATCTAGACAAATGACATTATAAGCAGAAGGAACAGCAAGTGACCTGCATATTCAAAGAAAATGAAGAAAACCTCAGATGGAGAGACAACCAGATGGTGGTGCAAGTAACCTTGTTCCCCCCGCCTCGCACAACTAAAATACTGAACTCAGAGCCTCCTGAAATCTGGCTGAACAGAAGCCCCACAACCAGGGAACTGGAGGAGCATCAGGGGCGGAGACAAGGGCAGATTGGGGCTGAATCCCAGAGACGCGGCCACGGTGCCCCAGGTTAAACCCGAGAGGGAATCTCAGGGCGGAGGTTTCCCAGAGGAGCGAGGGGTCCCAGCCCCACAGCAGGCCCCCAGCCCAGGGCTCCAGGGCCAGGAAGAGACGTCCCCACAACTCTGGGCTGTAAAACCAGCGGGGACTGTCCCTGGGGGTCACGGAGGCTGCGGGAGCCCCAGCAGCTCCTCTAAAGGGCCCGGCACAGACTCACTCGGACGCTCCCTCTGAGCCCAGTGCCGGGCGGCAGCCTGAAGGGACCCGGGACACTCGGGGAGGAACTAACCTGCCTGAGACCCGGGTGAGAGCTGGAGGGCGGCTTTCTCCAAGGGAGAGGAGCTGGCAGAAGCCATGGTTCCTTTGGTGAGTCCTCCCCGCACACAGCCGGCAGGCAGGCGCCATATTTGAGTCTCCAGCCCCTGACCCACACCTTTGGCCCCGCCCCGTGATTCCTGGAGGCCCCGCCCCTCCCCACCTGCAGCTCATCCAGGTCATTTCCAGGGGCTTTTCTGTGCAAATGGCCCCTCGAGCCTCATGCTTAGGACTTTCCTAAAATCTCTCAAACAAGCAGCAGTGGGCCCCATATGGCATGATAAGTGGCCCCAGGCCTGGCCCTAGCGGCAGCTGCACTGGCTCACAGCTTGGCCTCTCCTGGACAACGCCAAGCCCAGCACAAGTAGAAGTCAGCTATGGTTTCCTGTGTAGCTCATGCTGGGTGGCCCTGGGCAAGGCACTGGCACAGGCTAACTTTGCATCTCCCAGGAGGTCCCAGAGACAGTGCACCCGGTGGTCAGCTTCAACCATGCTGGACTGCAACCCTACCATACCCACGAGTGACACATTCAGGGGGCAGACTTCATGCACACCAAAGCCCCACTGAAATAAATCCTGCTCCACAGGGGTGTCTCCAGCACAGCAGCTTTCTGGCCATCGTTGCAGCTGGTCCTCACAGCCGATTGGCATGGGGGTCAATTCCTCCCAGTGATGCCAGTAGCAACCAAGGCTCAACTACAACAGGACAGTGCACACAGCCCACAGAGGGGAGCACCTAGAAGGCCCAGCTCAGGTGACTGGGGGGGTGGGAGGGCTGAGCCACTGGATCCTACAGGACACCTACTACACAAAGCCACTCTACAAACTCCAGGAGACATAGCAGCTCTACCCAATACATAGAAACAAACACCAGGAAGCAGCCAAAATGTGGAGGCAAAGAAACATGTCATAAAGGAAAGAGGAGAAGAAATCTCCAGAAAAAGAGCTAAATGAAATAGATCCAAGCAAGCTAACAGATACAGAGTTCAGAATAACGGTTATAAGGATGTTCAAGGATCTTAGTAAGACTAAGGAAACTAGTGAAATCATCAATGACATAAAAAAGAACCAGCCAGAAATGAAGGCTACACAAACTGAAATGAAGAATAATTTACAGGGAATCAACAGTAGAGTAGAGGACGCTGAGAATCAAATCAGCAATTTGGAACATGAGGAAACATAAAACACCCAACCAGAAGAGAAAAAAGAAAAAGGAATCCAGAAATATGAAGATAGTGTAAGGAGTCTCTGGGACAACTTCAAGCAGACCAACATTCGTATTATGAGGGTGTGAGAAGGAGAGGAAAGAAAGCAAGAAATTGAAAACCTATTTGAAAAATTAATGACAGGAAACTCCCCCTACCTGGGGAAAGAAATAGACTTACAAGTCCAGGAAGCACAGAGGGTCCCAAACAAGAGGAACCCAAAGAGGCCCACAGCAAGACACATCATAATTAAAATGCCAAAGGTTAAAGACAAATAGAGGATCTTAAAAGCAGCAAGAGAAAAGCAGTTAGTTACTACAAAAGAGCTCCCATAAGACTGTCAGCTGATTTCTCAACAGAAACTTTGCAGGCCAGAAGGGAGTGGCAAGAAATATTCAAAGTGATGAAAAGTAAGAACCTACAACCAAGATTACTCTACCCAGAAAAACTGTCATTTAGAACTGAAGGTCAGATAAAGGGCTTCACAATTAAGAAAAAACTAAAGGAGTTCATCACCAACAAACCAGTACTACATGAAATGTTGAAGGGTCTTCTTTAAGAAGAAGCTAATGAACAAAATAATCTGACAAATGACATAGACCCAGAGACATTGATGCATGCAACAGACGATCATATCTCAGAGGAAAGAGGGAAGGGGGGTGGAGGGTGGGAAGAGATTAACCATATGCATATATGCATAATCCGTGGACACAGACAATAATGGAGTAAGGCCTGGGGAGGGGGTGGGAGCAAGGTGGAGGAGGTCAATAGGGGAAAATGGAACACCTGTAATACTTTCAATAATAAAGATAAATTAAAAAGAAAAAGAACATGAAGGAGTTGGGTGAGTCTGAAGGAGAATGAACAAGGGGAAGAAGAGGAGGGGAGGTCAGAGATTAAGAGATGCTGGAAGTTGGATGACTATTCAGATTCTTGTTAATGAGTTTAAGGCCTTTGGCTTTAAACAGGTAGAAGATACTGTGAGGTTTTGAGCAAAGTCACTTGATCTGACATATTTTAGGGGGATCATTATAGTTTCTGTCTTGAGAGTACTCTGAAGGAGGCTGGCAGAAGTCAGATATTAGAATGGTGTTGCTATGGTTCAGGCAAGAGGCCACAATGACTTGGACAAAGAACTAAGACAAAAAGTGGTGGTTGGTCAAGGTTCTTGGTGGATTCTAAAGAATGACCCAACAGAGATTTCTTCTGGATCAAACGTTGATATGAGCAAAAGAGAGAAATCAAGGTTGACAAGGTTTTGACCTTGAATAATCGGAAGAATGGAGTTTTCATTAACTGAGGTAAAGAAGATCGTGGAAGGGGAACTTATTTAGGGTGTGTGTATGTTGTTTGTGAAAATCAGGAAATCAGTTTTGGGAATATTAAATTAAAGATGTCTTTAGATGTTTGTGTGAAGTGGTTGAGCAGACAGTTGGATTTGTGATATCATTATAGTGATAATATTTAAATCCTTAAGACTGAATGAGACCACCTAGAAATTAATGTAAAGATAGTAGAGCAGAGGTAAGATCCAAACCTTGGAAACGCCTATGTTTAGAGGCCATGGAGACAAGGAAACACCTGCAAAGGAGACTGAGAAGCCATGAGTAAGAAAGGAGGACATCCAGGAGAGGGTGGTATCCAAGAAGACAAGTGAAGAAAATGTTTCAACGAGGAAGGAGTGATCAGCTGTGTCAAATATTGATGGCAGGGCAAGTAAACTGAGGACAGGAAAGTTATAATTTAATCCCGTAGAGTAGAGGTTATTAGTGATTTGATATGAACAGTCAGGGAATTGTGATGCTGGAGATAAAGATCTCTTTGGACTGAGTTTGAAGAAGACAATAGTGGGAGAGGAATTGGAATTAATGATTTATAGAATGAATAAAATTGTAACATTATGTATTCTGCAACATTTTCATGGAGCAGTATGTGCTAGGGAGTCACACTATTCTTCATAGCTCTGGCTCATTTCTCTTAATCATTGCCTAGTTTTAAGTGACATGAATGACCGTAAAATGTTTAAGATGGTTCTCTAAATAGATATTAACTCTTCTTTTTAGTATGGAGACTATCAATCATCCTTATCCTCAAACACTAATATAGATGAAATGTTCAGTGGAAACCTAGAAATGGGAGAGACCAAAGTATTTGCAATAGTGTATGTGGGACAAGAGTGGATGTCATTCAGGCTGCAGTTCAGATTTCATGATGAAAACCAATAGGAAATAGTCTCCAAAACTGGTTTCTAGTAACTCTCTTCCTTGGATTAGGACCCACACTAAGCAGGCAAATAGTTATTTGCTTCACAAAAAATACTAGCTTAGACCATAGATATTTTAGCCAATATTCCCCCCCCCCCCAAACATATAAGTCCCTATAAGTTGGTGATGAAGCCCACTATAGCTCTCCATTTCATTTGTGTTGAAGGGTGAGTTTATTTTAGTGGTTGTTTGGGTATCAATCTCCAGGATAAGCATCCTTGCTTTCTGATGCTGTTTTCTCTACTTTCAAAACAACTCATCCTATTTTGGAATGCTTTGTAGCTAGAAACTCCTTTTAGTTTCAAGCTCTCTCTTATGAAGATAGGAGCTGTCTCTCCTCAGCCTCCCACACTACACAGCTGTTTACGAAGCTTATAATTAATGAAGATTTTGCTAACAATCACGTACCCAGTGTTGTTCCCAGCTGTTGAAAGAAACAGGGTGGGTAGAAGTCATTGGCCTGGGGCCTTTAAATGTGCACTTGGCCAGTGGGCTGGAGATTGGCTATTGCTTTTTTAGGTAAGAGAATTTCTGGGAGCCCTACTAACATAGTTGAGGCTAAATTACTTTGGAAAATATGAAAGTATCTCAAATGTAGAAAAATTAAAGAGTAATTTTCTAAATAGAATTAGCTTCTTCTGTTGAGCTTATTTTTTTAAATTAATTAATTTTTAAAATTTTATTTTTGTTTAAAATATTACAGATGTCCCTTTTTCTCCCCAGTGACCCATTCCACCCCGTCCCCTCCCCCTCCCCAGTTCCTCTCCCCACCATCGTCCGTGTCCTTGGGTTGTGCATAGATGCATATAAATTCTTTGGTTACTCTCTCCCCCTCCACCCACTTGCCCTCCTCCGTCCCTCTGACATTCCTCAGTCTCATCTATGCGTCCATGTCATTGAATCTATTCTGTTATCAGTTTATCAAATTCTTTAGATTCCACATATAAGTGAGGTCATGTGATGCCTATTTAAAGGCCCGCAAACTTCAGGAATTTCCAGATTAATTGTCTGGCTTAGTTGATTTCTACTTTCAGTTATTTATAAAGTAACAGCTTCAGTAGCCAATTTCACTTTCACTGTTCTGATGATGGGAACTTGATCAAAGGGGGGAAAAAGGGGACATCTGTAATACTTTCAACAATAAAGATAAATTTTTAAAAAAGGGAGAGCTTGATCTAATACAAAGGTTGAAAAGTCAAGTATCTGTAGGAGGCAAAGAAGGAACCAAGCAAAGCAACCCAGCCTTAGAAATCCCTGGGACAGGTTAAGGACAGGGATAGAGAGAAGAGAGAATTTTCTGCTCAAGTCAATTGTTGCCACATGAGAATGTCTGCCTTGTCTTAATACTCTTCAAGTTTTTTAAAAGAAGCTGGAGATGTGAATTTTAACATGACATTTTTCAGCTTGGCAACAAACTCAGAGTTTTAAGAAAAGTACTCTGTAACCCAGTACATTGCAGGCCAAAGCAAACACCTCTGCAGGCTGGTCCTACCCCAGGCCACCAGCTTGTGACCTCTGGTCCAGAAAGATCAGTGGCTATGGCAGTGTTTTGGGACTGATTCTTCACAGAGACTTAGGAAACAACTGCTTGTTAATGATCTAAATGTTCTCAAATACAAGATGTTCTCTCCATTTCCTGTTTTTGTAAAAAATTTTAAATCACATTAGACCTGCTGTCTAATATTTGAAACCTGCTGGTTAAAAGTAAAGTGACAATATATCCTGGACTGCCCAGGGCAGCATTGGCTTAGGCCTGTAGCAGTTAAAATTATTAATGCCACTCCTTTTCACTCCCAGCATATCCCAGACAAATTATATGGACACCTTAATTATGTGTCTATTGTCCCCACTCCCCATTTTTCACTTGTTTTTAATTTATTTCTTTTTTAAAGACTTATCTTGGAGAATGTTAAATATGTATAAAAATTGGACAAATATTATCATAAACCTCCAGGTAGCCATCGTCCCGTTTCAGCAGATATCCACTAACTGCCACATGTGTTTCTCCCATGCCCTCACCCACGCTCCACTCCTGTATTATTCTGAAGAAAACGCCAGATTCCATATCATTTCATCTGGATACAAATACCAGTCTATCACTAAACATTTAATTTTAACCCGTTTTGCTTCAAATTGTCCCTACTTTTCTCTAATATCTTGACTTCTCTCTTCCCCCCATTGGCCACCTGGAGCCTGTCCTTTTGTCCTGAGTTCTAGTTCTGAGACATTTCATTAGAATTTCTCAAGAACTTTTCAAGAGTCATTAAATATTTGTTGTTGCTTAGGGGATAACAAATATTTGTGTCTAAAAGTAATTTATTATTCTAATTATTATTATTATATTATTATTATGTTAAACTTTATTTTTTCCAGTTCTTCAGCTGCATCCATCTTTTCAAATGTTGATTTGCCCATTGGTTTGCCCCTTAAATAATTTTTGGTGAATTTATCTCCTTGCCTTGTTACAATGTTGGAAAACTTGCCAGATTCCTGTCCTCTGAAGATTTCAGTTGTCTACTGGGGACTAATCCTGGGGCCTAGTTTCAAGGTTCATTTGATATTTCTGGTGGAAAATGTGTATTCTGGTAATTGTGTCCTTTGAAAAAATTTGTGAATTACAAATGATCAGAAAGAGAGCAGGCATAACTGCTAGACTTTGATAACTTTATTAAGGAATCAAAATGCTTTTTATTATGTTAGAATTTTCGGAATAGTTTAAATTTTTTTTTGATTAATACCTATGGATGCAAGTTATATAATACATATACATACATATATATATATATATATAAAATTTTATAATACAAATAATTGATTCCTTAAGTAAGTTTATTTTGTTAATTTGTATTTGATCTACATGGGAACCTTGAATTAAATGGATTACATTTTTACTCCTTTTTGATTTCCTTCTGTCTTATTTATATTTTTATTTTCTATGCCTTTTTTCTATAACATATTAAGATTTTCTCTTCAATTTAGTCTTACATTGTTTTTTCCTTTTTTCATATGTTGGTAATCCCCCTCTGCATTTTTCAGTTATTCCATCTTCATTCAGATCCAACTTCAACATTTTCTAAAAACATATACTATTTATAGATTAAAACTGAAGACTAGACTTTACCCACATTAAACTCAGCTTAATGATTCAATGTGCTCTTTTGTTTATTGTAATTAATCATTTATTTATCAGGTGACATTGATTCAAAGCATTATTTAAAAAAAAATAGTTTTTGATTTTTAGAGAGAGGAAGGGAGAGGGAGAGAGAAACATCAATGTGAGAGCACAACATCGATTGGCTGCCTCCTGCTTGCTCCATACTAAGGATCAGGCCCACAACCCAGACATGTGCCCTTGATGGGAATCGAACCGGCAACCTCCTGGCGCACGAACGGTGTCTAACCAACTGAGCCACACCAGCCAGGGTGATCCAGTGTATTCTTAATGAACATATATCCCTCATACTAGATTGAAAGCTCCTGGAGACCAGAATTTCAATCTTTTTATATTTCTGTATCAGTGTATCAACATAGAGTTTGAAAATGGTTGATTCTCCAAATAATTGTTGATTTAAAATCTATAAAGGAAAAATCATGTTTACTTACATCTTTCATGCACTTGCTGACCATAATATGAATAATTAGATATTTACGTGTTATGGTCCTAAAACAGTAGCAACATTAATGGAGTCCTAAAATAAAGCCCTGAGAGTTTTAGTCACAATTCCACCATTTAATAGATCAAACTTCATTAACCCATTTTCCTTCCAAATTGATACTTAACATAAGGGCAAATAATTTCTACACAGTTACCATTATTGGCTTAATTATTAATTTTAAAAATCAACTTTATTAAAGTATGAATTACATACAAGAAAATGAACACATTATAAAAAAGTTTCAAAAAATTTTGATCAATTTATATACCTATGTAACAACCTCTAAAACCAAGATATAAAAGGCATTTCACACTCCATCCCAATCAATTTCCTGCGGCCTTGGATCCAGGCAAAACCTGATAAATTTTGTGTTAGTATAGATTAATTAACTTTGCCTTTTCTAGAGTTTCATATCATTGTAAACATATGATATGTATTCTTTTGTATGTAACTTTATTTGCTCAGCATAATATTGCTGCTTATATCAGTAATCCATTCCTTTCTATTGCTGCACAATGTTCCATTGTAGGAATATAAAACAATTTGTTTCTCCATATACTTGTCGATAGCCATTTGGGTTGTTTCCAGTTTCAGGATTTTATGAATAAAGCTGCTATGATCATTCAGGTATAACAAGTTCCTTTTGGATATATGTTTTCATTTCCTTTGGGTGAATACTTAAGAGTGGAACTATTGGTTGATATTGTAAGTATAGGGTTTATTTTGCATAAACAACAACAGTATATTTTAATTTCCTACCAGAAATGTAAGAGAGTACTAGTTGCTCTACATCCTCATATGCAACACAATTATTTTTATTTTCTTATTTAATATAATTTTGTAATGCTTTTTGGCCTTCATAGTTAATCTTTACATTTTGAAAAAAATGTATTTAATTGAAAGGAAGGTATTAGAAGGTAAAATAATTATTCTTTTTCTGGTTATTGCTACAGGTATCCATAGCCTTACTGTATCTACAAATTTACCAGGACTGGCCTTGGGTAAAATTTGGAAACAAGTAAAAATTTTGCTTTAAACTTCCTCTTTTCTCTTGAAGCCTGTCTCTGCTTTCTGTACCTCATTGTTTCACGGTGGCCTGTCACTGATAAGTCATATCTCTACTTCAGTTTCTCATCACTTTTGGGAAAAAGCTTTTTATACTTTGGACTTCCTATTTTGTGTTTTATGCACTAATTAATGCCATTTGTGGTAGTGATTTCAAGTGAGATCTATAAATACCCCTTCTCTTGATGAAGTTAGCTCTGAAAATGCATTTGGTCATTTCGAGGTTTGCTCTGACTTTCACAGGTGTCTAATTCCTATTCTGGAAAGAATACGTAAACCGACAAAGCAGTGTGTGTGTGTGTGTGTGTGTTTACCAACATGTGTTTTATTGCTTTGAAAAGAAGGGGTACCGCTCTCCAATATCTTTGCAGTATGCCAGTGTAGGGGGAGTTGGGGAGGAGTTTCCTACTTTCTGAAGTCTAAGCTCTCCTGTCCTTGTCTATTCCCTTCCTCGCCTGGCTGGGGTTAGAGTATGAGCTGAAGCGCCTCCCTGCCAGAGCGACCTTTCATTTCCCGCAGTGGCCTGAACTGGATGCTGCAGTCCTCCAGCGCTCATTCCCAACTCTTAGTCACAGGCTAGGTCACAGAGCAGCCAGCCTCAGGGGATGGCCATGTTCAAGTTCAGCTCCTTAGTACCAATCCAGTCTATGTCTTTTGTTTTTGTTATCACTTATGTTAGGACAGTGCAGGATTTAGGCTGCTTTAAAAAGTTTAATCTCCTCTCCCCAAGTTTTTGACTGTGGAATGGCTGGAGAGGGACATACTTTGGAGTTTTACAGGCTCATCTTTGTGTCTGTATTTCCTCTTCCTCCCTCCCTCCCTCCCTCCCTCCCTCCCTCCCTCCCTCCCTCCCTCCCTCCCTCCCTCCCTCCCTTCTCCATTTGTTTATTTATTATTGAAAAGAAGATAAAAGCATGATTAAAATTCAAACAATTTAAGGGAGTATGTAATGGGAAGAAAGTAAGCAGTTCCTCTCTCTCAGGTCTCTTAAACTCCATTCCCAAAGGCAGCCACAGCTAGCATTGCCTTATATATATATTTCCTTAAATTTTTATTCACGATTAAATATGTATTTATATTTAAACACTTTAATTTATATCCCTTTATAAAGTTCAGATGTATCTGTATTATTTTCCCTTAAGTATGTCTTAAATATTGTTCCAAAACAGCACATACAGACCCATCTCACTCTTTGTAAACACTGTGCTTGTCTGCACAGTGTTCTGTTTTATGGGCACACATATTTTATTGCACCAACCTTTTATAGAAGGACCTTAAGTTATTCCCAGCTAAAAATTATTTTCTGTTATTAATGATCATATTGATACTGTCGTAATAATCTGGTTATTATTCAACAGGAAAGGAGTAAAGGGAAGACTAGATAATATAGGCACGCCATTTATACAGCTTTGCTAATTTAACGCCCTCCAAGCCTGCTCCCGGCTGATCGATGGGGGAAGGGACTGGGCAAAGGCAGTTGGACACAAGCCCAATAAGGCCTGAGTGGTGCGGGAAAGTGCTTACCTGTTTGTCACTCACACCTAGGAACAGGTAATTGCCACAACAGGCATGGCCACTGCAAGGGCTCAAAAGCTGGATACTTAAACTTCTGAACAAAGGGAGTTTGCTCTCTTGACTCCCTCATGCACAGGACTCCTGGCTCTCCTGTTGTGGGGGGCGTGATCCCCTGCATTCCCCCGCATAGCTCACGGCCACGTGGAACCCACACAGTGAACTAACGCAGTGCAACCAGCCCGAGGCTCTGCTGACCCGGCTGGACGTGGAACGGAAGCTCTGGACGCTGGCTTGGCTTTTGGCTTTGCTGAATCCGCAGCTGCCCCTTTTCAGGACTCGGCTAAGGGGCATGGGGCTCACAACCCGGGGACTGTAACTCCAGGCCAATAAAAACCATTCCTGTGTGAATCTTTTCTTTTTAAACTTTAATTAGGATTAGTACATTTAAAAAATATATGTTTTTATTGATTTCAGAGAGAGGAAGGGAGAGGGAGAGAGAGAAACATCAGTGATGAGAGAGAGTCGCTGATCGGCTGCCTCCTGCACACCCTCTACTGGGGATGGAGCCCACAACCTGGGCATGTGCCCCGACCGGGAATCGAACCATGATCTTCTGGTTCATGGATCAACGCTCAACCACTGAGCCACACAGGCTGGGCCTGTGTGAATCTTAGAAAATTTATTTTCTGAAGATATTTCAAGAGCCACTCCATTCCCACTAGTGTTGGGGAAATCTGGCCCACTGATTTCTTTGGCAACAATATTGCAGTGAGCGTTCATAAAGATTTGTGAGGCTGGTTACTGAAGACATCCCTAAAGTGGATTGCTCTGTGTAAGAATTTAAATTTTGATAGTTATTGCAAAATTGGCCTTCAGCAAATTTGCATCACCTTACTTCCCGCTAATAGCATGGGCCTTGAAAGTGCCTGGTTTCAGTCTATGTGCTATCAAAGTTTTCAGTCTTTGCCTACAAATTAGTTTTTCCTCAGTTAGTAAGATGCAAACAATCTTTTTCCCTTTCTCCATTTCTCTGCCACCTTTAATTTTCTTTTTCTTTTATCATAGAAAAAGATATTGAAGGTTATAATTTATTAGGGATAACCATAAATTCCAAATGTTGACTATGTAATCACATAACCACATGGTGATTATAGGGAGAAAGGTGCTTTTCTGGGCCTACTTTCAATTTCCATGCTTCAATCCCTCTTTGCTTTAACGTGGCCCACATGCTGGTGTGTGGCAGTGTTAATTGGGAATTCTGCGTTTTGAATCTCATGTAGAATGTACATCCACCTCATTTACTAGAAAATTAGAAAAAAATGAAGAGAATGAACACAGCTATTAAAGTTGTTGTGAATAATTTGAGTTAAATGTAAATGCACAAAGAAAACAGGAAAACTACTATTAGGTACACCTTGCCATCCTCAATGGAATAAAATGCTGATTTACAATGTTAATTATTTTCACCATCTACCTATTTAAAAGCTGTGAGATTGAAATATGAATGTCAGGTGTTTAAATACTAATTAATTTTTAAAAATCTGTTCTTTATTAAAATATCATCATGCATATTTTAAAGTTAAAACTTTGCACTATGTAGATGTAGAGGTAAAATTTCCATTTATTGTCCACTGAATGTGAGGGAAATTGGATTTGTCAGGAAGCTGATTGATATCGTGAAGCGTTTTGTTTTCGGTGACTGGCACTGCCGAGTTACAACCATCTATCATCTAACAGGTAATTAGTCAGATCTCTCATCATGAGCCTTCAATCCTGCTGTTTTATTATTGAAATACCACAAACCAGTAGGCAATTTGAATGCAGATAAAGTTCTCTGTCATGGTCATAAGGACAAAGACAAGATTTTGCAATTCAGCAATAGTGAGTTTGAATAAAAGTCACTGAAATGTAATTTTGGGTCTTATAGAAAATAAATATAATAAATTTACTTTGCTACCCCATTTATCCTCTTACGTGACAACCGAGAAATTTGCTGTTTACAAAGCAATCTAGTGTTTTCATATGAACTTACTTTATTTTAAAAGTAGAAAGTTAAGAGGAAGAACATTGATAGCATGAAAAATAAGTTAGAAATTATAAATGTAAATATAAATATACTTATAGAAAATATAAATATAAGCTTTCATCTTTTTTCAAAACATTTTGAGATAGTGGATAAAAGTAACCTCTAATTAACAGTAGCTAATAATATGAAAAGTTTACTCTTTTTTTAAATTGCTTTTTCATAAGAAAGTTTAGAAGTTAAAATAACTGGAAACTGTAAAGATGAAATCCTTGATCACTGTTTCACGTGCTTTGTATTAAACAAGACACTAAAACACTTTTGGGGACTTCTGTAGTTTATAGATTATGAGGAATTGACTGGTAATTAAATATTATTTTCTTGACTCAATTAAAAACCATTATTATCTTTCAGAAAAATGAATCTCAAAAAAACTTCAGCTTTCCAAAAAGTCACAGGACACCATAGTCATTACTTCTTAATGAAGTATAAGTAGAATGTCTCTTCCATCAAACTTTTCGATGTGGGGATAAATATATTTACATCCCTTCTCAAACATTAAATAACAGTTTTCTTTATTCAACAAAGTGTTGTGTATGTGCCACATATACTTGACCACTAACAGATCAAGCAAAGTTTTAATTCAGTTACTTAAGTCATGTCTTCTGGTGAGTAACAGATTTTGCCAGAAAGTTTTTACATAATTGTCTTTAATTTTATATAAATTTAAAAGAAATTTTTTACTGATATTTTTAGAGGGAGAGGAAAGGAGAGGGGGAGAGAGAGAGAAACATTGGTAGAGACGCCCCCTACTGGAGATTGAGCCTGCAACCCTGCATGTGTCCTGACTGGCAATCCCACCAACAGCCCTGCAGCGTGCGGGGCGGGGCCCAACCAGCTGAGCAACGCCGACCGGGATTGACTTTAATTTTAAAAGCATAAACTAAACTCTATGATTGTATGAGAGTTAAAACCATACTCTACAAATATGTGTACAATGTGGGCATTCAACAATTCTTATGTAATATGTAGACTATAATATCAAACATCAAATTGTTTAGACTTGCTTAAAATTTGGCATTATAAATTTTCTTATCTTTCTTAAAAATACATCAATGTACACATGTATCTTTGTGTCTCCTTAAATAGCATAAGCTTTGTTTTTATCATGAACATTTCATAAGACTTTTCTTATGAAGAAAAGTACCAGTTTATTACAACAATCATTGCCTATAGAATCTTCAGGCATTAATGTAAAAAATACTCTTACAGGGATTATCATATAGAGAATAAAAGCTTAAGAGAGTGGTTATGGTATTTAATAAGTGATCTTCTTAAGCAGATAAATAGAATAGTACACATACTGTTGCTCACTGTAGATAAAACATGGGAAGTTTTCCAGACCTGAATAAATGATCACAAATCTCTATTATCATACAAAATGCAATGTTACTAGTTGCTTAAGAATTTTATTTAGATATGTTTATGTAACACCAAATAAATATAAACTGAAACCTTAAGTCAAACTTCTAGGCTTTTACAGGCTTCAAGACAGAGTATGCACTTCCTCCTGGCCCATGGTGCTTAAGTATATTACACTTTATTTCTGGCTGTAAGGGAATGAAGATGTTAGATGTCTATATTAGCTACTTGAATACACCGTGGGGTAATGAAATAGCCTATAATAACCATGGTGTGTTGAGTGGCAGGTGGCACACTAAGTAAGGTAGTGGAGCTGGAAGTTGGACCCAGGCACTTTGACATCGATCTTAAACACGTTGTCTCCCTGCTTGCTAGTAGTAAAGCAGAATATGTCTGTCATCCTAGACTTCTCTGTCCACTCATTCCGGAGAGACATCTAGGGGCACCCAAGAGCGGTGTATGGAGTCAACATCTTTGGTGTCTCCTGACAGCTACCGCCTGCTGGTCTTGCTCCTATAGGCTTCCTTTGGTCAGCACTGTTGTTTCTTTTCATACTCTGCCCCTATCTGAAGCTGAAGCCCAAAAAGATGAAAGGACTAGAAGATCATACAACTATTAAGTGGTAATGCTAGATAATTCTTTATCACGAGAAACACACATAACTTTTTACACACTCAACTATATTTTATTTGTGTGTATGGGAGCAATGTGGTATATTGGAAAAAATCATTGCTTTTAGGGTAAAAAAAGCCCTGGGTTAAAAATGTGAATTCTACCTGTAACTAGGAAGATGTGTACCTGAGTGAATTATTTGACCACTCTTAACTTCAGTTTTCACATCTATAAAATAGAGATTAATAAGAATGCTTGTTCTAGCTATTCTGTGAGTCTGGAGTGAGCAGGTGTTAGAAAATATCCTACCCTCTCATATACCCCTGTTTTCTTCTGTTTAAAAACTACATAACTTTTTTGGCTCATATTTCAGTAACTTTAAACATAGTGCTAAAACAACAGGACATTTTATTCTGAGTTCTTTGACAGTTTAACTGAGGTAAAATGTAGCCAATAAATTCTTCATTCTCATGTACGGTTCACTGAGTCAATGGGGTGATATTCACGAGCTTTTGGGAACATACTTAATAGTACCCAGATTTTGAACAACAGCAACAAAACAGAGCTTAAGGAAACATTTGGAGGTGATGGATGCAGTTATGGTGTTGAATGTGATGATGGTTTCATTGGCGTATACTTACATCCAAATTCATCAAGTTGTACACATTAAAATGTACAGCTTTTCTTAAAATATGTTTTTATTGATTTTTTTTTTTTTTTTTTCAGAGAGAGAGGAAGGGAGAGGGAGAGAAACATCAATGTGAGAGAGAAACATTGATCAACTGCTTCCCTCGCGCACCCTGACTGGAGATTGAACCCGCAACCCGGGCATGTACCCCAACTGGGAATTGACCTTGGTGTATGGGAGGACACTCAACCAACTGAGCCACACAGGCCAGGGCTGTACAGCTTTTTAAATGTCAATAATACCCCAATAAAGTGGTTGAAAAATGATTTTAAAAAAAGCCACCTGTAAGAATGGTGGGTAGTGAATCAAGATGTAATTTGACATTGCTTGATTCTAGTATACTTTGTGTTTCTTGATAATTGTATTACTCCAGGTTTGCTCTGTGAACCACTTATGTTACAATCACTTGAAGTGCTGAAAAATATTCAGATTCCTGGGCCCCACTCAGGAGCTATTGAATCAGAATCTCTGGAGAAGATAGAGGGCCAAGAATCAATATTATTCAGGGACATATATTACTGGATTGACTGGCTGACTTCTCTGCCTACCCTTTGCCAGCATCTAAGGATTTATTAATATTCTAGAATCTGGGAGCTCATTGTATAATGCAAATGCTAGATATCCATACAAATTCCTAAACAAGACAATAAGGTTTAACACAGAGTCATATAAAATGTATGGTAGAAAAGCACAGAGGAAGAAATGATTAATTGAACCACCCATGAAAATCAAAAGGGATTGCTCATCTTTGACAGTTGAGTTGGGTTTTGAAGGATGGTAGACTTTTACCAAGGAGAGAGAATGGGAGTTAAGGACAAAAAAGATATTCCAAGCAAAAGGAACTACACATAAAAAGACATAAATATGAGAACTGGATTTTGAAGGAGTGCTTTTATATACAATTCTTGGAAATATAAATTATTATAGACTTTTTGGAGGTCACATGGGCAGTAAAATGATTTTGTACAAATATTCAACCTTGTGTTTTCACTTTTTGATCTATTCTAGGAACACACACACATACGTTCACATTAAAGGAGACAGTGGGTAAATAAGTCATACTGCCTTGACTTATTTATTTAGCAAATATTTACCGATAGTCATTAGTACTGATATTTATGGGTAGCTATCAAGTACCAGGCACTACCCTAGGCACTGGAGATAAAGCTTTGAATAAAACAGATGAAAACGTTTGCTTTAATGGATCATACATTATAGTGGGGTGGGGGTGAAATAAGCAAGAAACAAAATTGTAAAAAGCAAAGTATTGGGAAAGATCATAACAAGTGTTATAGAGAAAATAAAAAGCCAGCAATGAGTTAGAAAGTTTAGAGTTAGAGTGGGCACAGGGGGAGAATGAATTGTAATTTTAAATAGTATAACGAGAGAGGCCTCAATGAGAAAAACACATTTGAACAAATACCTCAAGAATGTAAAGGAGGGAACCATGTGGATATTTGGGGGAACTGCATCCGGTTAGGGTTGTAATGAGTACAACAGCCCTGCAGTGAGAGCATGCCCCATGGTTCATGCGTCACATGGACGCCATGTAGCTGGCACAGAGTGAGTGAGGAAAGACTAGTGGGCGATGAGATCAGAAGGGGGGGATTTTGTAAGTAGAACATGGAGCTGTTGTGAGGACATTGGCTTTGACTCTGAATTTGGGGGAGCCAGCCATTGCAGCGTTGCAAATAGAACAGTGGCACTGTCTGCTTTGTGTTTTAATAGGATCTTGCTGATGTGTGGTGAACAGATTGAAAGGGGTCGGGTTGGAAGCAGGGAATCAGCTTGGAGGCTCTTGTAATGAGGATGACTGTAGATGCTGAGGCCGGAGCTGGGTGGTTGACGTGGTAAGAAGGGTCTGGACTTTGGATGTAGGTATATGGAAGATACGGCCAGTAGAATTCCCTGACAGATAGGATAGTGGATGAGAGAGAAGGAGAAAAATATGGAACGGATTCCAAGGGCTTTCCCTGATCAGCAAGAAGGAGAGTGGGAGCAGCGGCTGGCTTGGGGGAAGGCCAGAGGTACAGGTTTTCACGGGGTAGCTTTGACGTCTACCAGAATCCTGTTCGGATATGGACAGGTGGTTCTGTATGTGCATCTGGAGTTTAGTGATAAGGGCCAGATCAGAGACATAAATTTGAAAACTGTCAGTGCGTGAATGATATTTAAAGTCACAATATGGAGAAGATCCCCAGGGATTCCAGAATTTGGAATAATATTCAGAAATGAAAAAAATTAACAGACATAATTGCACTTGATAATACTAATAAGCCAACACACATAGAGTTTATGCTATGAAAAGATTTGTGTTTAAACCTTACAAAATCCTATGAAAGATGTCATATTAATATTCCCACCTTTCAGATTAGAAAACTGAGGCAGAGAGGAGACTAAGTAACTTGCTTGAGGTTACACAGGTGATAAAGAGGAGAGTTGGGATTTGACTCTAGGCAGCCTGTTCTTAACCACAGACAAGATTAAGTGAAAATAAGTTGCAGAATAACGTTATCAGAATGATATAAACATAAAGGCCTTAAACACCATTTATTTCTGTATATGAATAATATGCAAATATTACAGAGGAAAGATCAAACAGGAATTAGAGGTTTGGGTGGCTCAAAGAGACCTCCAATTTATTATTAGTAATAGTCATGTCTTTGGGGAAATGAAGAATCACTTGGGTAGGCCTCAACTTCCTGATAAATAAATAATGTTTATTCCCACCTCCGTTATCACTTTTGAACCTAAGGAGACTGTAACTTGAAAAGACTTCTTGGAAATAAGTTAGAAAAATAATTCTTAAGAATATTGATTTAGGTCAGAAACCAATAAATCCCATATTTTTCATATAATTTTACTACAGTAAAATTCCATCAACCCCAAGTTTTTCATGGATGGGCTTTAGCCTTTATAAGTTACTGTGGCATTACTCACCCACTCACTAACTTGGATTAGTATTACCTGCCCAAGTTATGAATAATTTTCACAAATGGATTTTTAAATTTCACTCCAATATACTCTATTCTGTAATATTTTAAATAGCTTGTGAGGGGAAATACTAATTCAATCAAAGGATACTCCTCTGCTTAAAAAACTTGCCCATGCAAATATCCTTTATTATTAATTCATTGACTTATAAATAAAATATAAATTAAATTAATTTTGACTTTGCATTCGGTTTCATCTTAAGGCCACATTCTGCCCTTTTGCGCACAGCCGACGTCCCCGGGAAAGGCCTGCAGCTGTTTCTGTAGCCAGCGCTGTATGACTTGCCCGCCAGACGGGTGCTGTGCCCCACGCGAGAGCCGCACCGCAGAATATTGATTTCTTTAAAGGCCCTTAGCATTCTCGCGACGGGCTGTGAAGGGTAAGGCAAAGGGAGATGGGAGGAGGGAACCTCAGAAATGCTCAGATTCGGCTTCAAAATGGGAGTGCACGGGGCCGCTAGTCTGCTAGCTGTCTAACCTCCACACTCGGTACAGTGCAAGCCCTGGTCTGAGGCCCCTTTAGAGCAAAGTGTCTAGGAGACGTGGCATCTTCTGCTTCAGTCGAGGAATATTAGCACTGTTTCTCACTGTTATTTTTCTTCTAATGAGGTTTTTATTGTAAAATGTCTCAAGCATGTCTTTATATTTGGAAATACGTGTGATCAGAGCTTGTTTGAGCGCAGGAAGCGATGCCGTTAGATTATCAGCTCATTTCCATGTGGATGAGCTAGGTGAGCACTGACGCACATGACTGCTGAGCACTGTGCTTGATGCTGGGGGTGCGGGTGGGTAAGTCTAGGTCCTGCCGTCAAGGGCTGCACGTGTGGTGAGGGGAGAAGCACGGCATGTGCTGTAAACGCTGCCCTGGCGCATGAACGAAGGTGGGAAAACGCTGAAGGCAGCGATGACATCCTCCCCAGGCAGCGGGCACAGTCAGATTTCAAAAAGGAGGTTCCATCTGAGCCCGGCTGCGAGCCCGTGAAGGTGTGGGCAGTGGGCACGTGGGCCTGCAGGAGGACTCATGGCTGGGGCTGGGCCTCAGGGAGAGCGGCCCCTCAGACCCAAGGCCGCGCCTGTCCTCATGCCATAGCCGAGCGACAGTGCGGGCGGGCATGGCCAGTGCAGGGGAAGGGAAGCGTGGAAAGGAGAGGGTTTGGGGGTACATCTCATGGGACACGGTGAGCAGCTGACAGCAGAGATTGAGGATGGAGGAAGGTGGAAAAGAAAGAATCAAGATTGAGTCTCAAGTGCCTAATTTTTTCTAGTTTTTTTTGTTTGTTTGCTTTCAGGGGGGTGGCTATTAATTATAGCTGAAGTTTTGTGCATGAGAAGTTTGGGTTTTCAGCGGATTAGTCCAGGGAAATGTTGCGTAGGAGGTTCCAACGATGGTCTGGCGCTCAGGAGGGAAGGGCCAGTTCTGGAATCATTTCTATGCGGAGCCATCGGTGTACAGGGATGGCGAGACCCCCTTAGCGGGTGGTCCCCAGGAGTAGCTCTTTCTTTACCTGTCCTTTTCTGAGGCCCAGGTACTCATGTCAGCTAAATCTGCTTCTTATCAGTAGAAGTAGGCACGGTCACAGCGCTTCCTCTATAGGTCTGGGGCGAGAAGACCACGAGTCAGAGCAAGGAGAACACTGTGCCTGGAGCCTAGGAAGGGCCCCTTACGTTAGTTGTCACTGTGGTGGCCTTTATTTGCTTAAGGGCAGAGACAGCAGAGGGCTGGCGCTGTTGAGTTAAACCGCTCCTACAAGGCATAGAGAGGACAGGCGTGAGAGAAATGAGAAAGCCTTAAGGGGACGCTGTTTTTAATAGATGGAGAAATGGGCATATTTATAAATTGAAGACGCAAGAGAGAGAGGAAAAAATTCTAGGAGCTCGGGCTGAAAGGCCAGTGGACATGTTCTGAGACTCGCCTGGGTCTGGTGCACATTACTTTCTATTCATACCCTTCATCCCAGTTCAGTCTCTAAATAACCGACTACTCTTATCTTTGAAATGCACATATTCTGATATATCCGTAGTTAATTGCCTACAGGAAGAAAAAAGATCTTGATTCCTAAACATGCCCCTTTACTCTCATTCATATACTCTAATATGCCAGCTGTTCCAGGAATCCTGAACTATGGTGTATTCTTTCATTAGGTTGCCCGTATACTGTATTGTCTAAAAGACAGCATTTTAAAGAGTGAAAGGGGATGTTAGTAAGTAAATGTCAGGACAACGGGCAAATATCGGATCTCAGTGTCTGTCATTCTGCTAATTTCTCACATATTGTTCATTTTGCTTGGAATACCCTCTCTGTTATCAGGCTCATTCTCTCCCCTGTGAAATCTTACCCATTTTTCAAAACCTAATTTAATTGCCAAAAACCAGAGGTAAGCAATCCCCTCTGATTTCCTTGGCTGGCTCAATTAACCATTTTCTCCTCTATGCTTTTATAATGCACATTTTTTTAAATACTCATCTGAGGTTACTTTTTTCATTGCTTTTCAGAGAGAGTGGAAGGAGAGGAGAGAGAGAGAAAAACAGCGATGTGAGAGAGACACATCGACTGATTGCCTCCCACATGTACCCCAACTGGGGCCAGGGATTGAGTCTACAATCGAGGTGAGTGCCCTTGGCAGGAATCAAACCCAGGACCCTTTAGTCTGCAGGCTGACACTCTAACCACTGAACCAAACCCACTAGGGCTATAATGCACATTTTATGTAGCACCAATTTAGTCCTTACAGATTTTTTTTTAACTTGTTAGCTTGTATATCTGCTTTTTTCATTATACTGTGAGCTCCCAGAATCCAGAATATTGGAGTATATTTGGCTCCTGGTACAGTTTCAGGCCCATAGAAGTGACTCAATAGTCCCTTGAACTGTCATTATCATGTGTTTCAATTTCCTTATTAGATTATAAACTCATGGAGGATGTGATGGCTTTGGTTTATTTCTTTTATCCACTCTAGCACATTTTCTTGTAAGTAGTAGGTCCTGAGCTACATTTGTTGAATGGAAGAATAAAAAGACACTGAAAAATGTGCCTGGCTATTAGGATATAAATCTAAAAACCTGTTCTTGAAGGAATATAGTATTTGATAGACTTCTCTCTTGTTAAATAATTTTCAAACTAAATTTTTAGCCTTGAACTAATTTCCCAAAGAGATTATTTTGTAGGTAATGGTGACTTAAATATTGTAATATGTTTAATGCTTGTACAAGCAAATCCTTTTAACATCAATGTAATTTAAATGTGCAATTTCTTCTTATTTCATTCCCTGAATACAAAGTATTCGATCCAGGTTCCTGAGCTGGGGTTTATTGTATGCACATTGAGAGGTCATGGAGAGCTTCCTGTGAAATAATGGGGTGATTACAATATCCAGATAGGAAGAGCAGATGCTGTTTTGGAAACAACAGGCATATTAGCTGCTTTCCACAAATTGTCTTCCAGGGAGAAGCCAGAAAGAAGCCCTTGCCTTCTGATGCGAGAAACAAACTGCCTGGGTGTCTGCTGCACATTTGGGAGCTTACGAATGTTCTCTGACAGTGTTTGTAGAGTTAGCTAGCCTTTTGGCTGGCCTGCTCTCTACTAGTCGTGGTATTGAGGTAAGATAAAAAACACCAGGCAGGATTTTTATTTTGGAGCACTTACTGCCAGAATCTTCAAACTATTTTAACTAGTTGTTAAGTGACACTTTATTATTTGAAGTAATTGAAGCTGTCAAAGGCCACAGCTGTCCCTGCCATAAGCAGTTACCACTCTGAGGTGTCAGAGACCAAGGCAATGGTGATTTTTTATTGGTTTCATTTTTAGCTTGTGTCAGTCAGTCATGCTGACTGAGGGCTGACACTAGAGTCAGCATATAATGAGATGTCATGATTTGTTACTTTTATGCAATCACCTTGGGGCAGTCATTATACCAAGTGAACAGCTCACAGCATCTCTTCTGTGGCTCTACTGCCGCCTCTGGGTCCTGCTGTTCTGTAGTCATCTTCCCCCTCACCTGCCAGCACTGTCTCTAGCCAGGGCTTTCCACCTCACTTTTCCCTGCTATTGCAGACAGCTCTGGGCACCTGGTGGCTCTACAAATGTCTGAAGCTAAAGGCTGCTGTCTCATTGAAGTACTGTTTCCCAGAGTGTAGCAAAGAGCTGTGCACGAATTACTGGGCAAAGACACACCCACATTATGTGCTGGCATGTTCCTGCCTCCCCCGCAGACAGCAGAGGTACAGCCCATTACAGCTGATCAGATAGGTGCTCAATGAATTGTGGCGTCTGGTTGTATAGCAATTTTTAAGTATCACGACAGTTTTAAGACTTTTTAAATGGCTGTCATTATTATTCCATATGAATCCCAATTGAAATAATTTCTAATTCCTTATTTTATGCTTAAAAGGTTGGCAATTAAATATTTCTTATGAAAATTACTACAATAAAAACATGATGGTGCCATAGGTCATTTCTCTTGTCTACCAGTACTAGAATGGATAAATAAGTAGGTCTTGGTGATTATAAATAATGTTGCTATGAGAATTCTTGTCACTGTCTTGTGGTCAATATGTATGTACACATTTTTGCCGGCTATATAACTTGGAGTGGGATCGTTGGGTCATAGGGTTTTAGTAGATACTTCATTTTTCATTTAACTTCCTACCATTAACATTTTATTTATTACTATGTAGTCTTTAAAACTAATTTTTAATAGTTACATAATATTTTAGTAAGTGGGTTTGATGCAATTTGCTTAATCTTTCTCTTACTGGTTCAGTTTTTTGTTGGCCTAAAATTTCAGAATTCATTAAAAAAGAGTTTGTAAAATCTTTACTAATTTTTTGTATGACTCTTTTGACTTTATTTGTGGAATCACAAAATGTCACCTTAGAGATGACAGTCACAGCACACTAAGCACTTACCATCTAATTGAGAAGGGGCTATATTTATGAGGATGAAGTGAACATGGTCTTAAGTACTAAAAATAACTTATTACCTTGTGGCTGGTAATCATTTTTTTTTCTCTCTCACCTCTTTTTAAGCACAAGTCATAGAATAATCTACACTTGCATTGTACCTTGATATTTTTCATTTAGTAATACATTTGAAGAGTTTTTCTATCAGTATATACAGATCTGCCTTGTTCTTAATGGCTCATCTATTTTAATTTGTTGAATTACCAATTAGCATATTATTCGATTAAATAAGTATACCAACTACCAAGGTTGATAATTCAATAACCAACAATCAAGACATGATCTATACGATCCAAGATGGCAGCGGATCAAACTGGAATTACAATTAAAACACAGAGCAACCAACCTGAAAAACCGACGGAAGGTTAGCTGAAGAGAAGCCTTATAACCAAGGACTTACAGAAGCAGCCACATCGAGATGGTAAGAAGGGCGGAGACGAACAGCCTGGCCCAGCTCCCAGGGTGGCGGCTGAGATTCCCGAGGGAAAACTCAGCTGTAAAGGTTGCCCTTGAGAAGGGCAGGGTCTCAACCCCAAGCCAGGCTGCCCATTCCAGAGCACCAGAGCTGGGAAGAGATGCCCACGTAACATCTGGCTGTGAAAATCAGTGGGGATTCTGTCTCCCAGCACGTCCACTAGAGACACAGGTGCCCTCTTAAAGGGCCAACACACAAAATCTCGTTCACAGCCACTCACCCTGGGCTCCCATGGAAGGAGGGCAGAGGGGACTAGATCATGTGAGGAGAGCCTGGGGTTGTGGTTTTGGGGAGAGAGTTGAAAAGACAGCTACCAGGATCCCTGGGCTGAGTCCCTCTCCCATACCACAGGTGCCATCTTTCTTGGCTGGAGCACTCCCCTCCACACAACATCACCCTGGGGAAAGCAATAGCTCCACCCTCTGGACTTCCTGTAGCCCAACCCCACGGAGCTTTTGCCCTGCTGAAGAGTCAGCTGTGGGCTGGGGTGTAGAGGTCTGGGAAGACTCAGGGGGTCTCAGTGACTGAGTTGTGTGGCTCTGTGGCAGGGCCACTGCTCCAGCCTTCCCCAGATCCTGACTGGCACCTCCCCCTCACGGGAGATCCAGGAGCCCCATCCTCCTGACTCCCGGCAGCCCTGCTTTGCTGAGATTGGCAGAATCAGGGACAAACTGAGTGTGTAGCTCTAAGGTGAAGGCCATTTTTCTCTACATGCTGGACCAGTACAGAGTCCTCCCTTCACATGGCAAAACTGTGATCTCTTTGGGTGTGATAAACTCTGCTGGCCTCACCCTGATGACTCCATGAGACCCTGCCCCACTGCAAAGGTGTAGGAGTACCCAGTATGGCAGGTGACTGGCTATACCCTGGGACATTTGCTGCGTGGCCTCCTACCCACCACTTGCACCTAGTTCGAACCTGTATTAATATGGTGAACACAGGTGGTCCCTATGTGGTGACTCACTGAGACCCTACCTCATGCAACTTGAGTACCACCAGGGGCTCTTTCAGTGCATGAGCCTAACAGGCAGTGGACAGGTGGAGGCAGGCAGAGGCTGATATCAGGTGCATCTTGTGGTGACTTGGGACTTTTGCTGACCTGTCCCTGGGCCTGGTGCTGATAAAAGATGAACTTGGTGCACAGCTTGGTCTTTCCTGTGCACATTCAGGCTCAGCAGAGGCAACTGGAAACTGTGGATCGCTTTGTAGCTCCAAGCAGGTTGCCCAGGGCCAGTCACAGGCAGTTTCTGATATTGGCCTGCACCAGAGTCCTTCCCAAGAGGCCCAGAAACAACACACCCAAGGGCTGAACTTCAGATAACATCAGAGTAGGATTCAGTTAGCCTCACGAGAAGAATATACAAAGGGAGATATCAGCAGGCAACAAACCCTGCTGAGGAGAATCCCACTTCATTTGGTCAGTACCTGCACAGCAGCTCGTACACCCAAATCCTCACAGTCAGCCAGGCTGAGGGTCAGCCACATGCAAGAACAGACCAATAGAAATCAAGACTCAAGTATACCAGGAGGGCCCACGTAACCCCCATTGAGACATTCCTGAAGCATACAGCTCAGGCGATCAAGGAGACAGTGCCGCTGGGTCCCACAGGACACCTACTACATAAGACCACCCTACCAAGACTTAAAGTCATAGCAGATTTACCTAATACATAGAAAACCCCCCAAAGAGACAGCCAAAAGGAGGAGACACAGGAGCTCCCCAAATGAAAGAACAGGAGAAATCTCCAGATATAGACCTAACCAACAAAATAGAAACAGACTCATAGATACAGAGCACAGACGGACAGCTGTCAGAGGGGAAGGGCATTGGGGGACTGGTGAAAAAGGTGAAGGGATTAGGCAAAGGAAGTAATCGCATAGACAGACAAGAGGATGGTGATTACCAGAGGGAAAGGGGAGAGCAGGGAGGTAGAAGACTGCAAAGGGGGAATAAATGTTGATGGAAGGAGACTTGACTTTGCGTGCTGAACAAACAATACAGTATACAGATGACTATTAAAAAAACTGTCTCAAAAAAAGAAAAAAAGGCCGTTCTCCCTAAATTGAACTCTAGATTTAATGCAATCCTAATAGAAATCCCAGCATGATTTTTCCTGTGGATATTGACAAGCCAAAACCTGAAATTTTTGTAGAAATGCAAAGGGCTAAGAATAGCTAAGGCAGTTTAAGGTACAGAGCTAAAGGACTCTTATTACCGCATATCAAGGCCTGTTGCAAAGCTGCAGTAATGAAGACAGCGTGGTACTGGCAAGAGAACAGACAGTAGGTCTACAGAACAACAGAGATTACAGAAACAGGTCAACTCCTAAGTGAGTGCCTGATTGATGACAAAGAAATGGTCTTTTCAATAAACAATTCTAACTGACTCACTGTGAAATGCTTCACACCAGAGACAAAAATCAATTCTAGGTATGTAACAGGTAGGAAAGGTAAAACAATAAATCTTTTAGGTAAAATGAATAGTATCTGAATGTCCTTGGGGTAGGAAAAGGTTTCATAACCAGAATACAAAGAGTATAAAAATGGGAAAAATTGGCATATATTAAAATTAAGAACTGTTATAAAAATATTTTCAAATCATATAACTGATAGAGTTAACATCCAAAATATACAAGGAACTCCTGCAGCTCAATAGGAAAAAAAGGAATACAATTAAAAATGGGCAGAGTACTTGAACAGACATTTCTCCAAAGAAGACCTACAATGACCAACAGGTATATGAAAAGATACAAATGAAAATGACAATGAGATATTACCTCACATCTAATATAAAATAAAAAAGGTAAGTGTTGGTGAGCATGTGGAGAAATCAGAACCCTTATACAGGCATATCTTGAGAGATTGCAGGTTCAGTTCCAGATCTTTGCAGTAAATAAATATCAAAATAAAGTGAGTTTCACACACGCGCACACACACACACACACACACACACACACACACACACACACACACCCCACCCCCAAGATACGATCTATAGATTTTGGTAGATTTTTCACTGTAAAAGAGACTTTTTAGATGGTGAGTCCTGTTTTCAGCGAACATATATAGTTTGTCCTTACAAAATCGCAAACATTCGACTATTCAATTTTTCAGTGACTGGTTCCTTCATTGTTTATTTCTTTCAACTAAAGGAGAAATAATATTCTGGTGTATTATTCAATTAAACCAAAGAGACACAGCAAGTGGTATCCAAGCTAGGATTACAGTTCAGGGGCTCTCCTGGTTTCATGGACTGCTTATTAAGTCATGTTTCAATTAGTGCATCATTTCCTATTCCCTGGTGTCTCATGCAAATGCAAAATGTTTAAGTTAAGGAGATTATGTTTGTAAGAACTCCAAATTGCATTTGAGCATAAATTCTAGGAAACAGATTCACCATCAAAATAAAAATAGATTTTATAAAAAGAGGGCCATGCAGTTAGGTGTGTCTAGGGCCCCACTGTCTGCACTCTGTCCCTGTTCCCCGAGGGTGTTTGCAAGTGGTCCTGAGGCCCAGGCGCATAGCTTATTGTATGAACACTGGACTATGATCGAAAGGGCTTGGAGTGTGTCTCAGATTTAGAAGCAATGTTGTCTTCTCTTCCTCTATTATTCTTTGCAGCCCTGGCTAGGTGAGCATTTCCATCACCCCAGGATCTCAGTCAGTGCAATGGACATAGCTGGTGACTCATAAATACTTTATCAAATTCACTTTTTAACTCCTTTCTGCTGACAAATTTCTATTTTTAAGGCTTCATATCTTTAATATCTGTTGGTATATTTGCTGAAAAACAGTTATAAAAAGCATATCTCATGACAAATAATATAATATTTACACCAGTAGAAATGTGTGTTAAGTACTTGATCAAAATGACAGTAGAGAAATATTAGCATGACCGGATTAGAATATTTAGCTATTGATTTAAACAAGCAAAAACTGGGACATGTGGTCGTAAAGATTTTCTAATGCATCTACAAGCAATATATGTACACATGACATACTATGTAGCCTTGTTAATCTGAAATGTACACAGTTGCTCATGTTCAATTTCATAATTAAAAAATTATTATAGTCTGCTGCTGAGAGCAAAGCCATAATAAAATAAGTTTTCTATGATTACCTAATTGTGGGATGCAAACCAACCTCTCCACATACCCAGTACTTACATATATTAAAGGAGAAGCCAGCAATTTTCAGATACTGGACACACACACGCACAAAATGCTTCTCCTTTAAAAACAATGGAAATAATCAGGTATCTTTATTATTTCACTTGTCAACCACTGGGCTCTTTTGTTCATTAAAAACAAATCACATTTTCAAAACACAACTAATATATTTTTTGCCACTATAAGGGATCTAGGGATCCATTTTACTTTTTCCATGAGAAAAAGAAATTTAAATCCCTGAGTGAACTCTGCAAGTAGGATACATAACAAAAACCCTTATCATATTAGTAGCATCACAGAATTTTTTGGTAAATTTTATTGTCATTACAACAGTTAATTATAGTATCATATATTAAACAGCATCTTGAATAAAATTGTGTCTCCTGCATCTAAATATTTTCTGATCAGAATTAATTACTTTATACTTTTCTAATTGCTCAGGAAAAGTATCTTAGAAACACCAGAAAACATATATACACTACACTTGCTCTTTTAACAGTGACATTCTAAACTGAATATTATTTAGATAAATAGGATATCTCTTTCATTAAGAGTACAGAGAAGTAGACACTGGGTGCTATGATAACATTTTAATATTTGACAAGTTTTAATATTTGACAAATTTGAAAGAAAATAAGTATATTACTGTGTTTTTGTAGTTACACATGTTATTCATTAACAGACTATTTATTACATGATATATTTTCCAAAACTGGTACAGTTAGGACAGATATTTGTCAGGGTTAGTTTCAAAGAACAGAACCCAGTGAGCTCGGGCCAGCAGAAGATTTACTAGAGGCTGTAAAATGGTGAAACTTTGCGGAAACTTTGGGAGGCTCAAGAAACAGACTCTAGGTTGAGCTCCCAGCGACACCTATAAGAGCCTCACTCTCGAACTGGCTGCCAAAGAGCTGCTAATATTTCATGACTATGTTTACCTGGGGAGCTGCCTGACAGCTCTGGCTCCACGCGGCCGCTGCTCCAGCTTCCCCTGCAGAACGGACGTCTCGTGTCACTTCACTCCCATCTACTGCGGGTCCAAATTCTGTTCCTGCATGAACACACCTGATGGCAGGACATGAGTCTGAGAAGTTTAGCTTTTAACTTTCTCACCTTTGTAGCACACACACGCACGTTAGGTGATTATAAAAGATATTCAACAGAGCAATTTATATGGTATGCCACAGAAAGAATAATAATACGTAGAATGCACAAATTAAAAAAACATTAAAACCATAAATTGGTGCAGTCACTATGGACGGCATCATGGAGACGCCTCAAAAAATTAAAAATAGAACTGCCTTATGACCCAGCAATTCCACTTCTGGGTATTTATCTGAAGAAACCCAAAACACTAATTTGAAAAGATATGTTCATTGCAGCCTTATTGACAATAGCCAAGATATGGGTGTAACCTAAATGTCCATCAGCAGACGAGTGGATAAAAAAGATGTGGTACATTTATACAGTGGAATATTACTCGGCCATAAAAATAAATGAAATGTTACCATTTGCAACAACATGAATGAACCTGGAGGGTATGATGCTAAGTGAAATAAATCAGACAGAGAAAGACAAATAGCACAGGATTTAACTTATATGGGAACCTAAAGAACAAAATAAATGAATAAATAAAACATACAGACTCATAGATACAGAGAACAAACTGAGAATTACTAGATGGGAGGAGGTTGGGGGCCTGGGTGAAAAGATGAAGGGAGTTAGAAGTACAACTTGATGACTAAGAAGTAGGAAATAGTTACAGGATGTAAAGTACAGCACAGGGAATATGGTCAATAATATTGTAATAACTATGTGAGGTGTAAGGCAGGTAGTAGAATTATTGGGGCAATCACTTCATAAGTTATATAAATGTCTAACCTCTATGCTGTACACTTGAAGATGATATAAAATGATATTGAATTTCAACTGCAATTGAAAATAATTAAAATTATAAAAGCATAAATAATGGCAGATGTAGCTCATCAGTTTTATAATTTCATATTCAAGATATTGATTTTTAAAAATATGCTTTTATTAATTTTTTTAGAGAGGAAGGGAGAGAGAGAGAAACATCGATCAGTTGAACCTCCAACCTGGGTATGTGTCCCAAGCTGGAACCGAACCAGCAACGCTTTGGTGCAGGGGATGGCACTCAACAGATTGAGCCACACAAGCCAGGCCCAAGGTATTCATTCTTACTCACAATCCTCTTTGCTCTTGCATAGAATTTCAATCCCTAATCTTCCTTTTGACATGCAAAGGTTCTAAAGGGTAACGCTTCCATAACCATTTAATATCTTTGCCCCTGGGACTCCTCAACACCACTTCTTCACTTCACTCCTCAGTGCCTACTATGCACAGCCATACCTCTACGCACCTGGTAATATTCTGTTTGGAATTCTCTGTTCCTTTCCTTTTCTGAACTCATTTAATTTCTATCCTGCTTTCAAGTGTCAATATAAATTTTATTTCCTTAGTGAAGGCCTTGTCAAGCATTTATATCACAATATTTTCTTTTTTTAAACATGAAATTACTAGGATATAAGTTGTTATATAAATTTGTTTTATAATAGATTAAATGAGGCAAAATTGATGTAAAAAATAAACTGCATTTATTTAAATTGTACATTTTAACGTTTGGACACAAGTTTATACCATTGAAACCAAAAGTTGCCTCCTGTCCACTTTTTCCAGTTCTTTGAATTGTGCTAGACTACACATAACATAAAAGGTACCATCATAACCTTTGTCAAGTGTACAGTTCAGTGTTGTTAGCTACATTCGTATTGTGTAACAATGATATTTTCTTAATTCTACTTGAATAGCGTGAGCTCTGCGTGTGCCACAAGTTGTCCTGCGTTCTGTGTTGGTATTATGGACATCTTGGTCACAGCAATAGAAATCCACTCTGCTATCTGGATGAAAATCAGGCACTTCACAGAATCAGGAAAGCACTGAAGATGAGGCTGAAAAGTGAACAAAACACAAGGGTCGGACAGCTTACACCACAGCAACTAGGAAGCTGGAAGAACAGTCTTGCCATGATCTCCCCAACGCTGCAGGGAAATTTGAACTCCAATAATCTTTGTATTTTTAAATCACTTGTTCAGGATTTGAAATCCCAAATGTGGGGCGTGTTTCTGATTGGGGAACCCAAGTCAAGTGCACAATCACTGGCAGGACTGGGGCAGGAGCAGGTAGGTTCTGCTTCCCTGGATCTCCCTGATGAGCGGGGGCCACCCCTTTAAAGACTATGCACATAGGAGATTCTCCAGAAGGGGCTTTGCCCATTGTTCATGCCCACATTTACTCAGGAACTTTGGCCAGGCTCCCTCAGTTTGGAACACTCTTGCCCCACCTTCCCCCTGGCTTTACTAGTGTTTTTCAGGCCTCCGTTTTGGTCAGAGAAGTCTCATCAGACAATTCTATTTAAAAATCATTCAACCATCTCTGATTAGTCATCTATTCCTTGCTCCCTACTTTATTTTTCTTCTTCGCTTTTATTGTCGTCTGACGTATTATATTTGTTTATTGCCTCTATCCCCCATGCCTTCACCAGGATATGTGCCTCGAGTGAACAAGAATTTCTCCATTTCATTCTGTAGCTGGTTCACTGTAGCTCAGGAACCATCTCTTGATTGCCATTTTTGTATGGCCTGCAAGCTTAGAATGTACAGATGAAATTTGCAATCAATTTGATTATGGAATGCTAACTTTGAACCACAATTAAGCAAAATGTTATCCTTTCTAGAAAAATAATTTTATTATTTGCATTAGTAGATCTACATTACAAAAAATTGTACTCATTTTTTATTATTTTATTTTAATTTCATCAATAAAAATTGTGAAAATTTATCTTCTCTTTTATTGTATAAGTGCTTACATCCTGGATTTTGCCCCATGGCTCACAAAGCCTAAACTATTTATTATCTGACTTTTTACAGATAGTATGCTGACCTCTGTTTTAGTTCATAGGTGTATTACCAGCACCTACAGCAGAACCTGGTATAGAGAAAGTCCTCAAAATATTTGTTAAATGAATAAATACATAAATTCGTGCTGGGGCTGTTGGTAGGAATAGATTATGGAGAATGGGCTGTGAAGAGATTCAAGCATAGTTTTGAATCATATATAAGATCAGGTGTTAGATTCAGAGACAGGAGATGGGGGTCAAAAGAGTGGGCCAAACTCAGACGGAAGATGAAAGACCTAGAGGTTCCCCAGCCCAGATAAGCAAGCTTATCCTTTGTTTCCCTTATATCATGCTGTAGCAGCATTTGAAAGCAACTAGAAGGTAGTGGGCAAGAACATCTTCCTATGGTCAGACAGATCCTGGTTAGAGTCCCAGCTCTGCCACTATCAGCTCCAGGATATCGGGCAAGGTAAACTCTCAAAGTCTCTATTTCCTCATCAGTTAAATTAGAGTAAAATTAGTAACTACCAAATGGTATTGTTGAGAGATTCAAATAAAAAAATGGAAAACACTTAGAGAACACAATAAAACTAGCTATAAATGTTCTATTGCTCCACATGTCTTTTGTTACATTTTTTATTTGTTCATCCGCTGATTATAACAATGGAGCTTGGAATCTAAGTTGAGTAAAGGGAACTGATGACAGGGAAGAGAGACACTCTAAGGTGGTAGGATCAGTGGATTGATGGTAGGTGAGATAATGATTGGAGTTTGGGTGCCAGTTGGAAAGATAGTTTGTGATCAAGGAGTGGGAACTTTTAGATTAATATTGGGTGCAATTTTTGGTAATGACAAGGTTTAGGGTAACACTGACTGAAATGCAATACAAGTCACATATGTAATTTTTAAGTGTTCTTAAAAAGCAAAACTAAGAAATAAAATTAATTTTAAGAATATATTTTGTTTTACATGTAATCAATAAAATTATTAATAAAATTATTAAAATTATCAATAAAATTATTAATAAAATATATTACATTTTCTTTTTTTCATGCACCAAGAGGTCAGTCCTTCAGTTCCTGGTCAGGGCACATACCGGGGTTACGAGCTTGATCTCAGGTGGGGGGCATGCTGAAGGCCCCCCATCGATGTTGATGTTTCTCTCTCATTGATGTTTCTATCTCTCCCTCTCCTTTCCTCTCTTTCTTGCTAACAAACAAATAAACAAACAAACAATAAAAACATATTTTACAAAAATGGTTTTAAATAAATTAAAGTTAAATAATATTTAAAATTCAGTCACACTGGCCACATTTCGAGCGCTGGGTAGTACACATAGGTGACGCCTACCGCACTGCACGGGACCGGTCTAGGGGTGGTCACTGGAGTTAGTGGCTGAGATAAGGCAGATGGCACAACCGTTAGAGAAGATGAGGTCAGGAAACAGGGAGCCCAGGCTGCCAGGGGGCTCGTTTAATTGGAGGGTGAGGGCGCCAAGGTATATGATGCAACATTGTGTCGCAGAGAGTGGCCCTGACTCAGGAGCTGGAATAGAGAACAGGGACCTGTGAGCTTGACCGATGACACCCAGCAAGCTGTGGGATTTCAGGGTGAAGGAAGGAGGTCTGGAAGTAGAGATGGGGAAGGGAGAACAAGACAGGCTGGAAGGAAAGGGACGGGCACTGCTGGAGGTCCTCAGGGAACCGCCAGGCAAGAGAGGGAGGGGCCCTTTAGAGGGCAAATGGAGGAGACAATGGATATTTTTGATAAGCTTTGCCCTAATGGGTGTGAAGGGGCATCTCATTGTGGTTTTGATTTACATATCTTTGTTGACTATTTGACTTTAAATTTACTGCAAATTACCCACGGCTGCATTTTTCCTTCTATATCTAGTGCCTCACACAATGCTAATTACATAGAACAGGCTCAAAAGTAGTTGTTGAGCAAATGAGTCAGTGAATACTTTTAGAATTATTGCTATCTTTGCCTTATTCTATATCATGCTTTTCAGAGACATCAGGATGAACTTTTATCTGCACCCCAGGATATGTTTATTGCTTTTAGAGAGTGGAAGGGAGAGAGAGAAACATAAAGGATGAGAGTCCTTGACCCGTTGCCTCCTGCAAGCCCCCGACTGGGGATCGAGCCCGCAACCCGGGCATGTGCCCTGACCGAAAATTGAACCTCAATCTCCTGGATCCTAGGTCGGTGCTCAACCTCTGAGCCACACCTGGCCAGGCTAGATGTTTTTTATTCAGTCTTGATTTTTAGTTGTGGTGTGGGATTTGGTCTTTTTCCCTGTATATTTTAGTGGGAAGTAGGGGAAATCTTTATGAGTGACTCCTTTCTAGATGTCATTCTAAATTGGAAATTCCTAAATTGTTTTCACACTGATGGCTGGGTACCATCTGAAAGAACAGTAAATTCCGAGAGTCCTCCAAACCTTACCTGCAGACTAAATGTGGTGATATCTGCAGATGATGGTCAGTGATAAATCTGGAGGCTCTCAGGAATTAAAATGTGCTCCGTGAGCTAGACTATAAGTGAAAAATTATAAACAACCATAGGTGGGCTAAATATTAACATGATATCATTTTATCAAAAGCTCCTAAGGGGTTTCTGCAAATTATGGGCCAGTATATTTCACTTTACTAATAAAAAAATAGTGAATCTATAGTTAAGGATATGTTTTCTGAATAAACACCTTTAAAATTGGTTCTCTTTCCATCAGTGGCTTTATTTCCACAGGTAGGCAATGGACCATTAAGTTAAGTTAGATCAAGTTTGGCCAAGGCAATAAAGAACTGTTCCCCTGCCAGGGCTCTGCCGTGGTCACACTCCCCGCGGTCGAGACTCCCCTCTGCCTCGGCCCAGCACTGGGATGACATGCCCGATGCCCACAGGGCGGGCTCTCATTTCTAAACATCATTTTACCTCATTCCTGGGCAGGCAGCAGCTACAGGTGCCCTGGGTGACTTTTTTGTAACTTTGCGTATTTATTCCTCAACGTCAGAGTTTGAAAGTTTGGGAGAAATTTCTTATTACTGTGATAAAATGCTATATAAATTTCATCCTGGCATGAGGATTGAAGAGGTGAGATGGCATGTTGGATGAGCCTAAATTTTTAAGACTCCTCAGTTTGTACTGCATTCGTTTAATTTTCAAATATAATTTTGTTAGACATGTGCTAGGTGGTGGTTGAACATGTGGCATAAAGGCCCTCACCTCCAAATAGGACACCTCATTTTCTTGGAGAAAGAGCTACTTTTCACTTTCTTCAAGGCTTAGCATGCTTAGGGGATAGGAGAGATGGTCGGCTTACACGAATTGCTGGTGGGAATGCCCTGGTGGCTTTTAACAACTGCCAGGGCCCCGTGGGAGAGAGAAAGTGCTGTGGAGATGCCTCAGCCAACACGGAGCTCTTTCCACTGAAAACGGAATGCTGGTGTGACACAGACCAACTTTGTCAGCCTCGAAGGGTGTCTGTTTAATAGTTATTTACGTAGTTGCATGTCCATCTCTGAGCCGCAGAATCTGAGCTCTACTAAGCATCATCCTGAGCGACCAAACGGGGCTTAATTATGTACATACTGCTCCCCCGAAACAGGCAGAGTCGGGGTGAGGGGAGCTGTGAGCGCCACCGTTTTACAAGGCAAGTAGGAGAGGCAGAAACTGGCAGAAACTCCTCGGGGCACACCACAAGTTAGGGGCAGAGCAGAATGAAATTCGCGGGCACTGAGGTTCCCGTCTGTTGCTTAGTCGCCGAATCTTTCCTCCGTCCAGCCTTCAGCCATGGTTCTCCCTTTAGACTGAGAGACAGATTTACTTACCAGGGGGACGCGCAGGAGCCAGAATCCGAGTGACCTTCCACATCTAGCGCTCACGGACATTGCCAACTTTAGGTAGCAAGCATTTTTTTTAAGTCTTTTTTTTTTTTAATTTTAATTTTAATTTAAAATATTACAAATGTCCCTTTTTCTCCCCAATGACCCATTCCACCTCCTCCCACCCCCCTCCCCAGTCCCTCTCCCCACCATGTCCGTGTCCTTGGGTTGTGCATAGATGCACATAAATTCTTTGGTTACTCTCTCCCCCTCCACCCACCCGCCCTCCCCCATCCCTCTGACATTCCTCAGTCTCATCTATGCTTCCAGGTCATTGAATCTATTCTGTTCATCAGTTTATTAAGATCTTTAGATTCCACATATAAGCGAGATTATGTGATGTTTGTCTTTCTCTGCCTGGCTTATTTCACCAGGCAGCTGTAAAGAAGAAGGTAGTAAGCATTTTATTCATTACTTTAGATTTATTTTTTCATTTTAAAGAGGATACATACTTTCAAAAACATTGTCGTTATAGTGAAGTGAAAAAAAGGACAATTTTAAAATAATTGTCAAATCATCCAAATTAAAAAGAAAAAAAGCATTTTGCTTAATTTTCTTCTTGTGAACACACGTGGTGAAGATCAGAATTCGCATGTTAGAATTCTCAAGGCCTGGCCACAGCTCTGAAGTTAATGAACAGAATATGACAAAGACTTGATTTGCCACATAGTTCTTTAGGGGTTTAAGAAGTATTTGTTGAACAAATGAATATGGAGGTTATATATATTTACATAGATGATATTTTATACCTATATGCACAAATACCCAAAATTGGCTCAATAAACTAGAAAGATCAGGAAAAATATCAAAGTCTTCAATGGGATTTAAAAAAAAAACTTTATTGATTTCAGAGAGAAAGGGAGAGGGAGAGAGAGAGAGAGAAACATCAATGATGAGAGAGTCATTGATCGGCTGCCTCCTGCACACACCTGACTGACTGGGGATCGAGCCCGCAACCCGGGCATGTGCCCTGAAGGGGAATCGAAAGGCGATCTCCTGGATCCTAGGTCGAAGCTCAACCGCTGAGCCACGCCTGCTGGGCTTCAATGGGATTTTTAAATTTCATAATACTGTGTAATAGTAATGACCATTTATTAGTACTTGTATGCAGTACCATACGTATGCAAATTCTCTTTATAAGAACAAGAAAGAGCTGCATAATTATCTCAGTTTTACAGATGAGGAAATAAAAGTTTAAAGAATTGAAGTGACTTGTACAAGTTTACACAGTTAGTAGCTGAATTTGGACCAATTTATATTTAATTTCAAAGTCCTTAAACTTTTCATAGTGCAAGGGTGATAATAAACTTCTGTTTCTGAATGTTGAGAGTTTCAACAAAATATTAGGTGCAATTAAAAGTCTGTAGTGGTGGAAATTAAAGTCCCTTACCAGCTAAATTCAGTGACCTATCATAATTTATGTAGATTTATTTCTTTATTAATGTATGACACAAATATCTTTTATAGAGAAAAATTATTTTGGGGGGTAAATTATCAATAAAATAAGTGTAGTGTTCTGAATGTTGTAGGTTGGAAGTTTGCCCTCTACTAAACTATTCTGGTAGACCTAACACCTTAAAAAGCAGTTTTATTGAAGTATACTTGAAATACAACAAATTGCAACAAACTTTGGTAAATCTGACAGATGTATACTCATGTGAAGCCATCGCCATATGTTCATCACTGTACAGTTTTTATGACTTTATATAATGTATCCTTTCGCCCGTTTCTCTCTTCCCCCTTCCTCCCAGGCAACCGCAGATCTTTTTTGGTCACGTTTGTATTTTCCATAGTTTTATATAAATAAAATTGCATAGTATATCATTTTTTGATCTGGATTCTTTTAGCATAATTTTTGTTATTTATTGTTAGTATTACAGATGCCCCCCCCCCCCCCCCCCGCCGTTTGCCCCACTCCACCCCACTCCAGGCCTTCACCACACTACTGTCTGGGTCCCATGAGCTATACATATATGCCTGTATGTTCTTTGGTTAATCTCTTCCCGTATACCCCAAACCTTCCCCTCTGATCTCTGTCGGTCTGTTCCATGCATCCATGTCTCTGTACCTATTTTGTTTGTTAGTTTATTTACTTCATTCGATTTCACATATAAGTGAGATTATGTGATATTTGTCTTTCTCTCACTGGCTTATTTCACTTAACATGATAATCTCCAGGTCCATCCATGCTGTTGCAAAGAGTAAGAGATCCTTCATTTATACAGCTGCATAGTACTCCATGGTGTGAATACACCACAGCTTTTTATCCACTCACCTATTGAAGGGCACCTGGGCTGTTTCTAGATCTTAGCTATTGTAAATAATGCTGCTGTGAACATAGGGGTGCATATATTCCTTCTGATTGGTGTTCTGGAATTCCTATGATATATTCCCAGAAGTGGGATCACTGGGTCACAAGGCAGCTCCATTTTTAATCTTTTGAGGAACCCCCATACTGTTTTCCACAGTGGCTGCCCCAGTCTGCATTCCCACCAGCAGTGCACCAGGGTCCCCTTTCCCCACACCCTCGCCAGCACTTGTCATTTGTTAATTTATTCATGGAGCCATTCTGACAGGTATGAGGCGGATACCTCAGTGTACT
Organism: Miniopterus schreibersii; assembly: GCF_964146895.1. Lineage (NCBI taxonomy): Eukaryota > Metazoa > Chordata > Mammalia > Chiroptera > Miniopteridae > Miniopterus > Miniopterus schreibersii. The sequence goes on along the minus strand of NC_138106.1, from coordinate 85,089,935 downwards.
TTTAATTTGCATCTCTCTGATGACTAGTCACATTGAGCATTTTTTAATATGCCTATTGGCCATTGTATGTTCTCTTTGGAGAAGTGTCTATTCAGATCCTTCGCTCATTTTCTAAATTGTATTGCTTGTCTTCCTTTTGTTGAGTTGCATGAGTTTTTTATATATTTTCTAAGTTAGCCCCTTATGAAATGTATCATTGGTGAGTATGTTCTCCCATACAGTACGTTCCCTTTTCATTTTGTTGATTTCTTTTGCTGTGCAGAAGATTTTTAGTTTGATGTAGTCCATTTGTTTATTTTTTCCTTTGTTTCTCTTGGCCTAGGAGATGTATCCACATAAATACTACTACATGATATGTCTGAGTTTTTACTGCATATGTTTTCTTTTAAGATTTTTATGATTTCATGACTTACATTTAAGTCTTTTATCCATTTTGAGTTTATTCTTGAGCATGGTGTAAGTTGGTGGTCTAGTTTTATTTTTTTGCATGTACCTTCCAATTTTTCCAGCACCATTTATTGAAGAGAATGTCTTTACTCCATTGTATGCTCTTGCCTCCTTTGTCAAATATTTATTGCCCGTAATGGGGTGGGTTGATTTCTGGGTTCTCTGTTCTGTTTCATTTATCTCTATGCCTGTTCTTGTGCCCGTCCCAGGCTGTTTTGATTACAATGTTTTTGTAGAATAGTTTCATATCTGGTATTGTGATCCCTCCAACTTTGTTCTTCTTTCTCAAGATTGCTGAGGCTATTCAGGGTCTTTTTGGTTCCATTTAAATATTTGGAATATTTGTTCTAGATCTGTGAAATATGCTGTTGGTATTTTAATAAGGATTGCATTGAATCTGTAGATTGCTTTGGGTAGTAAGGACATTTTAATGATCTTAATTCTTCCCATCTATGAACATGATATATGTTTCCACTTGTTTTTATATACCTATAGTTCTTTTTTTAAAAAAAATATATCTGTATTGATTTCAGAGAGAGGAAAGGAGAGGGAGAGACAGAGATAGAAACATCAGTGATGAGAGAGTCATTGATTGGCTGTGAGCCCACAACCCGGGCATGTGCCCTGACCGGGAATCGAACCCGATAGCCTGGATCCGAGGTTGACGCTCAATCTCTGAGCCATGCCCGACCGGGCCTACCTATATTTCTTTTTTCTATGTCCTATAGTTTGCTGAGTACAGGTGTTTTCCTTCCTTGGTTAAAGTTTATTCCCAGGTATCTTATTTTTTGTTGTTGCAACGGTAAATGGGAGTTTTTCTTTCTTTCTTTTTTTTTTAGTTTCTCTCTCTGAGAGTTCATTATTTGTATATAAAAATGCCATCAATTTCTGGATATTAATTTTGTGTCCTGATACTTTGCTGAATTCATTTATTAAAATTAGCAGTGTTTTGGTGGAGTATTTAGGGTTTTCTATGTACAATTGTGGGGAATGTGAAAACACTTAAGCTTTCTTGCTATCTGCCAGTGGAAGACCCCAGTTATATAAACATGATATAGCATAGTCGTAACAGATGTCATGTTAGCTGACGAATGTCTCACCCATCCTTGGCTGAGAGCCACTTTTGTTCTTGTGTCCTGTAAGACTAGCCCGGGACCTTCCAGGATGTGGTTTGTCCCCAGTGTATGCCCAGCTGGCCACCACTGAGAGAAGACAGTTTGTTTCTTGGGTATGTTCAGCTCCACCATCAGCTGAAATAAAAATGTCTCACCCTTTCTTCGGCTCCACAGTTTTCCTTCCTTTGGTCTGTCAGGATCCAGTGTGAACCTCCCTGGCCTTGATCAAGCGCAGTACAAATATCATGTCATCTGCAAATAATGACAATTTTTCTTCTTTCTTTCTAATTTGAATGCCCTTTTCATATTCTTCTTGTCTGATCACTGTGGCTAGGACTTCCAGAACTTTGTTGAATAAGAGTGGTGAAAGCAGACAACCCTGTCTTGTTCCTGATCTTAAGAAAAATGCTTAGATTTTGCCCATTGAGTATGATGTTGGCTGTAGGTTTGTCACATATGACCTTTATTATGCTGAAGAACTATGCCTTATTCCCACTTTGCTGAGAGTCTTTATTGAAATGGGGTGCTCGATTTTATTGAATGTTTTTCTGTGTCTATTGATATGATCATGTAATTTTTACCTTTCATTTTGTTTATGCGATGTATCATGTTTATTGATTTGTGGATATTGTGCCAGCCTTGCATCCCTGGAAGAAATCCCACTTGGTCATGGTGTATGATCTTTTAATGTACTGCTGGATCCAATTTGCTAATATTTTGTTGAGGATTTTAGCATCTATGTTCACCAGGGATATTAGCCTGTAATTCTCTTTCTTTGTAGTGTCTTTATCTGGTTTTGGAATTAGGATAATGCTGGCCTCCTTAAAAGAGCTTGGAAGTATTCCTTCCCCTTGAATGTTTTGGGATAGTTTGAAGAAGATAGGTGTTAGTTCTTCATTGAATGTTTGATAAAACTCACCTGTGAAGCCATCAGTTCCAGTAATTTTGTTTGCTGGGAGTTTTTTGATTACTGCTTCAATATTGTTAGTTGTTTTCAGCCTAATCAGGTTTTATGATTCTTCCTGATTGAATTTTGGGTGGTTGTATGTTTCTAGGAATTTGCCCATTTCACCCAGATTGTCCAATTTGTTGGCATAAATTGTTTCATAATATTTTCTTACAGTTCATTGCATTTCTCTGATGTCAGTTCTAACTTTGCCCCTTTCATTTCTGATTTTATTTATTTGGTTCCTCTCTCTATGTTTCTTGATGAATACTAACTTTAAAATTATTTATGTTAGATGGGCCAGGTACAGAAACCCAGGTACAGAAACTAAAGTATAGAGACTCACTGACATAGGAAGCCCTGGATGCCTAGCAAGGGGCAAAACTGGGAAAACAAGAACCTGTCCCCAGGGTAACCTACCTTCCCCTAGCATATCGCTGGTCATGTGCCTCAGACCTCCTGAGTGTTTCCTCCCTAAAGATAACATCTAGGCCTCAGCTGTATTTTAGCTCCAGACCCAGAAAAGCAGCAGAACCAGACAAGTGGCACCAAGTCTGCCTCAGGACCAGATATATTGACTAATAACCCCCTGCCCTGGCATTGACCAATTAGCAGAGATTACGACCCTCAAAGACCCCACCTGGGAAGCTGATGAATATTCTATTGAGACACTCCCCTGAGACCTCCTCTCTGATTCCCACCTGCAAAGTAGAGATAAATACTCTCAGGACAAAAGACTCAATGCATACTCCCACCAGGGGAGCACACCAGTGCCATCTCCATTGCTCTGAGGGGACCCCACGAGACTTGCAACCAGGGGAGCAATGGCAGTGGCAGCTTGTCCCACACTTTCCCCCTGAACCTGTCTCAAAGGTCCCCGAACCTGTCCCAAGGCCCCCTTCTCTCTCCAGCTTCTCCTTGAGCCAAAGTAGCCCAGCCTAGGTTCTCCTGTTGCTTCTCTGCTCTTTCTTGTTCCACTGCCCCAAGTATACTTTGACTGTCATCATGTATGGACCCAATACCTTTTGACTCAGTGCTGTGTAGCCCTTGCCTTTGGATATCTCCATCCCCTTTTAATAAATTTAATTTTTCTTTATCCACCATCTGAGATGGCTATTGAGCTGCCAGTGCACCACTGACCGTTAACCTTTCAATATACATGTACCCAATATCATGGTAGATACTGTTCAAGCAAGTAGTATATAGTTCTGACCTTGAGGGATAGAAACCCTAAACTTTGAAGTACTTCTGACTTAACCAAAGTGAATATAAGAGTGCAGGTTGTGGGGAGAGGGGAGGAAAAAGGGGATATAGGGAAGGCATCCCGAGGAAGTCATTGATCACGAAGAAGAGTGTGGCTGCCAGCTGCACTGTCCTGAGTCTGAGCCAATGTGGTTATGGCTTGGATATTGACTTTTAATGGGTGGAGTGGAGCTACTTGCTGAAAAATGTCATTTTAGGAGACTCCTAAGCAAAGCATCATTATAACAAAACTATGAAATTTTGTATATTTTCAATCTTTTCTATTATTTCTTCCAATTCATTGTAACCTCGCTTTTCTCAGTTTTTAATCTGCCTTATTTCTACTATTTATTGGCTTCATACCCATCTCTCACTACTTTGATGACTTCCGCACAGGGTTCAGAATTTTTTGCTCTGCTATGAAATCTCATCTCTCTCTCCGTGCTGGACTCACACAGCAGTAGACTCAAATTTCCTGAATCACTTTAATTTTGCTGAGTTAAATCTTGAGTTCTTTTCAGCCATGGATTAAACCACCATCCTCCCTTAGATCATGCCAACATTTTGAACATCTGAATATATTAAACAAATCTCCTCATGATAATTTCCTTGATTTCATATCTTTCACACCTTTATCTCTTGCATCATCTTGCATCTCCTGGAGGTGTCCACCCTCCTCATTATGACTTTGATATTTTGATTTATTAGTCATCTCTTACTATGTTTTCTGCTTTATGCTTTAGTGTATACTGTTCTTTCTGTTCAGAATATTATTCACCTATTAAAATATGCTTTATCGTCCAAAGACCATTCTGAATGTCACTAACTTGAAGCATTCTCTGATCTCTTCCGTTACAAGTAAAAAGAAAAAAAAATACACTTTATATTTACATGGTGCTTTTGCCGAAAATATTTTATCACAACAACCTTGTGGGTTTTGCAGTCTCATCCATTTGCAGAAAGCTAGGTAGCAGAGCTGGATCTACGGGTGAGATTTACTCTTTAGTGTTCTTTCTGCAAACCTGGCCTTTAAAAGCGAACCTGGCCTTCTCAGAACTTGTTTATAATATTATTTTCACTATTCAATGACACCTAACAGATAGTGGTCTATATGTAGGTATTTTTATACATGTAAGAACTCCATCTTCTATTTTTTAGGCTCCAGATAATACCTTAACTTCCTCTAGAATGCCAATGTGAGTGTCCCAGACCCTTAAAAATGAAAGATGCCCAATATATATTTGTTGAACAGATGAGAAAATTAATCAAAGGACACTACAAAAAAACAGAATGTTGGGAGCCAGAGCCAGGTTTCACAATACTACTTTGTTAGTAAAACAATTGAGGCTTAAGGAGGGCAAAAGGTTTTTTGGGGGGGTCACATCACCAATTAGGAGCAGAATTCAAAAGAAATCACAGAAGCCCTGAGGTTTCACTCTGCTGCTTATTCACTGAATCTTTTTTCTTTTCAGTTTTCAGTCGTGGTTCTCTCTCCAGCTTACAGAAAATGGGCTCTATAGTGTGACGGGGAAGAGAGTCTGGCCCCACAACATTTCCATACACCTTTAACAAGACTAGCTGTGTGTAGCATCTCTCTTTATCAATTTCCCTATCTCATGATCTTTTAGCTTCAAATTCTGTCCTTACTTCAATTGATTCCTATGAACATGGGGATGATATGAAGATTAGTGATGCAAGACACATAATATCCTGCAAGCTTCCCAGAAGAAAGGTATTGAGCACTACAAAGCATGATTATCTCCAGTAGCAACAGGACTAAGCTACCAACACGGACTTCACAGGCTGCGGAGCCACCAGCAGATTATATATACGCGCGTGTGTGTGTAATTTTATACATGAATTACAATGGAAAAGCTTTTCTTAGGGATACTTAGACTGTTAACTCCACTTAAGATTTTTTTAAAGGGGGTTGGTACTGGTGGTAGAGGGAGAGGGTCAGAAGTGAGATTGACTTCATATTAAAACATGCATAGAGTGCCAAACAGAAAAATCAGTATAAGGAAATAAGTACAAAAGTGATATTAACATATAAGCATGTGGCCTGGTTTGTCCCTTGCTTGCATTTCTTGTGATGCTCAGTTTATTCTGAAGTAAAGTATTATTAGACACGTTGAATCCAGTTGTACTTCAACAGAAGAAGGAGCTAGGCTGGGCTTGGCTCAGGGATTGAGCGTTGACCTAGGATCCAGGCGATCGGGGTTCGATTCCTGGTCAGGGCACAGGCCCGGGTTGCAGGCTCGATCTCCAGTCCGGGGGCGTGCAGGAGGCAGCCGATCAATGACTCTCATCATTGATGTTTCTCTCTCTCTTTCTTCCTCTCTCTGAAATCAATAAAGATATATTTTAAAAACACACACACACAGAAGAAGGAGTGTGACGTCTTTGGGGAGGACTCTCTGTATCAATAGAGAATTTATATAATTTAGAGTTGATTATAACAAACATTATTTTATGAAAATAGTTTTGTGTGAAATAAGTGATATCCCTTGATTCATTGCAATTCACATTTTTTTGTGTGTCTGGAGGGGATGTAATCCCAAGACTTAATCATCAAATAGTATTAAGTGGGGTATTTTGGCATTTTTATATAAACTAACTTTACGTCCACAGTGAAAAGGTAACTCTGCAGGCCAATGACTTGTTCCGATGGCTCATGAGGTGAAGGCTCTAGAATTTACTAGAAGGAAGACTGACTCAACATTAACTAGGTAAAGTCAAACCCGTATATTTTTTTTTGACAAAGATATACTCCTGAAAGTAGGATGGTGAATACTAAGTGTCTTGACATATCTATTTCATGTGTTCGATGATCTAGACACACATCTGCAGCTCACTCACTCTGGCTTGGAAAAGCTAAGCAGCTTGGAAGCATCCAACTCTTGGAAATGTTACTGAGATTTTTCTGTGGCTAACGTGGGCGACTGGAAGAGTCTGTTTTGTGCAGTTCCCAGGTTGATAGTAGATAATTCTGTGGTGTGAAGATCTGGGATCTGAGTCAAATAACTTGTCTAATCACTGAAGGTGAGCCCATTGTTCCCTGAGGGGAGTCCGGGCTTTGCCTCTCTTCCATGAATTGGTCAATGAGCCTTCCAGGGAGTGAGAAGCATGTGTAGGCTTTTCAAGCATCATACAAGTCGTAACAGTTTTACCTGCTCACCTATCATCAAGATCCCTTCTTTTTTTTTTTTTTTTTTCAGTGAGTTTTGCTTTTTCCAAGGCGTGTGTCAGATTTTCATGTTATACCTTGATTCTTCACATCTGTATTTCCATGAGGAAAACTGAAGCTCAGGGAAGTGAAATAAGTTGTCCAAGATGAAATAAATTATCAAGTCTGCATTTCTTTGATTCCAAAGCCTGTGATTTTCCCCACATGCTACCATTCACTTAAAGTGTGAGTGTGAGAGGTGATTTTTTGAGAGAAAGTCAACTTCTGTGGATACCTGTGTTTTATTATTGGATCCAATTTGAAGACAGAGTGGCAATAAGATCTGCTTACGTTAACTTAAACCCGTAGGATGACTCTCTATTTCCATTTCTATTCTATTTCTTTCTTAGACACTCCCAAATAAATCACACAGGAGAATTTTTTAGAATTTAGATCCTAAGTATTAGAATTTTCTTCTGTAAGGAAGTGATATGCTTTCTTCTTTCAATTAGTAAGAACTGTACACCTTTACAAGTTTCTCTTTTGCACTGGCTGTTACAAAGCTCAGAGTTAAATTGGATATTTTGTCATATGAACCATATAATGTTTTTGGCTAAAATATTAATTTTTCTCCTCTCCTTGGTTCTGGTTTTCTACTTCATTAAGTGTATTTTGCATGTTACTGATTTAAACTATCTTAATTTCTGTCAACAAATAAGAGTAAATACCTTTATAAAGAGAATAGAACTTAATACTGCTTCTACTTTTTATCTTCTTACGCTTTCTTCTTGAATGTTATATGCTATACAACATGTCTTTAGATGGAAGAAATCAGATGTTAGATAAAGATACTAGAGAGAATGACCATGTTGAATATGAAGAATCCAATGAAGCTCATCCAGTATTATTTTAAGTACAGACTACGTGTTAGGCACCGTGGGAAATTTATTGTAAGCATTAATATAAATGTAAACATAGCCTTTGACTTTTCCAGCTCACGAAATAGAATATAACAAAGATGGTACAGTATATAATTAATTTTATATACTGGTAAAAAGGACTTAAAGAAAATGAAAAATATCTAGAATGTTTTATATTATGACTGTGACATTTTAAACATAAACCTATCCAAGATAGTAATAAAACTTTTATTCTTGAAACTACATCAGGATATCTTAAGAACCTATTGTAATGAGAGATTAACCTTATGTTCCATTGACAGCATACTACGTGCAGATATTGCACTGGAATTGCAGCCTGTGGGTTATGTGTCATTTTTCTGGTACAACAAACCACTCTCTTCTTCTCTGCTCAAGAAAGTGGGTGGGAATGGAAGCCAGGATCCCATTATTTTAGGGATGATCTTGAATCTAGTCTCATTCATAAGAAAAGTGAATTATTTGTGAACCGCACCTAATTGTGACTACAGTGTGTCAAGAGAATTGCTATGCCACACCAAAATGGGGTCAAAATGAAAAAGTTTTAATTTTAGTTTAGTTTTGAATTATTAGTACTTTACTGATATTAAAAATACTCGATCACTATCTCTTTTAATGAGTCTTTGTTTCTTTAACTTAATTGTCTCCATTACTTTAAACTATTGCTTATGTCTTATTTTTATTGCTAAAGAACTCAATTCCCAGCTATGTGTTAGTAACAAATAGAAGACAAGCATCTACTAGCATCTATGGACTCCTGAGCTTTCATTCTAAATTAGTCACATGGATTTCTGGCATAATCTATTCATTAGATGCCAGGTCTTGTTTTATGTAATTTTGTTGACAGAAGGAAAATCAGGATTGTGATCTTTGAATACATTACTTTGTGACTTTGAAAAGAACTTTAACCCTCTTGTGCTCCTCAGGATTCCTGATATTTATGAAATTTCTTAGTTACAGAATAACTAATATGTAACTTAGGATCACATATATAATTTTCTAATTATACATATTTGACTAGTAGGCAGGTATATGAATTCGATTGGCCTTTTGGAAAATTTTTACCGTGATGATACAGCACAAGAATGACCTACTGTATTAGTCAGGATAGGTTAGGGTTATGCTATAGTAACAAACAACCTCCAAATCTGAACAGTTTAAAACAACAAAAATTTGTATCTCTACGTACCAGTGCAGGTTGTTGGGGATGGGATCTGCTCATAACAACTCAGGGACCTAGACTGAGTCCTATCATCTTAATGCCTCCATTTCAACATGAATCTTCAAGGTTTTCCATTGTAATTATGGAATCAGTATAAGCTTTTAAATGATTCCATCTAAAAGTAATCTATCACTTCTGCCCACATTTTATTTGATGAATCAAGCCACATGGTTTTGACAGACTTCAAGGTGAAGCTTAATTCTCTTGCAAGACCAAGAAAGGAAGGAGAAATAGTAAGATCTATCATGCTTAGCAACTTGATCTTGGTATCTATTTGTGAACATACTAAAGAAAAAAATGGAAAACTATGCTTAAATTATTTATGTATGTTTCAAAATATTCTGATAAATTTATCCATATCACAGAAAAGTATGATACAACCACAGGCTACCATTACCTGTTGGCCATTTGTGTGTCTGCTTTGAAAAAATTCAAGTTCTTTGCCCATTTTTAAAATCGGGTTATTTTGTTGTTGTTGCTGTTGAGTTGTGTTAGTTTATTATTTATTTTGGGTATTAACCCTTATCATATACATGCTTTGTGAATATTTTCTCCCATTGCACAGGTTGCCTTTACATTTTGTTAATGTTTCCTTTGTTGTACAGAAAGTTGTTAGCTGGATATAGCCTCACTGGCTTGTTTTCCTTTTGTGCATGTGCTTTTGGCATCACATCCAGAAACAAAACAACGCATTGCCAGGTCCAATCTCAAGGAGCTTTCCCCCTGTGTTTTCTTCTAGGAGTTTCACAGTTTCAGGTCTTATGTTTAAGTCTTTAATCTATTTTGAGTTGGTTTTTGTATGTGGTATAAGATACAGGTCCAATTTCATTCTTTGGCATGTGAATATTCAATTTTTCCAACACTATTGAAGGCACTAATATTTCCCCGTTGTGTATTCCTGGAACCCTTGCCATAGATTAAGTGACAGTATATGTGTGGGTGTATTTCTGGGCTCGCGGTTCTATTCCATTGATCCATATGTCTGTTTTTATGACAGTACCGTACGTTTTTACTATTATAGCTTTGCAATGTAGTTTTAAATCAGGAAGTGTGATGCCTCCAGCTTTTTTTTTATGAAGTTGCTTTGGCTATCCAGCCTCTTCTGTGGTTTCATATGAATTTTAGAATTGTTTTCTATTTCTGTGAAACATGCCATTAGAATTCTGATAGAGTGTGTATTGCATTTATAGATAGCTTTGAGTAGTATGGACATTTTTCACGACATTAATTCTTCCAGGCTAAGAACATGGGATACCTTTCTATTTATTTCTGTCTTCTTTATTTTCTTTCATCAATGTCATAGTTTTCCGTGTGCAGATCTTTCACTTCCTTGGTTAAATTTATTTCTAAATATTTTATTCTTTTGATGCAATTGTAAATGAGGTTGTTTTACTTAATTTTTTTTGTTGGATAGTTCATTTTTAGTGTTTAGAAAAACAACTGATTTTTGCATGACGATTTTGTGTCCTGCAACTTTACTGAATTTCTTTATTAGTTCTGGTGGACTATTTAGGATTTCTTATACGTTAAGATCATGTTATCAGCAAACAGAGACAGCTTTATTTCTTTCTGTACTTCCTGTCTTTATTTCTTTTCCTTGCCTAATTTCTCTAAGACTTCTAGCACTATGTTGAATAAAATGGCAAGAGTGGGCATCTTTGTCTTATTTAAGATCTTAGAGAAAAAATTTGCTGCTTTTCACTAGTGAGTATGATGTTATATATGACCTTTATTATGCTGAGGTACATTCTATCTCTAATTTGTTGAAAGTTTTTTTATCATGAAAGAATGTTGAATTTGTCAGGTGCTTTCTCTGTATCTATTGAGATAATCATATGATTATAATCTTTCACTTTGCTGATATGGTGTGTCACATGTATTGATTTGCAGATGTTGAACCATCTTTGTATCCCAGGGATAAATCCCACTTGATCATGGTGTATGATCCTTTTAATTTGCTGCTGAATTTAGTTTGCTAGGATTTTGTTGAGGATTTTTGCACCTAGGTTAATCAGGGATATTGACCTGTAATTTTTTTTCCTTTTATGTTCTTCTCTGACTTTGGTATGAGAATAATGCTGGCCTCATAAAATGAGTTTGAAAGTATTCATTTACCTTTAATTTTTCTGGAAGAGTTTGAGAAGGACTGGTGTCAATTATTCTTTAAATATTTTGTAGAACTCATGGGGAAAGTCATCTGGTCCCGGACTTTTCTTTGTTGGGAGATTTTTGTCATTGTTTACCATTGCTGGCCATTGTGAATGCTGAAAGTTACAAAATCTTCAATAGCTATAAAACAGGGATAATAACTCCTACTTCAGCAATTATATGAGATATATATTAGGCCTTGGATGTAAAGAATCTAGCAATGCCTGAAACAAGTGTCTGTGTCCCTGTGTTTGGACGATTTAACAAGTTAAGTCTACTTTATATTGATTCAGAAGAGTTAGAAGCCCTTTGAAAAGTCATAAAAATTCAATCTGTTGTGGCTCACTTTGTGTGTGTTTTTAATATAAAAAGTCCATGTCATTTGTGAAAGTGCATATTTTTAAAATTATGAAAGATTGAATGAAAAAACCATGTACTCTTAACATAAGGATTGGTGTGAAATATATCGGCTGTCTGCCTTGGTTTAGGCATCTGTGTGCTCAGAGTTAGGGGACTGCAGGGAGATTTCAACTCAGCTGTTGAAAAAATGGATGTGAAACAATGAAATGATTGCAACTAAGCTGACTACTTAAAAAAAACCCCAACAGCTAGATATAGTAATTATCTCTGCCTTTAGCTTAGGAGTACACCAAATGTCTACAATTACTTGTTTGGCAAACTGTTTTTTCTTATATTCCTCATGGTTCAGGAGTTAAAACCTTATGCTACTTATAATAATAGATTTTTCTAGGGCACAAAGCTATTTATATTCATGTCACAGGAAATGTTTACATGGGAACAAAATGCTCTAGCATCCCTGTGCTTCCTTGGCATAATAAAGAAGAAACATTTTGATCTCATATGATACATGTTAATTAAAAACAAAACTTTTCTAGAAAATACAGAAGTCCCCAAATAGTGCAGAAAAGGTATCATTTTGTCATATCATAAACACTCATCATTTAGAGGAAATACCTATCGGAGTTATAATGCAGATGTTGTGTACTTTTTATTCTATGAAAATATCCATTTTATTTTAATCAATTAAAATAGGATTTGCCTTGGATCAGGTTTTAGGAGTTGTGCCTTGTCAGACGTATTAGGAGAAGCTGAGCTGTGTTGTCTGGGTGGTGCAGAAGTATCTAAAGCATTTAATTATTTTAAAAATTGTAGGTTGAGGTTCTAGTACTTAAGAAAACATCTAATTATGTTTTATGTTTGCAAACTTATGCTCTTTCTTTTATCATAAATACAGTTTAAGGCAGTAGCTGACATCATTATTGCTTCAGAAGCTTGTTTCACAGTTATCTTGATGCTTTTCCATGAAGAAAGGTCAGCAGTTGTGCATGTAACAAGGAAACTGTCCAAATAAGATCACGGCTATGGTAGGGAAACATTAGCCAATGGGATTTGAAACAGAATCTCATTTTATGTGATGAGTGATTTAATGTAAATGTTGAGTCTCTTTGGAAACTTCATTTGAATTTGGAAAATATACTCTTGAACAAAGGTGGAAGAAATAATAAAATCTATGTATATTTTAAAATGGAAATTTCTGCCTTAAGTTATTAAAGGAGCTATTGAGTGACTCTTGGAATATTTCTTGTTTAAATAAAGCATGGTTGAATTAAATAATCTGAAGCTAGGATTTAATATTATCATCAAACAATTTCTCCTGAGTGTTTAGATTAAAATACTCTTGGATTTTCTCTCATTCTGAAAATGTAAGTAGAAGAACTTCAGATTTCATGTAAAAATGAGAATATTTAGATACTTTTAATAATAACTGCAAGTAAAGTAATAAAAATTAATATTTCACATCTTCTTTCCCCCAAATACTATGTGTTTTTAAATGAAATGGACACGGTTTTGTATTTTACCTCCAGTGGGTAAGGGGGGTGGATGGGAGTTACAAAGCACGCAGCTTCCAGTGGCATGTTTTCTATATTTTGAACCTATTAGCAGTAAAACTTCATTTTCACCACTGGAGGGGTATGCAGGCTTGAATGTGCTCTGGTAGCTGGGACCAAACATAATATAAAGTTTTGCATTTTTTTCAGTACACTTTGAGTTGCACCTGGAAGTAAATAGCTAACTAGAGCAGATGAATGATATGCTCAGTGTCGCCAGCAGCCGTGGAGGAAGCATCTCTCCCATCTGGGTTCCCCAGTGAGCTCTTAAACCATTGGCTTTTAATTCAGGAACACACTCCGAGGAGCCTGTCCCCTGCTCTTTATTACATTTCAGGGGCAGCTCCATCAAACTGCATCACCGTTGCTTAGCACAGCACTTGCCCCTCTCTAATAAAAAATCACTCCAGGTGCTGTATTGAATGGATTACTCGTACCAGAGGATCCCCAAATATGGTCTATGTTCCCCTTGTTCAAGACTCAGGGGGCCCGAGGTCCCCGAGTGTTTATGAGTGCCCGCTGGCGGCTGGGGAAGGCCTGGCCTGAGGCCTGGGCAGGCCGGGAGAGCTGCGTTCGGACCCAGCCTTCCCCAGTGTGGCCACGAAACCCGCTCCGCAGAAACGAAGGTGGTTCCTCTGCCGCTGTGTGCAAGTGGCACCGAAGGCAAATGGTTGATTGAGAGAACAAGAGAAACAATAATATGGAGAGTGAGAGAGGAAGCACGCCGGAGAGTGAGAGGACACTAAGGGGACCAGCCTGATTGAGCAAAGCATTATTTAGATACAGTAGTTACCTTCAAAAAGTATCTAAGAGCTACCTTATTTCTTCCTAGAAAGAAAACAGAGAACTTAAGATCTAAATGATGGGATCCAGATTCTCTCCTAAGATTATAAAAAAAAAAATAAAAATAATAATACTAGGCATAAAATAATCGGATCTGCAGTACTAGGCAGTATATAAAATTTTAATGATAAATCTTTGTCTCAATATACAGATTTTTGCTATTTGTGTACATAATTCTTCAAAGTGAAAGGCTAAACTGTAACAGGTACACAGTGATCTCTTGCCTGCTGCCTCCTTTCCTGCTTCACTTGTAACCTCTTTTGAGTTTCTCTGCTCCCACATTTTTATGTTCCCTTAGCAGTGAAGGTCCTGTTATTCTACCCACATACTTGTTTTCCCCCCATCTCTGTGGCTTTGCATATCATCTCTCCTATACTTGGAACTTCAGCCTCTTTTCTTTCTTCTGTCTAACGTAAGCTCATTATTAAGGTTCAGATAAGGGTTGCCTCCTCCAGGAAGCCTTCCTCGGTATCTTCACCTGCACTCAGCATGCCCTGTGCACCCTTAATGCCCACTGCATTTCTCCATTGTTTCATAATTTCATTTTTAACGGTTTTCTTCCTAATCAGTCTCTGACTTGTTTGACTGTAGAAATTGGAATAAATGCATCATTAGAACCCACATTCTTGAGACCTAGTGTATGTTCAGGAAATAATGTTAGAAAGAATGACTGACTGAATGTCTTCACTAAGTGTCTACATTTATCCCTAAGAAAACCGGACTTGGGTCATTTTGTAAAGGAACATATTTTCAGTCCCAGCTTTGCAATAAGTATGGGATTTAATGCTGGCTAGACTAAGCCAGGGTAGAAAGATGCTCTTAGTAGATAAGGAGACATTGAAATGACCATTCTAACAGAACCAGGAAAGTCGGGACATACTGCAAGAAGTCACTCAGACATTGTGAATTTCATTTCAGTTGCCATCTCTTTAAAAGTAGAGTAGCTTCTGTCATTCACGTATATATTTATTTTTGAGAACTTCTAACGAGTTAAGCACTATGCTAGACTCTGAAGAAATAAGGCTGGGTACGCAGCACATGTTTTGTCTCTCAGGGCTCACAAACTGGCCAAAGGTAATATCATGGTTTGCAGACAGTGGCACGGAGATGAGAGATTTTGAGTGATGAGAATTCAGCCTCGGAAATGTAGAAAAATCTTCAAAGAGAAACAGACAACTTAAGTCAAATCTGCAGATTGAACTGGCACAGATGGGCGAAGCAAGGCGGGGGAAGGCGGAGGCCAGAGTCCTCAGAAAGCCTCGGGTGGGCAGGAGCTCAGGCTGATGTGATGTTGCCGGGAAGACTTCCGTGGGAGAAAGAGAGGGAAGCGGTGAAAAAGGCTGCCTGAGCTGGAGTGCGGTGCTGGGAGGAGAAGGGACCTCTGTCCCCTACAAGCTTGTAGCACTGACGTGAACTAAACTTCAGTTTCTCATCTGTAAAATGGGTCTCGAGTAAAAACGAGCGAAGCGCAAAATTCTTGTGCCAAAGCAAAGTAAGACTCAGACAAAAATGTCATTTCTTGTTTTTACAAATCAAGACGGTTTTTAGCATGCTTTCATGCACAGACTGCGAGTGCTCTGACACGCTCAGTTGGATATTGTTGGGCTCTAGCTCGGTGCCCCTGACAGAAGGTCCTCTGAGGCTCCAGCCCAAACGGAGCTGGCTGAGCGGGGCTCCCTGAACTCCTGAGCAAAGCAGGGCCTTCCTGTCTCTGCCTGTGTAGCTTGAGGCCTTAAACTTTTATCATGACTTTAATGATGTTTTTATGTTTAATTTTACTGTAAATCACATTAACACAGTTTTGACTGGTATGTCAGAGGCTTAAACGTCGAGTTAAAGTCATTCTCAGAGCCGAAGGATTTGTCAGGTCTGACATGTTTAGTTAACAACCCAGACAGGTGAGCTGTGGAGAGTGGGGCAGGGCGGCATTTCACTTGCTCAGGGTTTGAGGAACGGAACCGGACTCATAGTAGAGTTTTTGCTCTGTATTAGCCACAGTTAAGAGGGCAATTCCTGGCTTTTGTTAAGAACATTAACCGAGGTAAAAATGTTCCTATAAAGCTGCTAGTTATGTGTTGTGTGTAAATCAGTTTCTGAAGACTATGATCACACTGGGACATCGCGTAATTTAGGAAGCGTTAGTGACTTTCTGTACTTTCCTTATATTTCATAAGTATTTGCAAATCATATATTTAGGGATAAAAATTCCATTTTTAAGGTTTTTATTACCAAAGACTTTGTTTTAATAAAACGTTTTTATTACAAAATATGTGTTTAAGTAAGAAAAATATAATACAAAAAAATCAATTGTTACTACTGCTAGTACTTTGACATGTATTTTTTTACTCTCTTCTATCAATGATCTTAGTCAGGATATCATAACTCCTGAAACAAATACATTCTAAACTATGTGGCTTTACACATAGTTTATTTCTACCTCCGAAGAAGATAACCAGCGGTGGGGGTGGCACTGCAGTGGAGCTCTGCCCCATGCAGTCGTTCAGGGCAGTGCCCTTGGTAACCCCTGCTCCTGGGGATTTGTGACCATTGACTTCCAGCCAGGGGGTGGAGAGAGAAAACAGCAACTGACATGTTTTTACATTTCACACCACAAAATGGTGAACCGCCTTACTGCTCGCACAGGGAAATGGGTCTAGCTATGTGCCCAGTCTGGAGAGAAAGTAGGTGTGATGTGCACCTTCTTTGCCATAGCAAACATGCAGGCAGACAGGTTCACGTCCTGTGCATTCTGCTGTGTAATATTGTCTGTTTACTCAGTAATATATCTCAGACTTCTTTCTTTATTTATATCATCATTAGTTGATTGTATGACAACGTTTTATTTCAGTCAATTTCTTGTTAAACATTTTGGTTATTGACAGCTTTCATTGGTGTACTCAACAGTCGGCTGACATTCGTATACCTTTGCATACTAGCCTGGTCGCTTCCTTAAAACATACCCAGAAGTACAATTGTTTGATCAAAGGGTACATACTTAAAAGAAAAAAAAAGACTTATGACACATTATCTAATTGACTCCAGAAATTTATAGTCTCATCAGAAATGAGGGTGCTAGTTGACATTTTTCTCTTGAGTCTGTAGGTGGAAGCTGAACACTGCACTTCCAGTATTCTTTTGATTTTAGTGTGAACTAAAGAGTCAATCATTAAGTATTTGTTAAGCATCTACCAAGTGACTGGCTTATGCTATACGGAATTCAAGAAAAGTAATTAAGTTGTTCTTGTTGGGGAAAAGTACTCTATTCTATATGTTTAACACCAAAAGAGAGTTTTAGTTGTCTGCCTCTCCCCAGTTCAGGAATGAATGCTTTGGTTTTTACTGTGCCTATAGAAGGGAGTAGGGAGTGGTAAGGGTATTTCTTAAAATTGTCAAGGATGAGACACCTAAGCTATGACAAATTCAAATAAAAAAATAAGGTATTTTAATTTATTTTAAAAAAATATTGTGATAGTAAGTTCAAAATGATTTCCAGGTACACATGACCACCAGTGACAAAATTATGTAGAGGCAAGGCAAATCTGGGGAATGACTAGAGAGAACCTCGGAATTCTACCTCACTTTGGATTCATGAATTTCTTGAGAAAAACAAGATATATAATTAGATTACTATTGCAATTGTTACTTATGAGTTCCTATGGTCAGTAGTAGACAAAGACAATGTTACATTTAAGTTTAATTTTAAACATTAAGAATATTTTTCAGGAGTTGTAAAATTTGAGGTATTTTGTGAGATTTCCAATTTTTAAAATTATTTTTGATGGCCATTTTCCAAACAGCTAGTCATCATTATATGCTCATTTAAAAATATAGTGTTTGGATATACTCTGAAACTATATGGATTGATTTTATTTTGGTGATAATTATTATCTTTCCTACTATTAATTAAAATTATATTTGGCTTTAATTTTTTAAATTATGGGTTCCTCAGATTTAGATTTGTTGCTTTATTTGTGTACTAAATGGAAGTAATTTATTATAAATTTATTAATTAGATTCTTGTTTGTTTTCTATTGTAAGGTATAATTTTAAAATATATATATATATATATATATATATATATATCTTTATTGATTTCAAAGAGAAGAAGGGAGAGGGAGAGAGAGAGTTGAAACATCAATGATGAGTCATCGATCGGATGGGCTGCACACCCCCTACTGGGGACTGAGCCCACAACCCAAGCATGTGCCCTGACCAGGAATCAAACCACAATCTCCTGATCGATGCTCAACCACTGAGCCACGCCCGGCTGGGAAGATATAAAATTTTTTAGTGAAGTAAGACCTTGTGTCTTCCTGAGGTATAGGGTCTATAGAACACTTATTTCCACAAAATGGAAATATAGTCTTTGTTAGTAGATATATGTTATAGGTATGTGTATATGCACCTGTATGATATAAAGCACTTCCATGAACACATAAAGTAATGCATGTTGTGTAGAAATATGACACTTTTCTGATAGATACTCCAGCCTCTAAATACTCAGAATAGCCCTGCTGAGGTTCAAAGAATAACAGGATGATTTTCAAACCTAATATGCATGTACACTTGTAGTTGAGATATTAATTACAGTAACAACAAGTATATCACATGAAAAATAATTCACTTTCCTTTTATTTTTATTTATTTATTAAATTTATCTTTATTATTAAGAGTATTACGGATGTCTTCTTTCCCCCCCCATTGATCCCCTTCACCCTGCATCCACATGACCCCCAGGCCCTCCCCTTACCAATGTCTGTGTCCATGGGTTATGCCTATATGCATATAAATTCTTTGATTCATCTCTCCCCACCCACTCCCCACCCCCAACTTCCCTCTGAGATCCCTCAGTCTGTTCCATGCTTCTATGTCTCTGGATCTATTTTGTTATCAGTTTATTTTGTTCATTAGATTCCACATATGAGTGAGATCATGTGGTACTTGTCTTTCTCTGACTGGCTTGTTTCACTTAGCATAATACTCTCCAGTTCCATCCATACTGTCCCAAAAGGTACAATATTCTTCCTTTTTACAGCTGAGTAGTATTCCATGGTACGAATGTCCCACAGCATTTTTATCCACTCATCTACTGATGGGCACTTGTCTATTTCCAGATCTAAGCTATTGTAAATTGTGCTGCTATGAACATAGGGGGGCACATATTCTTTCTGATTAGTGTTTCAGGATTCTTAGGATACATTCCTAAGAGTGGAATCACTGGGTTAAAAAACAGCTCCATTTCTAATTTTTTGAGGAACCTCCATACTGCTTTCCACAGTGGCTGCCCCAGTCTGCATTCCCACCAGCAGGGCACTAGGTTCCCCTTTCCCCACACCCTCGCCAGCACAGGTTGTTTGTTGACTTGTTGATGGAGCCATTCTGACAGGTGTGAGGTGATACCTCATTGTGGTTTTAATTTGCATCTCTGATGATTAGTGACGTTGAGCATTTTCTCATATGTCTCTTGGCATCTGTATGTCCTCTTTGGAGAAGTGTCTGTTTAGGCCCTTTGCCCATTTTTTAATTGGATTGTTTGTCTTCCTTTTGTTAAGTTGTATGAGTTCCTTATATATTTTGGATATTAACCTGTTATCAGATGTGTGGTTGGCAAATATGTTCTCACATACTGTGGGCTCCCTTTTCATTTTGTCCATGGTTTCTTTTTCTGTGTATAAGTTCTTTATTTTGATGTAGTCTCATTTGTTTATTTTCTCCTTTGTTTCTCTTACCCTAGGAGATGTATCAACAAATATATTGCTAGGAGAGATGCCTGAGATTTTCTGCCTACCTTTTCTTCTAAAATTTTTATGGTTTTGATGACTTACATTTAGGCCTTTTATCCATTTTGAGTATGGATATTTTTATTTTTGTGTATGGTGTAAGTTGGTGGTCTACGTTCATTTTTTTGCATGTACCTGTCCAATTTTCCCAACACCATTTATTGAAGAGACAGTTTTACTCCATTGTATGCTCTTGCCTCCTTTGTCAAATATTAATTGAGAATAATGGCGTGGGTCGATTTCTGGGTTCTCTGTTCTGTTCCACTGATCTATTTGTCTGCTCTTGTGTCAGTCCCAGGCTGTTTTGAGTACAGTGGCTTTGTAGTATAATTTGATATCTGGTATTGTGATCCCTGCAACTTTGTTTTTCGTTCTAAAGATTGCTGCAGCTATTAGGGGTCTTTTTTGGTTCCATATAAATTTTTGAAGTGTTTGTTCTAGATCTGTGAAATATGCTGTTGGTATTTTAATAGGGATTGTATTGAATCTATAGATTGCTTTGGGTAGTATGGACATTTTAATGATGTTAATTCTCCCAATCCATAGTATTGGGAAGACGGTATAGTCTTCCACTTGTTTATATCTTCCTCTCTCTCTCTTTGCAACATTCTGTAGTTTTCTGCATACAGGTCTTTTTTTTTTTTTAATTTTTTAAAATTTTATTTTGTTTTTAAATATATCTTTATTGATTTCAGAGAGAGGAAAGGAGAGGGAGAGAGAGAGATAGAAACATCAATGATGAGAGAGTCATTGGTTGAGCCCATAACCTGGGCATGTGTCCTGACAGGGAATCGAACCCCGATCGCCTGGATCCTAGGTCGACGCTCAAATGCTGAGCCACGCCTGGCAGGGCTGAATACAGGTCTTTTACCTTCTTGGTTAAGTTTATTCCTGAACATCTTATTTTTTGGTGCAGTGGCAAATGGGATGTTATTTTAGTTTCTCTTTCTGAGAGTACGTTACT
The DNA here is from genome assembly GCF_964146895.1 of Miniopterus schreibersii. NCBI lineage: Eukaryota > Metazoa > Chordata > Mammalia > Chiroptera > Miniopteridae > Miniopterus > Miniopterus schreibersii. Next base: position 85,069,214 of record NC_138106.1, on the reverse strand, counting down.
GGTATATAAAAATACCATCAATTTTGGGTGTTAATTTTGTATCCTGCTACATTGCTGAATTCATTTATTAAATCTAGTAGTTTTCTGGTGGAGTTGTTAGGATTTTCTATGTACAATATCATGTCTTCTGCAAAGAATGACAGTTTTACTTACTCCTTTCCAATTTGCACGCCTTTTATGCTTTGTTCTTGTCTGATTGCTGTGGCTAGGATTTCCAGTCCTATGTTGAATAACAGAGGTGAAAGTGGACACCAGTATCTTGTTCCTGTTCTTAGGGAAAATGTTTTTGGTTTTGCCCATTGAGTATAATGTTGGCTGTAGTTCTGTCATATATGGCCTTTATTATGTTGAGGTGTGATCCCTCTATTCCCACTTTGCTGAGAGTTTTTATCAAAAATGAGTGTTGGATTTTGTCTAATGCTTTTACTGCATCTATCGATATGATCATGTGATTGTTGTCTTTAAATTTGTTTATGTGATGTATCATGTTTATTGATTTGCAAATATTGTACCAACCTTCCATCCCTGCAAGAAATCCCACTTAGTCATGGTGTATGATCTTTATATTGCTGGATCTGATTTGCTGATACTTTGTTGAGGATTTTAGCATCTATGCTCATCAGGGATATTGGCCTGTAATTCTCTTTCTTTGTAGTGTCTTTATCTGGCTTTGGAATTAGGCTAGTGCTGGTCTTGTAAAAAGAGCTTGAAAGTGTTCCTTCCTCTTGGATTTTTTGGAACAGTTTGAGGAGGATAGGAGTTAGTTCTTCTTTGAATGTTTGTTAATACTCCCCTGTGAAGCTGTCCGGGCCAGAGCTTTTGTGTGCTGGGAGTTTTATGATTACTGCTTCAACTTCATCTGTAGTTACTGGCCTATTCAGGTTTTCTGATTCTTCCCAATTGAGTGTTGGAAGGTTGTATTTTTCTAGGAATTTGTCCATTTCATCCAGGTTGTCCAGCTTGGTGGTGTATAGTTGGTCATAGTATTTTCTTACAATTCTTTGTATTTCTGTTGGCTCAGTTGTTACTTCATTTCTTTCATTTCTGATTTTGTTTATTTGTTTTTTTTTCTTTGTTTCTTGGTGAGTCTGGCTAAAGGTTCATTAATCTTGTTTATCTTTTCAAAGAACTAGCTCTTGGTTTCATTGATCTTTTGTATTGTTTTTTTTAGTCTCTATGTCATTTATTTCTGCTCTGATATCTATTATTTCTTTTCCTCTACTCACTCTGGGCTTTCTTGTTGTTCTCTTTCTAAGTCTTCACATTCTAAGTAACTTATCACTGTTTCTAACCACTAAACCACTACTGACCACTAAAGAGCAGCAGGTCTAAGTGTTCAAGTTTCTGAATAAGTAAAATAAAAAGCTCTAGAGTGCAGTCTATAATGAATCATAGTGGTCCATTTAACTTGTCATCTTTTTACTTCAATTATTATTACATTATTATTATTTAAAAAAATTTTAAATGTTTTTATTGATTTGTGAGAGAGAGGAAGGGAGAGGAAGAGAGAGAGAGAAACATCCATGTAAGAGCATAACATGAGTCGCCGCTTCCTGCACACTCCCTACCAGGGATCAGGCCTGCAACTTAGGGATCTGCCCTGACCAGGAATTTAACTGGTGACCTTTCCATGCATGGGACGATGGTCAGCCAATTGAGCGACACCAGCCAGGGCTATTATGTTATTTTTAAAAATTTTATTTATTGATTTGAGAGAGAGAGAAACATCAGTTTGTTGTTCTACTTATTTTTGCATTCATTGGTTGATTCTTGAATGTGCCCTGACTGGGGATCAAACCTGCAATCTTGGCGTATCGAGACTATGCTCTAACCAACTGAGCTACAGAGCAGGGGCTAATTATTATTGATCTTACTATTCCAGACAGTACAATTTGAAAATCTTACTAAAGTGTATGCATGCTAAACTTAGGAAAAGTGTATACTCATAATTATTAATGATTATGTTGATGTGTGAGAAGTTTTAATTATTTATAGCCAATTCTATAATTTTACAATTAATCATAATCAAGTCCAAACACACTAGAAATGGCATAGGTCAAGGGGGATTTGGGACTTGAATTGGCCTGAGATAATGTCAAAAAGGACGAGAGAATCTGGAAGTGAGTACCTAACTTAGGGTCAGAGTTGCCTGAGGTCAGGAAGAAGCAGCATCCCTGTAAAAGGCTCCCACCAGCTGGGTTGTAAAAGGTACAGCGGGAACAGCTGGAAGGGAGATTGGAAAGGCCTGAAACTGCAGCAGACGGAGGGTGAAATGAGATGTGCCTTGCTCAGGACAATAAAAGAAAGGCAGGAACAGCTGCAGCATTTGGATCTGAGGTGCTCGGCCAACCCAGTTGCAGAGGAAGTATAAATGCCCAGCGATGAGAAATGCATACCTATGTATTTACAGCTGAAGACTCAGAAACAAGTGCTTAGGAGGAACCAGCATGCTTACAAAGTCCTGAGCGATGAACCGAGGGCTGAAGAGAAAAGCCAGAAAGAACTGCATAGACCAATATTTTGGTTATGCTTTCGGGTTAGCAACATACTGTGAATACGGTGCTAGGAAATACTTGGATCTCTACACTGGCCACCAAGCCTATTATGTTCTAAGTGAGCCTGGTATATGCAAGCTCTTCCCTGGAGCATTTAAAAAGTTCCCTAGTCTATTTATACTTGGATTAATTGGAAATCGATTTGACTTGCTCTACAATAGCATAAAAATATTAAAACATTTCTATATTTTGAGATAATTCTCGTAATTATAATAGCGTAGTCAATTAATTTTTTCCCTCATTATTAACAATGAGCCTTTATGAAATTTCTGCTTGGTGCAGGAGCTGCTTTTCTATTTTTGGGTCATTAGATTTGCTGATTTGGATTTAAAGGGAAAATAATGTTAGTTCCTGAAAATATATTTTCTCAAATTATGTCGCCTTCCCCTCTTCTCGTCTTTTTTTGCGCCGCATGCTGTAGCCTGGCAGAAGGGAAGCGTGATGGTGATTGCGGGCCTCCTGTTCTGGGGGAAGCGCCGCGCGCCGGATAATCCGCGCGCTTGCCCGCCTTCCCTTCGCGTTAGTGACGCCTCGCGGGACGCTGCGGCCTTTACCGCCCACGGAGGCACGTACCTGGGCAGATTAACGGCCAGTGACCAGCAACGACTGCACGCGTAATTATCTATTGTGAAGTATAAGCAGAAAAGAAACTGAAATAAAAAAAATGTTCTTTGAAGTTAAAACCGAGCCACGCGCGGAACCCTGCGGAGCGCCCCCCGCGGCCCGGCGGAGAAGCCGCAGCCCCGCGGCCCAAAGGCTCCGTCTCGCAGCTTCGCCCCTAGGCCCGGACGTTTACTTTCAGGTATGACTTTTCTTTGTTTTTGGCACATTTGTCTTAACATAGGCAGCATAATTTTCAGTGATTTCAAGAAATTAAAGGAAACTGCAGTATCGGAAACCGGTATTTCCTTCATCCTTTTGAGATTCCCCCCCCCATTGGCTTCCTACTCCCTTGTCTACGCTTAAGATTCCAGGTTACTTACTTACCACTTTAACAATTTGGGTACTCTTTAATGCTTTATTTATCTCACCGGTTTATAAAACTAAAGAGAAACAGTAATTTTCCTCTAACACCACCCATTATAAATTGGGATAGAGGGTGATGATATTCATACACTTTTCATATAATACAATTCGGTTTTGTAAAGTTGAATAGTTGGAGACTCCTTTTTCTTTAGACTACCAACAACTTCAGCATTTATATTTTGCTTGTGGGAAAAAGTCATAAACCTTAGCTGAGGATTAGCATAGTAGGGTGTTGGGGTTCTCCATCCTGGAATCCAGGGGACCTGGGGCCTGTGTCTGTGTCTCTAATTAGTCAGCACGTGACTCTCAGTCTCTGGGCCTTGGTTTTCTTACCTGAGAAATGGGAACTTTGTACTAGATCATCCGTAAGGTCATTTATAGGCTTTAATGTCCACGGAAAGCTTTGTAATAGGATCACAGGAGACTGGGAATTACCTCTTATATTTCTGCTTAAATTCTGTGAAAATGTTAAGTTTTAGATTATTTTAATTACTTGGGGTTCAGTTTGCAAGCCAAATTTTCTTATCTTTAATTTCCAAGACTTATCAAATACATAAGATATGGATTAGAATTATAAATATGTATAATTTCAAATAAACTTTAAAACTAATATTTATACAAATGTGATTTTTTCATTAAAATACTGAATAAAGTGTAATGATTTTGTTTATTATAGTGTTTTGTTTCTTATGAGAATTTGAGTTTCTGTAATATTAGAATTAAACATTTATGTGTTTACGTATCTGAATCTTAGCACATATTAGTGTTCAAGAAGTATTTGTTAAAAAAAAAAAGAGTATAAAAGTACATTTGTTTTTGGACATTCTGTATGTTACTATATTGTTTTAAATTTTTTTCAGTGTCAAAATATCTTTTCTCCCTCAAATAGGAAGTTGGCTTTCTATATGACAAGTTAAATGTTTTACAGTGAAGCAGTTAAGGTTTGATTCTTTGAGTTAAGATTATTATTTGGATATGGATATCATGATGGAATTATGATCTCTTTGTTGTGAGTTGAATATCACATCCAAATTACTTTTTTTTTTTAACATATGAAGAAATTGTGTATAATGAGGATGTAAATTGCTAGATTATTGTTATCTAAAATCTCCGCCCTGGAGATTTTAATTTATCTATTAACATTTATTAATGTCTTTTTTAGGAACCACTAGCAAAAGATGAGGTAAATTGTTATCCAGCTTTTAAGATTTCTCAGGACCTCTGACTGTGTTTAATTTTTCCTTTCAGTTCATGGGAACTGGTCTTGTATGCCTGGCTCAACTTGGTTTAGATTTTTGACAGTTTTTTATTTGCATCCCATTTGGATGTTTTTCAAAATGTCTGGACTATTCACATTGCATCTGAATAAGCGGTACCCAAAGGGTTAATTCAAATTGTCCGACATACTTCTAATTAGTATTGTTAAGGCTTACAGATTACTCTTTATAAAATAAAGCTTTGTCCCTTATTTTAATAAAAAAAAAAATAATACAAATAAAATATTTTCTTTTTTCAAATAAAATAATTTAAAATAATAATGTGGAAATTATTAGAAGTTTAAAAGAAGAATTTAAGTTTAAAAAAACTGACTTTGATAGAAAACTTTAGTTGAGGTAAAAAGAGAAAGGGCAGAGTAGCCAAAATAACCATCCCTGATGATATAATTCTCAGTCTGAAGTCATCTTGAAAGATATTTAGGCTTAGCAACATTGGCAAACTGAAGGTTATAGAGATGTGCACAGAGAATACATTGCTGCTAGTCTTGCTATACTAATAGTTAGCAGTAAACTTTACTCATGTCCAAATCAGTATAACATCTGCACACCTGTAAGAATTTTGGCAATTTAAAAAAGCAGTTCACTGCACTATTAAATTAGAGACTGTTTCCTAATTTAATCAGCAGAGAGTGAGAAACCAACAACAGGATCTGGGAAAATTATCACCTAAAAGTGCTGGAAAGATGAAATATTCACTACATGGTTGTATGTTTCTAACCTTAAAATCATGAAATGCTTGCTTATTTTGCTCAATATTATTTAAAGAAAGTTATTTAAAAACTAAGGGAAATTCTAGTTTTATTTAAAAACTGGAAAAATTCATGACTTTAAGGAGGAGAGGCTGTGGGCACTGACACCGTGGTCTTGCCCCGTAGCTAAGCCGCTGCACGAGCCTGGGAACACAGCTGTCACTCGGAGGCTCTGGCAGCCTGCTTTCCTCACCTGGAGCATCACTAAATCCTTTCAGGAACCGTGTGCTGTGTGTGCTGATGTCAACGGTTTATATATGTATATATAAAATTACAAATTGTCTTAAAATCTGTATGAACATTTATTATTTTTAAATGTAGGTATGTGCATATCTAGTACATGAAAAAAATAATCCAAACGAATACATTACTTTATTTTGCTCACATATTTAAAATAATTCCTATGGTGTCATTTTCTCCCATGATGTGTATATTGGAATTATGCTATAAGAATATCATGTTCATTATTTTTTTTGGAAACATTTCAACATCTCTGTTCAAGGACTGGCTGGATGGTGTTTGCAGAGGCTTTTCGAGGCATCTGTTCTCAGCGACGGCTGAGAGTGGGGCCCACCGTGCAGGCTGGAAGGATCCACCTAGAATTTGTCGAATTAAGTCCTTGCACCTGGATATAATTGTCATGCCGCTGTGCTGGGGTTTTCTTAAGCTACTGGTAAAACAAATTAGCTCAATTTAAACTGGCATCCAGTAGAGAAGCAACAACTCACCTCATATAATGTTTTTCAAATAATTATTTTTGTATTGCCAGCTCTACCTCGTGAATATTTTCCTGGGGGCTGGGTGAGAAAAAATAAAGCTAAACCAGAGATGTGATAAAAATTCTGCTCGTGTTATAGCCTTTAATATTATTGTGGTATAATTAAGATGTGGGTAAATATGTGATTATAATTTCAGTTCAGATAAATTGTTTTCCCCAGTAAACAAAACAAATTCAGATATTTAGTTGTGAGGTAGAACTTAAGTAATATTCTTATACCCATATTCAAGTTTCATAAACCATTGACTTATTTGCTTTAATGACACAAATATTTTTATAGATAGGAAAGATGCACGTGAGAGTCAAAATTCATTTTTGTTTGTCAGTAGACTTTATGGACCTGATTTGGTTTTGCATTTTTGAGTCATTTATACTTGGCAACCAAATTCACATGCTTTATGAAAATCCAGTAAATTAAAAACTTGAATGGCTGGTAAGAATGGAGTTAGTGCTTGTCGGGTTATGGGCTAATGCATCTATGTATATCTTTGTGCTTCACAACTTAGTCACGTAATACAAATTTCATGGGCACCAACTAGGTGTCAGGCAGGACACACAGCAGGGAAACATGGTGAGCCCCTGTCTTCCGGAAGTTTACATTCTAGTTTGGAAGCAGACAAACAAACAAAAAAGATAGAAACAAATTAAGAATTACTTTCAATTAGTGTTGTCTGTGAACAACATGATGTGGACTAATTAGAGAGCAGTGAAAAGATGCAATTAGCTTGGTCAGGAAGACTTCCCTGAGAACATTTTTCATGTCCATGTACGTATCAATGAGCACCCAGGCTAACTGCATTAATATGTGCATTTATTTCTTAATATGCCTTTACATTTCCAGCTCCTTGGACAATGTGTAGCATCAGACAGGAGAAAAATGCCCTACTTGCTTTGAGGCGGGAGGCATCTGCATTTAGAAAAATCAGTGCACGGCTAGCAAGATTATATTTTCCCCAAATACAGCCTATAGGACAAAATAAATCAATATTATAAATTGATTTATTGCAAAGGGTTGGACGGAAAGCTCCACAGAGCCTTTCCTAACCGTCTTTCCTACTGCCGTTGCCACTCCTGCCCTGATGATAACCTGCGCAGCCAGCGATGCCCTGGGCGGGCCCCGGTGCATCTTGCCCTTGAGATTTTGTTCCATGAAGGGGCTTTTCCTTTAGCATATCTTTGCATTTACAAAGCCTTACCCCAAGTCTAGAAGTGAATGGCACGTGTTTTCATATGAATGTGAGATAAAGGAATTCGATCTTATTTTAATTAAGATGTTCAGAACGGATGACATAGGAAAATTTCACTTATATATTGATGTTCTGAGACTAAGGATTACGGTTAAGTGACAGCGGTGAATCCGAGCGCCAGCAGCCCAGCCGGCGGCCCTGTGCTTACTGCTGGCAGCAGAGCTCGCAGCCCAGTTGGCTCGCGGTGACACCTCCGCTGCCCACGGGGACAGCTTCCTAAGGCCAGCTCTTGGCCACCGCGTACGCTGTCCCACCACGTCCTGAGATTACAGTTACTCTATGAGGCAGCTGGTAGCCGCCCGCTTTGCAGACCAGCAATTGAAACGGGATGGAAACCTGCCTGAAGTCAACAAGCCTGTCATCGATGAAAATAGAGTATAACACTGTGTATGCCGTTATATTTATGAAATGCATGATGTATAATAAAATAGTATGAAGGTCCAAGTTAAACATTTATGAAATGGCTGCTTTGTATATATAACGTGTGTGTTGTTACATGGCAGTGAGGAAGTCTTTCGAATGTTTGGTGAGGAAAAGGTGTGAAATGGGGGGATATATATTTTGGCAAAGTTTGGGATGGCACATATATGTGTACGTGTACATGTATGCTTCTCATATGCATGGGTATTTACATAGTTATTTGATACTCTTAATTTTGAACCAACTTAAAATTTCCTTATGGTGCAAATTCTCTAACAAAATAAATTTTGGAGGACAGGGCCATTTTTTGTTTACTCTGTGTCCCCAATGCTTAACACAGTGTGTGGGACAACACAGGCACCTACTAAACATGTGTTAAAAAATAGAAAAATTAGCAAAGCAATTTTATTACTATGGTGGTTCATATAGCATACGTGCACCTAAGATTTTACTCCCATTAGCTTTAAAAACCAATGTGAACTGTAAAGGAAAATAAACTGTTAGTATTATTTTGATTCCAAAGCTCAGTGGAGATTTTTTTATTGCAAGAATTAGTCTATTTGATTATAGTGCTGAGTTAGGCAATATGGTATAGAAATGCAAAATGTGAGAAAATCATACATATGTGCAAAAATCTAACAATCATTTATCTTCTTAACACCTAATGTTGGCCTGTAATCAACAAAATAAGCAGCTAAATAAGATAGTTGATCTAATGATCTCTGATATTCACACTTTTATAAATATATTCACTCAGCAGATCATAATATTAACCAATATATGTGTTCTAATACATCATTCACACAATAAACTGAACTGAAAATGAGGCTGCCACACTGTGAAGGTAACTATGAAGGTTCAACAAACATCATGTGCTTTTCAATTTATGGCTTTTTTTGTTAATATAAAAAAAGGCAGAAAAGAGGTATAGATAAAAATATCTGTAATCTGAAAATTAGAAAAAATATGAGTCTTTAGAACTATGCTTTTTCAGAAATATACAAATAACATAGGTGCAAAATTAAGTAAAAAGACATTTTTATCTCTGGGATGATAGAGAAGCTCAGTCCTCATTGCTGGTAATTTATTTTATATTTATGTGCCTCTAGAGAAAGTAGAACTCACCCCAAAGGCTTTCTGGGACTTTAAGTGCACAGACTCTATTCTATGTGGCTGCAAGTGGAGAGACAGTTCGAGAATGAATGGAGGTGGCTTAAGAAACAGCCCGGCCGGGCGTGGCTCAGCGGTTGAGCGTCGACCTAGGATCAAGGCGATCAGGGTTCAATTCCCGGTCAGGGCACAGGCCCGGGTTGCGGGCTTGATCAATGACTCTCTGACCATTGATGTTTCTATCTCTCCCTTCCTCTCCCTGAAACCAATACAGACATATTTAAAAAAAAACAAAAAAAAACAGTCTCACTTTTTACAGGGTAATGCATGTCAGATAGGAGAAAAACCAACAATATGAGTCTCCATTTAATGGGTTCAACTTCTGTAATTAGCAGTACAGAGTGAAAATAACCCAGTCCCCATGTCTGTGATTTCGGAGGAGAGCATTTTGGGAGACACTCCCTGTAGACTGTTTAGTACGGGTGTGCAATTCGCAGAGTTAAAGGGGGCCTCTCTGGTCATGTGCTTCTTTGCCTACCTTTCCTAGGGCTCCCCCGAGTTCATTTATGCAACTGACACCCCCCAGCGTCGTCTCTCACAGAATTACCTGCTGCCTCAGGCATCCCAGGGTAAGCGAGGTGCTCACAGTTCTAATCTTTTTCTTAAATTAATATTAGACCAAAATGTGAGTGTGACAGGATTTAAAATTTCCCAAATTATCTGATCTAATTTTAGTGATTCAAATGTAACTCTGAAAAGAAATTCAATTGTTTTGTTGACAGGTAGTGTTGTGGAGACTCATTATAAGGCTATAGATGTTACTGGTCTGTCACAAAAGATTTGTTTTTACGGGACTGAATGATAGATTGTCAGTTTCATAGAAAATCCTATATTTTCAAATTTTTGCTGTCCCAAATTTAATTTTACTGCCATGCCCACAGGGTGCTTGTGCTAACGTAGTACGGAGGGAAGTAATTGGAAACAAAGAAGTTAACAGTAACCTGGTTGCTTCAGACAAAAACCGCAGAGGCATCTTTCATTTTTCCCATTTTTCCATTAGGCAAATGCTCTATATTCTGGTTTCAAAATAAGTATTGTGATTTTACTGATTTTTCTACATCTCCACTAGACCCGGCCACAGTCTTCTGTCTCCTGGACTATTGTTCTGGCTTCCCTGCCCTCTGGCTTCCCGTTTTGGACACCCTACAATCCATTCTACCTACAGGAGCCGGACACCAGTTTTACTTATTTATTTTTTGTTAATCCTCACTGGAGGATATTTTTCCACTGATTTTTAGAGAGAGTGGAAGGAAGGGAGTGTGGGGGAGAGAGAGAGAAACATTGATGTCAGAAAGATACATGGATTGGTTTTCCTGGACAGGCGCCCCAATTGAAGCCAGGGATTGAGCCTGCAACCTAGGTATGTGGCCTAGACTAGGAATTGAACCCACAACCCTTCCTTGCACAGGCCGAGCTCTAACCACTTGGCAACACCAGCCAGGGCAGACACAGTTTTTAAGAGTGGAAGTCAGATGGTGTCTATCCTTCTTTAAAAGTCTCTGTGGCTTTATTAATAATTGCCAAACTGAAAACAACCCAAATGTTTATCAACCAGCAAACGGATAAACATACAAGGAAATTTTTCAGCAGTAATGAACAACTGGTCCATTCAACAACATAGATGAGTCTGAAAGACATTATATTAAGTGGAAGGAGCAGCATACAAAAGACTTCATGATGCCATTTATATAACATCCTGGGAAACTAGGGACAAAGATCAGATGAGTGGTTGTTAGGGGTGGGGGACACAAGGGTACTTTTTTGGATGATGAGCTGAAATAATATTTTTCTTGATTATGGTAGTTATATAACTTTATATATTTTCCTATAATCATCAAACCGTTAAACATGAAAAGGGTGAATTTTATTAAATTCATATATGTGATGGTTACATAGGATATATAAAACCATCATATATATAAATGTAATTAAAATATAAGATAATATATATTTTCTAAGGAGACAGAGCATTCTATGGAATTGGATCTCCCCCCTCTTTTCCTTTGTCTCTCCCCCCAATTCCATAGAATGCACTGAGTGTGTCCTAGAAAAAATAAGAGAATAAACACATCTTTCTAAAGTGCCTCCCTTTAACTCAGAGTTGTACTGTGTATTGTAGAGTCTGTGAGGAGCTGCTACCCACATTCTGACCTCATATAGATATGAGGTCAGTTTTATCTCAATACACATAACTTAAAAAATAAGAAAACATTCTATGGCCTCCTTCATACTTATTTATTTTTCTCCTCACCTGAGGACATGTTTCATTGAATTTTTTTAGACAGAGGGAGAGAGAAACATTGATGTGGGAAACACCAGTTGGTTGCCTCCCGATCGGGGATGGAACCCGCAACCTAGGTGTGTGCTCTGGCCAGGAATCAACCCCACACCCTTTGGTGCCCGGGATTGCGCTCTGACCACTGAGCACCGGCCGGGGCCCTCCTGTTCTGAGAATAAAAATCCACACCCCTGCCTCGGGCCTGGAAGGCCCTTTGTGAACTTGCTTCTGCGGGCGCTTCACCTCACCTTTCTCCTTGCCTCACATTGTTCTAGACTATTCAGGGAGTTTTCTTAGACATTCAAAAACCAATAAAGCATTAGGCTTTAAATAACATTTAATTTTTATTAATGAGGGTTTAAAGTATAAAATTCTATGTAAATATTTCCTTGGCATAATAGGCAACCCGATTCTCTCTTAGTTCATGGAAAGGAAATAGAAGAGGTGGTAATTTTAAATATCTGAGATTGTGTCCAACTAGGTCAGTGGCCAAATGTTTTCCGTCAATTAAACACAATATAAGAAAAGATGAATTCAATAAAAAAGAAAAAAGACATTAAACAATTGATTGTGAAAATTAGAAAAAGAAAAGGTGAATGTAAGCTATATTAATCAAAGAATTAGTTAAATATTTTTATACCTATTATGTAACAGGGTGCTCAAAGAGACCATTTTTTACTTTATAAAAGTATATAAATTAAATTTTATTGAATAACATCTTCTACTTTATTTACAAATATAAATTTAACAAACCATTTAATTACATATATTTTATATATACACCTCGTATGTTGAATGTAGGCCAACGCACAACATGCAGAGGGAATAACATACGAAAGGATAGAAACTATGTGGAAAAAACACATCTATACCCCCACACACATTTTATTCAGTTCTAAGAAAAATATACTTTTCTAATAGTGGCATCATACAGAAGTAAAAATTCAGTTCACATATCTAAATTAGATTTACAAGCTTCTATAAATGTGCTAAAACAAATTCACATAAATCACTAAAATGTCATCTTAAAAAACAAGTCACATACATTATGCGGTAGTGCACCTCACCACATCACTCACAGTTACATATTCTCCCCAGGACCGTCTTAGGACTACACAGTATTTTCAGCTCATGTGAGGAATGGCAAAAATATAAGTTGATTCTATTGTGGGATTATAGGACTTGAACTTTATAAGTTTTCAATTGGCTATTTCTTTCCTTTCTCTTTTTCTCTATTTCTCCCTCCCTCCCTCCCTCCCTCCCTCCCTCCCTCCCTCCCTCCCTCCCTCCCTCCCTCCCTCCTTCCTTCCCTCCTTCCCTCCTTCCCTCCTTCCCTCCTTCTTTCCTTCCCTCCTTCCTTCCTTTCCTCCTCTCATTTTTCTTTAGCTTTCCTTTTCTTCTTAGACTCAATGAAAAAATCACAGTCATTGCAGAAAGTTTCCAGTTTATGGCTTCAGGATATTTTGAATTTATATTAAACTTTTGTTGCTCGACATGAATATAAATATAGATTACTTGCCAGCCTGCATCCCAGAATTTGTTTTGTCCCTTTTAGTTTCCTTTTAAGTTTTCCAAGAACAGGATGATGTTATGCAGGAAACATCTTGGGCAATGGTGCTACATCTCTCACTTGACTAAGAGCTTGTTTCCAACTCTGCAGCCAGCAGGGCGACCTTCTGCTCCCAAGAGAGGGCCTAGAAGGCACTGGGCAAGGCTCTGGCTCTTGAAACAGCTGTTCAGAGTTACAGGTGCTCAGGGACTGACTGATGCTTTCCTTCTTCCCCGAGGCAGCTCCTCATGCTCCGGGATGACTTTAAGCTGGAATGACTCTTGGGAGTTGGTTTGATATGACATGGTCTCAGGGCATTCCTGGACTGAAGTTCTTCCAGAAAGCCTGGTAAGTTCTAAAACTTCCCTGGAAACCAAGCCTCTCTGAGAGCACAAGAGGGAGACATATCGAGGTCACTGCCTCCTTGGTGCTTCCTGGGGTAGGATAACACAGTGGTTAGGAGCTCTAGCTCTGAGGGCGAGATGCTTGGCCACCATTCCTAGTTCCATCCCATGACCAGAGCCTGTTTCCTCATTAATAGTAATAATTAAAATATAATAACAATAATAATGCTTATCCAGTGGCATGGAGGTGAGGGTTAAACTAAACGAGCACAGTGCTAGCTCAAAGCAAACACTAACTAAATGTTATCTATTAGTATTATTATTATTGGTATTATTATCGTAAGTGTGAGCAGATAATTTGGCCATTGCTGAGTGACTACTAGGGTTTTTCTCATTTTATCAATTATAAGGAAAACTTATACAACACATGTGATGAATATATATGTAGAGGGCTAAGTGTGTCAATAAGTAGAATTCAAAATGCAAGTAGGTGCTGGAGTTTAAATATTCATAACCAGTTTATCTAGTGTAAGGAAAACTTTGTGTTTTGAGTCTATTTACTTTGTTCACTTTTGTGCACAAACTTCTCATTTCCATGTTTTTATAATTAGATGTAATATTGAAGGGCACCAAAACATTACTTATAGAAAGAGGCAGCTCAACGTGGAAACGAACATGTGCTATATTTTTCTTGTATAACATTTCTGTGAGAAATTAGATGAAGGTAAGAGGAAGAAAATCTTTTAGAGTTTCTTCAGCATTTTGTGTTTCTTACACAAAATGTTAAAACAGACCAAAAAATCCTGTTTATTTCTTTCTATTGCACCAAATGTTCTTTGGTAGATTCTATGCCAGTTCTATGAACCTAATTATTAAAAATACATCTTTCAGCAGGTAAATAGGCAATATTACTATACTGTTTTAATATGAAATTCTAGATGAATTTTCAATGGAAAATATCTGACTTTTTGTGATATATTTTTTCTCATTATTTTTGTCATGATTATTGTTGTTATTGCTACACAGAAATGAGGCTTACTAAATACCAGTAAGCAAAGTTAATTTATGCAAGAAAACTTCAGCTGGAAACGCAGAAAGACCTTTTCTACTTAATAAATTATTTGTACAGGTTTTTACCAGCTGAGTATTTCTAGGCATCCAAATAATTGTTACACTCCGCTGTCTCTTCTTAGGTCTCAGCTGAGCAAAACCACAAAGGACAAGCAGCTCAGAGGCTGGTGAGAGCTTCTGTTCCCGGGAGGGCCCCGAGCCAGGCTCAGCGGTCCCCAGGGCCTCCACGAGAGCAGCCCTGGGGCACGGTTGCTTTGGATCCATCATCTGCCTTGGTCTTGGGCAAGTTATTTTCTTTCATTTCTTCACATGGGAAACGAGAAGAGTAATGCCTACCTTACAACCGTGTCTTTCTACTTTGTGTGTGTGTGTGTGTGTGAAACAAAGAAGATCATGTTTGTAAAATGTTTGCTAAGTGCGGACAGCTTCCCCCATTGAAATCTCTCAGCTGCTCAGTGTGTCGTCGGCCATGAGCCTTGGCTCTCAGGTGGGAGTCATGATGGTGCGTGTTGCTCAGAGCGGTTGGGAGGGAGCTAAACACACAGTAGGGCAGCTCAGGAGACATTTTCATGCTTTTTGTTATTATTAGTCCACTAATTTTTGTTTTTACTGAGAAACAGACCAAATGCGCATACTCCATGTAGAGTATTAGAATGATAGAGAACTGAGATTAAGTTTTAAAAATGCAGTGAAAAGAAGAATAGCCACCCGATGTGTGTGAATATGCAGAATTAAGTTTAGGAATATGCAGTGTGGTAAAGTTCCAGTTCCAGCGGCATTGCCGAGCAGACCTTTTGGTCGTTTAGGCCTGTAGCCCTCGGCAGGGCTCCTGTGAGCACAAAGCAGGTGGCCGTAGAAAGCCTGCCCGGCTTTGCCTGGAATCGCTGCTTCAGTGGCGGGTGTTTTGCATTACCTGGCAGAGCTTGATTTCTCTGACATCTTAATAGTTAGTGCGTGCCACATTAGCTCGATGGCTTTTGGACATTCCCAGATAGTCTTTATTATCTTAACCGAAAAAGATTGTGTTTCACGATATATGTAGATTGCGTAAGCTCGTGCCCCCTTCAGATGGGCCGCGAGGGCCCGGTGTCATTCTCCGTGGGCAGAGCTGGGCCAGTGCTTCCCAAACGTCAACAGGGGCGACAAGGCGAGCAAAACTGCGAGCAATCCCTCCCGTCAGGTTTGAGAAACACGAGATTAATCAAAACTCTAAACTAAGACTTCTATCGCAGCATTTCTCGAATCTTTGCTAGGGGATGTGTATTGAGAGTTTCTAAGGATAGCAGTAGAATGTTTGCTGTGTTCGCAATATTATCTGACCCTTGACCCCTTTCATTGAGGAGGTTTGTTAGAAATATGTTTTGGGAAGCGCTGGACTAGAGATTACTGTATTTCTTGTCTTAATTTTTAAATAAATGAAAACAAATTTTATACAAACCCCGGGATGGCAAATGAGTTTAGAATTTTCAACCACATTCCCACCTTAATTGTGCCCTTCCTTTGGGGACATCTTTGTGAACCTAGCTTACTAGGCAATTTTTGGGAACAAGAGACTATGGCTCCTGGAGTCTCCCTTTCTTTCTTCTCCCATTTTAAAAGTGCAAATGATCCCCACAGGCTCCATCCAGAAAAATGCTGGGATTGCTTTTACAGGTGTCTGATCCTGAGGCCAAGCTAGCACCTGTGATTTAAATACCAAGAGGAAGAGACGGGCTCCAGACGAAGCTGGCACCCCCAGGAATAGCCTTAGGACTTGGAAATGTTATTTTAGAGGGAACATTGGAGGCCTAGGGAAATTCTGGTGGTAGTGACGGTGGTTATTTTGTCTCCTCCAGGAAGGAGGTAGACAAGGCAGAAAGCAAGTCTCCAGTGAGGACCCTGCTTTGTGTTGTTTTTATTGGGATTGTTTTATTCTCCCAACACTGACACCGCTGACGCTTTGGGTCACATAGTTCTTGGCTGTCCAAGGTTGTCCTGTGCACAGTTGGATGCTGAGCAGCATCCTTGGCTCCTACCTGCCGGACAGGCCTTTCTCCCGGCTTGTGATAAACAAAAGCGTCTCTGGTTGTCTCCTGGGGACAGAATCCCCCAGCTGAGAACCGCTGGTCTATTGCTTTTCTGCATTTCCCCCTCTTTCATATGAAAAGATGGATATAGAAAATGGAAGGACATCATACTGCATGTTCACGTGAATAATACAGTAAAACTGCCACTAAGTCCTAAAGGAAAAACAATTCTTTAACGGGCTTTCTGTCACCTGCCTGTCTCATTCTGGAAGTATGAGGCCACTTTCTAATCCCCGCATCCCTCTGTCCTGACTGACCGTCATTTCCATTTAAAAGAATATTAGCAAAGCACTCACTTTTTATCTTAAAATGGTTAAGAAGGAAATTGCTAAAACTGTGGCTTAAAATACCTCCTAGTTGGCGTAATCTTTCTGGAATTAATAAACAGTTATTTAAATAAAATGAGTAATTGCCAAATATGTTGGTTAAAGCTATAAACTAAATGAAATGGAATGCCTCGCCTATTTATACTTTTCAATTCTTTTGGGCTATAAGTTCACACCTGTTTTTCTGTCTCTCAGTAGTTTCCATCCTTCCTATTGGTGTTTGGGTTTCTGTTATAGACTATGAAGCTGTCCACCAGAGGCTATAAAGAGAGTGTTTAAAAATAAACTTGTGGTTATCTAGCACAATCAAGGCTAAAAATATGCATTACAAAATTATTATTCTAATTATTATTTATGTTTACTTTTTTGTGAGTCTCTAGGACTCAACATTTACTTCTGGAAAGGAACATAGTGAATTTTAAAATTTATATCGACTTATACAGAATTTGAGTAATGCCATAAATAAAATAAAATAAAAAATAACTGAAAAGAGAAAGAGACAAGTATGTCCTGATAACCAATTAGATTCTCAAACCTTATATCCATGATGGACTCAGAGAATAATTTAACATTTTGACATAGTGTCTTCTGTTTAATTAATATTCAATTATATATTTTTCAGATTTAAATTATTTAGTTACAACATAGGTAGAAAGATGAGCTCTAAAGGAACCTATATCTGAGTAGGAGGAAAGCCATTATTGTTTTTGCTTTCTAAAAGTGTTTTTTGTGTACAAAGTTTTAAAATATGAAATGCATTCACAGTCCAGTTATCCTTAGTGCTTATGTTAGCCTTGAATCATAACAAGCTCCAAGTCCATTTGTTCGTTTTTTGAATTTTACATATAATTGAAGTTAACCTTCTTTATTTGTTTTTCTTGTATAAAAAAGGTATTCTGTTACCTCTGTCAGATTACATTAGAGGTTTTTGGTGACATTCTTGTACTAGAGAAATTACAAACACTTCTACGGTCTATGTATTTATGCAGCCACATGAGCATAATCCTGTTTTTATAAAGAATGAATATAATTGACTTAAAAATACCTTTCTGAAATCACCTACATTTTGTTTAGTCCAATTTAAAAGAATAACCTAATAGCTTGTTGCAAACATTTAAATCAGATAAGTCAGCACAATCCCTTCCAAAGGTCAAAAAGATTGCACTAAAAATCCAAACAGAATATCAATTGGGACCTGACAAGGCAAAGAAAGTGGACCAGTCAAACGACTTTCTTTCTGAATACACAGTTGCTCATCTTTGCTCAAGGGTCAAAATAGAATTATTCTGGAATGGAAATGGTGACTATATGACCTATTGTTTAATGGGTGTTCCCAAGCTGGTTTCTAATTACCAAATTCATCTCAGAATATATTAAAAACCTATTTGCACGAGCTCTGCACAAGTGAAAACGGGAGCAGAGCACTCTACCTGCACCAATACAAAGCGCTGCATAACAATTATTTGTTTTTGTCACTATTGTGGCTTTGGGAACAAGTAAATATAAACAGCAGGAAGCACAAATACAGAGGCAGTGCAACCGGAGGTTGCCAGGGAGCAGTATGATGGCCCGAGGAGCTGAATTCGGCTGGAAACAAGCTTTGTCTCAATCTGCGCAAGAGGCTTTGGCACTGTGTCAGCCTCGGGGGCACACTCAGCGGGGCAAGGATTATCCAGCGGGCTGCTACAGTCCATGCTTCCCAGTTCATAGCAACCTTGCCTCCCTGCCATACCCTTACATTAACTCACTAGGTGCTGACTTTTTCATCTATTTTTTCCCTTCTGGGGTTTTAGATCTTTTGGCTAAAAAGAGTAGCATACATTAATTGAGAATCTAAAAAGTATTTAATGAACATGATTGAAAAGATACCAAAGGTTTGACATCTATAGATAGTAATAAAGTATAACCATGTGTAATTTTGCAAGCTGAGTGATACCTGTTTTCTGAAATTGATGTTTCTTTTTATTGGTGGCCCTACCAAAAGGGTCCTAAGCACAAATTGACTGTATTTTAACACACTGCTACTCACTCAAAAAAAGTTCCAAATGTATTTCTATTCTAATAATGAGATGCATTCTTTTTATTCCAAACCTCTCCTCCCTCCCTCCCTCCCTCCCTCCCTCCCTCCCTCCCTCCCTCCCTCCCTCCCTCCCTCCCTCCCTCCCTCCCTCCCTCCCTCCCTTCCTCCCGTCTTTCTCTCTCTCTTTTTTTTTTTTTTGAGGCTTGACAGGGTTAATTTCATTTAGCTGTGGGAAGACTATGCTGCAGTGGAAACCCCATGGTTACTCCAAACTCATGACCATCAAAGAACCGGATTAGCTGAGCAAGGAGGGAAAGGAAACTGCACTTCCTGTCTCTTAATAAAGCTAAGATGTCAGAAGTATTTAATAACCGTTGTGGGTTTTAATAGGAAATTGTATGAACACTTTTGGTAATTCGCTCAATCTACGGTTACCGTTTGGAGATTGTTTTTGCTTAAGCTAGCTTAGAGATCTAGAAAATGTTGTAAAACCAGGATCCTGTTACCTATAGCTCTGCTAAGTAATCAACTATAAAGACATTAAAAGTTCTTTTTGGGTATCTATCTCATTTGCACTGAGCAGAGTGGCTTGCTCCACAGCTAAGGAAACAACAGCAATTGTTTTATAAGCACCAAGAAAGCAATAAAATGTGGATTCCTTATGTAGGTCCAAATGTAGCAGCTGGATTTGGCTTTATGAACCATGAAAAATAGTTCCCATCTGGAGGCTGATGTTGAATAAAGATGCAACAGTAAGACAGCATTTCACATGAAACATTTTATACATGTCTGGCAAAACTGTTGGTACTTTCTAGTTATAATAGGAAAATAATGATTGAAAATCATTGAGTTTAGTATCACATACCTAAAACTTTCTTAATTTGGGAATAATGCTTGTTTGGTGTATTAAAAACTTATTTTTAAATTTTATTAATAAATAATATGTACTCAGTAGATATACAATTATAAGCACAGTCACTTTCTCCAGAGTTTAAAATTTCATTGTTAATGATGGTAAATTCTTTACTTATTGAAAAATGTAATGTACAATCCAATCCCTCGCTTATATAGCATATTATAAACTTTTTTCTCTTTGAATAAAGTCTTTATCAAGTTTTCTGTGTAGCTAGTTTTGAAGTGACATGTATGAGCTGAACCTTGTGAGGTTATTTTTCTATCTCTTTGCTTTTGAGGAGGAATACTCGCAAATACAAAGTAAACACAACCAGAAACTCAGTTTGATAAGATTGGGGTGATGTTTGTCAGCATGTTCCTGAATCTGCCCCTGAATTTATTACGTAAATTGATAAAAATTATTGCTTACTCCCAACTCGTTTTAGTAGATATTTTGTGATTAGCAAGGTCAGACATAATGTGCCCCCCTCTTGCAGTTGTTTTGGCCATATTAAAATTGAGAGCCTGAGCAGAGAAGAACGTAGACAATATTTATAAACTATAATGTATCATTTGATATATGCTAATCCAACTATATGAGATTTATACTCAAAGATGTTTAAATTTTTGCATATTGGTTCTTTAAAACACATAAAGATTTAAGTTACTAGGGTCTCAGTACATTTCTTTCTTCAAAAATTGCAGTTTGATTTACTTAATCATTTCAGATAAAACAAAGCCCACTTTAGTATATCTGCAAATTAAAAAAATTATTCATAGCATATTTTGAGGTTCAACGAAAATACAAATAAAGAAAAATGGACAAAATACAAGGAATACATTTTAAAAAATTTATTAAAATTTGACAAACTTGCTAGATAATGTTTTCCTAGACTTCAGTTTTTTTCTTAAGTGCTTATTTCTAAATTTATCTGTCAGCATAGAAGAACATCAGTAAGATTTAGTAAGTTTTTTTCCCCCAAAATAACTTTTCTTCATGTGAAACATGTGATGTTCATATGATTCAAAAAAGTCTTGTTTGCACACCTGTTTGTTATCTACCAGAGTCAGTTCTTCAGTACAGCGCCTAGACTTACGGACTCAGTGAGCGGTAGCTCCTAAGACCAAATGATGAATCTTGTCTATTGAAGTATAATCACTTTTGTTTAGGATGTTAATAATTAACATTTAATTATTATTTAATATGTGGTTAAGAACAGTCATATTCAGAAAGTTAAAGAAATTTTGAAAAGTTAAAACAGTAATAATTGTGTATAATATTAATTCTATCTATATGAAATAAAAAACAAGCAACTGAAGACTTTACACTATGTCCTGTTTTGAAGACATCCAAAATATTGATCTGTTAGCTTGCTTTGTGCTAAACTCAAAATTCTACAGCTTAAAATTTGTAAAATACAAAATACGTCTTTAGATTCTGAAAATTGTATGATTAAAATTTGAAAGATAAATGAATATTAGTAATTATAGAAAAATATTTTTATTTCCCACTATAATTAAAGCATATGTTCTTTTAAAAAATAGAAAGAGAAGAATCCTTTCTTCATTTTTTAATATTTTATTTTAATTTAATTTTATTTATTTTAAATATATCTTTATTGATTTCAGAGAGAGAAAAGGAGAGGGAGAGACAGAAACATCAATGATGAGAGAGTCACTGATTGGCTGCAGCCCGCAACCCGGGCATGTGCCCTGACTGGGAATCGAAGCCCGATTGCCTGGATCCTAGGTCGACGCTCAACCGCTGAGCCACGCCCAGCCAGGCTTCTTCATTTTTTTAACTTTACAGCCCTTCTTTCCAGAATTGCATTACCTGTGCCTCTGCGAAAATGGGCAAAATGATTTTTATTCAGTGTTTCTCTCCCAACCCAAACTTGAAGATGAAGCTGAAATTGTACTACTTCATAAAGTCTTCCTTTGCTTCCTCCATCATGTGCCCTCTGATTTTTGGTCTTTCAGAATTGGGAATGTCTCAATAATTCCTTGGACAATTACATATCTATATTTTTATCTATCTATCATCTATCTGTCTATCATCTATCTATATCTATCTATCTATCTATCATCTATCTATCTCTCTCTCTCTCTCTCTCTCTCTCTCTCCCTATCTCTCTATCTCTCTATCTCTCTATCTCTATCTATCATCTATCTATCTATCTATCATCTATCTATCATCTATCTATCTATCTATCTATCATCTATCATCTATCATCTATCTATCTATCATCTATCTATCTATCTATCTATCTATCTATCTATCTATCTATCTATCTATCATCTATCATCTATCATCTATCTATCTATCTATCATCTATCTATCTATCTATCATCTATCTATCTATCTATCATCTATCTATCTATCTATCTATCTATCTATCTATCTATCTATCTATCTATATCTATCTATCTATCTATCATCTATCATCTATCTATCATCTATCTATCTATCTATCTATCTATCTATCTATCTATCTATCTATTATCTATCTATCTATCATCTATCTAATCTATCTATCATCTATCATCTATCATCTATCTATATCTATCATCTATCTATCATCTATCTATCTATCATCTATCTATCTATCTATCTATCTATCTATCTATCTATCTATCTATCTATCATCTATCTATCTATCTATATCTATCTATCATCTATCTATCTATCTATCTATCTATCTATCTATCTATCTATCTATCTATCATCTATCTATCATCTATCATCTATCTATCATCATCTATCATCTATCTATCTATCTATCTATCTATCTATCTATCTATCTATCATCTATCTATCTATCTATCATCTATCTATCTATCATCATCACCTATCTATCATCTCTATCTATCATCTATCTCTATCTATCTATCATCTATCTATCTATCATCTATCTATCTATCATCTATCTATCTATCTATCTATCTATCTATCTATCTATCATCATCTATCTATCTATCATCTATCTATCTATCTATCTATCTATCTATCTATCTATCTATCATCTATCTATCTATCTATCTATCTATATCTATCTATCTATCATCTATCTATCATCTATCTATCTATCATCTATCTATCTATCTATCTATCTATCTATCTATCTATCTATCTATCTATCTATCATCTATCTATCTATCTATCTATTATCTATCAATCATCTATCTATCATCTCTATCTATCTATCATCTATCTATCTATCTATCTATCATCTATCTATCTATCATCTATCTATCTATCTATCTATCTATCATCTATCTATCTATCTATCTATCTATCTATCTATCTATCATCTATCATCTATCATCTATCTATATCTATCTATCATCTATCTATCTATCTATCATCTATCTATCATCTATCTATCTATCTATCTATCTATCTATCTATCTATCTATCTATCTATCTATCTATCTATCTATCATCATCTATCATCTATCTACCTATCATCTATCTACCTATCTATCTATCTATCTATCTATCTATCTATCTATCTATCATCTATCATCTATCATCTATCTATCTATCTATCATCTATCTATCTATCATCTATCTATCTATCTATCTATCTATCTATCTATCTATCTATCTATCTATCTATCATCTATCTATCTATCTATCTATCATCTATCATCTATCTATCATCTATCTATCTATCTATCTATCTATCTATCTATCTATCTATCTATCTATCTATCATCTATCTATCTATCTATCTATCATCTATCTATCTATCTATCTATCTATCTATCTATCTATCTATCTATCTATCTATATCATCTATCATCTATCTATTATCTATCTATCTATCTATCATCTATCTATCTATTATCTATCTATCTATCTATCATCTATCTAATCTATCTATCATCTATCATCTATCATCTATCTATATCTATCATCTATCTATCATCTATCTATCTATCATCTATCTATCTATCTATCTATCTATCTATCTATCTATATCTATCTATCATCTATCTATCTATCATCTATCTATCTATCTATCTATCTATCTATCTATCTATCTATCTATCTATCATCTATCTATCTATCATCTATCATCTATCTATCATCATCTATCATCTATCTATCTATCTATCTATCTATCTATCATCTATCTATCTATCTATCTATCATCATCATCTATCTATCATCTCTATCTATCATCTATCTCTATCTATCATCTATCTATCTATCTATCTATCTATCTATCTATCTATCTATCTATCTATCTATCTATCATCTATCTATCTATCTATCTATCATCTATCATCTATCTATCTATCTATCTATCTATCTATCTATCTATCTATCTATCTATCATCATCTATCTATCTATCTATCTATCTATCTATATCTATCTATCTATCATCTATCTATCATCTATCTATCTATCATCTATCTATCTATCTATCTATCATCTATCTATCTATCTATCTATCTATCTATCTATCTATCTATCTATCATCTATCATCTATCATCTATCTATCTATCATCTATCAATCATCTATCTATCATCTCTATCTATCTATCATCTATCTATCTATCTATCTATCATCTATATCTATCATCTATCTATCTATCTATCTATCTATCTATCTATCTATCTATCTATCATCTATCATCTATCTATCTATCTATCTATCTATCATCTATCATCTATCATCTATCTATCTATCATCATCTATCTATCATCTATCTATCTATCTATCTATCTATCATCTATCTATCTATCTATCTATCTATCTATCTATCTATCTATCTATATCTATCATCTATCTATCATCTATCTATCTATCATCTATCTATCTATCTATCTATCTATCTATCTATCTATCTATCTATCATCTATCATCTATCTATCTATCTATCTATCTATCTATCTATCTATCTATCTATCATCTATCATCTATCATCTATCTATCTATCATCATCTATCTATCATCTATCTATCTATCTATCTATCTATCTATCTATCTATCTATCATCTATCATCTATCTATCTATCATCATCTATCTATCATCTATCTATCTATCTATCTATCTATCTATCTATCTATCTATCTATCTATCTATCTATCATCTATCATCTATCTATCTATATCTATCTATCTATCATCTATCTATCATCTATCTATCTATCATCTATCTATCTATCTATCTATCTATCTATCATCTATCTATCTATCTATCTATCTATCTATCTATCTATCTATCTATATCTATCATCTATCTATCATCTATCTATCTATCATCTATCTATCTATCTATCTATCATCTATCTATCTATCTATCTATCTATCTATCTATCATCTATCATCTATCTATCTATCTATCTATCTATCTATCTATCTATCTATCTATCATCTATCTATCATCTATCATCTATCTATCTATCTATCTATCTATCTATCTATCTATCTATCTATCTATCTATCATCTATCTATCTATCATCTATCTATCTATCTATCATCTATCTATCTATCATCTATCTATCTATCTATCTATCTATCATCTATCTATCTATCTATCTATCTATCTATCTATCATCTATCATCTATCTATCTATCTATCTATCTATCATCTATCTATCTATCTATCTATCATCTATCATCTA
The DNA here is from genome assembly GCF_964146895.1 of Miniopterus schreibersii. Taxonomy (NCBI): domain Eukaryota; kingdom Metazoa; phylum Chordata; class Mammalia; order Chiroptera; family Miniopteridae; genus Miniopterus; species Miniopterus schreibersii. The sequence goes on along the minus strand of NC_138106.1, from coordinate 85,043,803 downwards.
TCATCTATCTATCTATCTATCTATCTATCTATCTATCTATCTATCTATCTATCTATCATCTATCTATCTATCTATCATCTATCATCTATCTATCTATCTATCTATATCTATCTATCATCTATCATCTATCATCTATCTATCTATCATCATCTATCTATCATCTATCTATCTATCTATCATCTATCTATCTATCTATCTATCTATCTATCTATCTATCTATCTATCTATATCTATCATCTATCTATCATCTATCTATCTATCATCTATCTATCATCTATCTATCTATCTATCTATCTATCATCTATCTATCTATCTATCATCTATCATCTATCTATCTATCATCATCTATCTATCATCTATCTATCTATCTATCTATCTATCTATCTATCTATCTATCTATCATCTATCTATCTATCTATCTATCATCTATCTATCTATATCTATCTATCTATCATCTATCTATCATCTATCTATCTATCATCTATCTATCTATCTATCTATCATCTATCTATCTATCTATCTATCTATCTATCTATCTATCTATATCTATCATCTATCTATCATCTATCTATCTATCATCTATCTATCTATCTATCTATCTATCTATCTATCTATCTATCATCTATCTATCTATCTATCTATCTATCTATCTATCTATCTATCTATCATCTATCATCTATCATCTATCTATCTATCTATCTATCTATCTATCATCTATCTATCTATCTATCTATCTATCTATCTATCTATCTATCTATCTATCATCTATCTATCTATCATCTATCTATCTATCTATCATCTATCTATCTATCATCTATCTATCTATTATCTATGTATCTATCATCATCTATATCTATCTATCTATCATCTATCTATTATCTATCATCATCATCTTTCATCTATCTATCATCTTTCTATCTAAATGATATTTCTATATATGTATGTATATATCTGATATTATATATGTATAATTTTGGCTTCATATTTATAATCTTCTATTCTTTAGATAATCATACAAGTAAATTTTGTACCTCCAAGTACATTGTAACTTCTTTAAAAGCAAACACTGTATTTCCATAATTTGATGGCTCATAATTCACAGCTTTATGATGGACACACAATAAATATTTGTTGCTTTTCTATCCTTGTCAAAGATTCGCATCAGGGATTCTCAATCAAGGGTGGCTTTGCCCCTCAGTGGACATTTGGCAACTTTTGGAGACATTTTCATTTCTTACAATGGTGGGGGGAGGGGGTTTAGAGGAGCTGACATGCTATTAGCATCAGGGGAAGGTTCCAGGCATGTTACTAAACATCCCACAATGTACAGGATGATCCACTTGCCTCCCTATCATACCCTTACATAAATTCACCAGGTACTAACTTTTCCATCTGTTTTTTTCCTTCTGAAATTTGAAGTCATTTGGCGAAAAAAAAAAGAAAAAGAAAAAGAAAAAAAAGGTAGAACCCAAGATAACAAAAAATTATAGAGCCAGTCTCAATAGTGCAAAAGTTGTGAAACTCTGAATTATATCAAATTTTTAGGTCACACAGTTAAACAGCGAAAATTCAAAAAGAATCTTTGGTGGGAAAACAGAAAAAAAATTTAAAAATCTAAATAATGTATATAATTTCCTTTTGTCCAAAATGTTACTAAATCTAGGTCAGAATGTGAAGTACTGTTTTTTATCTTATAGAAATTATATTATCTTTTTCCTAAATATTTATTTAATGAGCATACATTTTACTATCGAGATTTTATCTTTTTACTAAGTAGTTTATCTTGGTATGAAAGCAGAGGCATAGGCAGAAAAAAAAGTCATAAAAATCATGTTTTCTTAGGCAGAAAAAAATTTAGACAGTTTCTTTAGTTTGCATATTTTAGAAACATGACTTGTTTTTTAATTGAATTTATTGTGGTTAATAAACCCACATATGTTTCAAGTGTACAACTCAGTAATACATCACCTGAATACTGTCTCATGTGTAGTAAAGTCTCCTTCCACCATTTACTGAATCGTTGCCCTCCGCCACACCCCCACCACCCTTTCTCTCAGGCAATCACCATACTGGTGTCTGTGTCTCTGTGTCATGTTATTTTATGTATGTATGTATGCATGTATTTATTTTTGCTTAACCCCTTCACCTTTTACACCAAATCCCCAACCACCTCCCCTCTGACAGCTGTCAGTCTGTTTTATGTATCTATTCCTCTATATTGTTTGTTAGATGATTTTGTTCATTAGATTCCACATATAAGTGAAATCATATGGTATTTGTTTTTCTCTGACTGGCTTATTTCACTTAGCACAATATTCCCCAGGTCCATCAATACTGTTGCAAAAGGTAAGATTTCCTTTTTTGTGTGTGAGTGTGTGTTGCTGCATAGTATTCCACTGTGTAAATGTACCACTGTTTTTTTATATACTCATCCACTCATGAGCACTTGGGCTGTTTCCAGATATTGGCTATTGTAACTAATGCTGCTATGAACATAGAGGTGGCATATGTTATTTCAAATAAGTGTTTTGGTTTTCTTTGGATATATTTGAAGAAGTGGGATGGCTAGGATATAAGGCAGTTCCATTTTTAATATTTTGAGGAAACGGCATACTGTTTTCCACAGTGGCTGCACCAATCTGCATTCCCACTAACAGTGCATGAGGTTTCCTTTTTCTCCACATTCTCTCCAACACTAGTTGTGTGTTGATTTATTGATGGTAGCTATTCTGACAGGTGTGAAGTGATATCTCATTGTGATTTTAATTTGCATCTATCTGATGATTAGTGACATTTAGCATTTTTTCATATGTCTCTTGGCCATCTGTATGTCCTCTTTGGAGAAGTGTCTATTCAGTTCCTTTGCCCATTTTTAAATTGGATTGTTTGTTTTCTTGGCATTGAGTTGTTAAGTTATTTATATACTTTGGAAATTAACCACTTACCAGATGTATTATTGGCAAATGTGTTCTCCATTCAGTGGGCTGTCTTTTCTTGTTGTTGATGGTTTCTTTTGCTGTGCAAAATCTCTTTAATATGATGGAGTCCCATTTGCTTATTTTTTTCTTATGTTTCCCTTGCCCGAGGAGATACATATAAAAAAAATGTTGCTACAAGAAATGTGAGAGATTTTACTGCCTATGTTTTCTTCTAGGATTTTTATGATTTCAAGTCTAACATTTAAATCTTAATCCATTTTGAGTTTATTCTTGTGTATGGTATAAGAAGGTGGTCTGGTTTTATTTTTTACATATACTTGTTCAATTTTCCCAAGACTGTTTATTGAATAGACTATCTTTACCCCATTGTATGTTTTTTGCTTCCTTTGTCAAATATTAATCGGCCATAAAAGTGTGGTTTTATTTCTGGGCTCTCTATTCTGTTCCATTGATCTATGTGTCTGTTTTTATGCCAGTATCATGCTGTTTTGATTAAGTGTGGCCTTGTAGTATAGTTTGATATCAGGTAGTATGATTCCTCCAACTTTGTTCTTCTTTCTCAAGGTTGCTGTTGCTATGTGGGGTCTTTTGTGGTTCCATATAAATTTTTTGAATCTTTGTTCAAGATCTGGGAAATATGCCATTGATATCTTGATAAGAATTACATTGAATTTTTAGCTTGCTTTGGGTAGTATGGACATTTTACTGATGTTTATTTCTCATCCATGAACATGGTATATTCCATTTATTTATATACCATGTATATTATATATACATGTATATTATCAGTATCCTATAATTTTCCAAGTACAGATCTTTTACCTCCTTGGTTTAATTTATTCCTAAGTACCTGGTTTTTTGTTGTTGTTGCATAAGTGAGTGGAATTGTTTTTAAATTCTCTTTCTGATATTTTATTATTGGTATATAAAAATGCCACTGATTTCTAAATATTAATTTTGTGTCCTGTTACTTTACTGAATTCATTTATCAGTTCTAGTAGTTTTATGGTGGAGTCTTAGGGTTACCTATATACTGTATCATGTCATCTGTAAATAATGACAGTTTTACTTCCTTGACAGTTGGGATCTTTTTAAATTTATTCTTCTTGTCTGATTGCTGTGGCTAGAATTTCTAGTACTATGTTGAATAAGAGTGGTAAAAGTGGACATCCCTGTCTTGTTTCTGATTTTAAGGGAAACACTTTTAGTTATTACCCATTGAGGGTTTTTCATATATGGCCTTTATTATGTTGAGATATGTTCACTCTATTCCCACCTTGCTGAGAGTTTTTATCATAAATGGGTCCTGTATTTTATCAAATGCTTTTTATGCACCTATTGATATGATCATATTATTTTTGTCCTTCATTTTGTTTATGTGATTTATCATGTTTATTGATTTGTGAATATTGTACCAGCCTTGCATCCCTGGAATAAATCCCACTTGGCTGTGGTGTACGATATTTTTAATGTATTGTTGGACCCGGTTTGCTAATATTTTATCGAGAATTTTAGCATCGATGTTCATCAGGGATATTGGCATGTAATCATCTTCCTATGTAGTGTCTTTATCTGGTTTTGAATTAAGATAATGACTCATAAAAAGAGCTTGGGAGTGTTCTTCCTTCTTCAATTTTTGGAAATAGTTTGAGGAGGATCATTGTTAGTTCTTTGAATGCTTGATAAAACTCGCTTGTAAATCCATCCATTCCAGTACTTTTGTTTGCTGGGAGTTTTTTGTTTTTTGTTTTTTTTTTATTGCTGTTTCAATTTCAATTTCATTAGTTTTTATTGGCCTATTCAGGTTTTCTGATTTTCTTTGGTTGAGTTTTGGAAGATTGTATGTTTCTATGAATTTATTCATTTTCTCAGGTTGTCTGTTTTTGTTGGCAATAGTTGTCCATAATATTTTCTTACTACCCTTTGTAAGAAACCCTTTGGAGTGTGTTACTACTCCTCTTTCATCTGCTTTTATTTATTTATTTTGGGTCCTAACTCTGTTTTTCATGATGAGTCTGGTTAAAGGTTTGCCAGTCTTGTTCAAAGAACAAGCTCTTTGTTGCATTGATCTTTTTTATTGTGTGTTTTTTAGTGCCATTTTCATTTATTTTTGTTCTGATCTTTATTTTTTTCTTCTACTCTAGGTTTTGTTTGTTGTTCATTTTATAGTTCCTTTAAATGTAAAGTTAGATTATTCATTTGAGATTTTCCTTGTTTCTTGAAGTAGGCCTGTAATACTATGAATTTTCCTCTTAAAACTGCTTTACTGTGTCTGGTAGGTTTTTGGTTGTTGTATCCTTATTATCATTTGTTTCAAGGTAACTTTTGATTTCTTCCTTGACTTCACTGTTAACTTATTCTTTGTTTAGTAACATGTTATTCAGTCTCCATGTGTTTGAATGTTTTTCAGATTTTTTATTATAATTGATTCCTGGTTTCATACTATTGTCAGAGAAGAGGCTTAATATGATTTCTATCTTCTTTAATTTATTAAGACTTATCTCAAGTCCTAACACATAGTCTATCTTAGAGAACATTCCATGTGCACTTGAAAAGAATGTGTATACTGCTGCTTTGGGATGAAAGGTTTTGTAAATATTATTAAATCCATCCAGTCTGTGTGTCATTTAAAGTCACCTCTTGTCTCATTGATATTTTTTCTGGAAGATCTATCCATCAATATAATGGGGTGTTATAATTCCATACTATAGGTGTTTTGCTGTTGATGTCTTTTTTAATGTCCACCAATATTTAAAAAATATATTTAGGTGCTCCTATATCGGGTGCATATATGTTTACTGGGATTATAGCCTCTTGTTGGATTGATCCCTTTAGTATTATGCAGTGACCTTCTTTGTTTGTTGTTATGGTCTTTGCTTTAAGTCTGTTTTTTCTGATATATGTATTGCTATCCCAGTTTTTTTCTTTTTTTCATTTCCATTTGCATGGAATACTTTTTCCATCCCTTCACTTTTACTCTGTGTATCCTTTGTTCTAAGGTGGGTCTCTTTAGATAGCATATACAGGTCATGTTTTCTTATTCATTCAGCTACCCTATATCTTTTGATTTGAGCATTTAATCCATTTAGTTTTTAATCTTTATTATTGAGAGTATTACATATATCCTCCATTTTTCCCCATTGCCCCCCTCAACTTGGCACCCACCCCACCCCAGGCCTTCACCACACTGTTTTCTATGTCCATGGGCTATGCATATAGATTCTTTGGTCAATCTCTTCCCACCCCCTCTCTCCTCCCCTCTTCCCTCTGAGATCTGTTTACTTTTAAAGTTATTATTAATATGTTCTTGTTTATTGGCATTTTATTCTTCACACTTATGTTCCCCTGTCTCTTTATTTCTTTTTTTCTTACTAAAGAAGGCCCTTTAACAATTCTTGCAGTACAGGTTTGGTGGTAATAAATTCCTTTAGTTTTTTGTTTGTTTGTTTGTTTGTTTGTCTGAGAAGCTCTTTATTTCTCTTTTAATTTTATTTACTTTTTAAAAATTCATTTATTTATTAAATATGTCTTTATTGATTTCAGAGAGAGGAAGGGGGAGAGAGAGAGCAACATCAATAATGACAGAGTAGTCACTGATTGACTGCCTTCTGCACACTTCCAATTGAGGATCAAGCCCACAACCAGGACATGTGCCCTGATCGGGAATCAAACCATGATCTCATGGATCCTAGGCCAATGCTCAACCACTGAGCCATGCCCAGCTGGGATCCCCTTTAATTTTAAATGATAGCCTTGCTGGATAGAGCAGTCTTTGTTGTAGGTTCTTGTTTTTCATCCCTTTGAGTATTTCATGCCAGCATCCTCTGGCTTGAAGTGTCTGTTGAGAAATCAGCTTACAGCCGTATGGGAGCTCCCTCGTAGGTAATTCACTGTCTCTCTCTTGCTGCTCTTATGAGTCTCTGTCTTAACTTTTGCCATTTTAATTATGATGTGTCTTCATGTGGGTCTTTTTTGGTTCATCTTGGTTGTTTTTTTTTGTTTTTTCTTTAGTTTGAGAGAGAGAGAGAGAGAGATCAATTTGTTTTTCTACTTTTTTATGTATTCATTGTTGGATTCTTGTAATGTACCCTTACCAGACATTACACCTGCAACCTTGGCATATCAAGGTGATGCTCTAGCTAACGGAGCTACCTGCTCAAGCCCTCTAGGTTCATCTGTGCTTCCTGAACCTGTGTGACTTTTTTTCTTCAACAGCTTAGGGAAATTTTTAGTCATTATTTCTTTAAAGAGATTCTCATTCCCTTGCTCACTCTCTTCTATTCCTGATACCTCTATTTCTGTATGATGTGGATGTTGTTACACTTGATGTCATACCAGAGGTTTCTTAGACTTTCCTCATTTTTGAAAAATTTTCTTTTATTTTTGTTGTTCTGCTTGGGTGCTTACTTTGATTTTGTTCTCTAAATTGATTTGATTTTTCACTTCACCTAGCCTAGTGTTAATTTCTTCTAATGTAGTTTTGATTTCAGATATTGTATTCATTTGTGACCGATTCTGTGGTTTCTATGTTATTTTCAATGCTTGCTAACTCTTTGTTTAAGTTTTCACTAAGATCATCCATTCTTTCCATATGGCCCTTGAGTCTCCTTATAACCATTGTATTAAATTCTGCTTCTGGTATCTTGGTTGCTTCCATTTTATTTAATTATTTTTCCATGGATTTCCTTTGCCCTTTCTTTTGGGGCATATTTATTTTTCTCCTCATTTTGTCTGCCTAATTTTGTTTTTCTCTATATTAGGTAGATCTATTATGTCCCCCAAGTTTGTTATGAGGGCTTTCTGATGTGGGTGTCTTATAGGACACAGTAGCACCATCTTTCAGATCACGCAGGCTAGGTGCTCCAGAAATGTTTCTTGTGTGCATATTGTGACCCCTTTTGTTGTAGTTGAGTCTGGAATGCTGTTAGCCCACTCATGAGTGGAGTTAACCCTCAGGCTGTCTGACTATAAGGATAGACTTCAATCACCATGTATGAGTAGCTGTTCAGGGGCTGCCCCTTAAGGTGCAATTGTTCCCAGGAGTGTCTGGTTCCTGCTGGGCTCCTCCTTTGAGTGTTCTATGTATGTGGCTAGTTGGGCCAAGCTCTAGTGTGGTCTGAAGGCCACCACTGGTTATATTGGATCTGGGTGCACTTGGGCAGGGTTCCGGTGCAGGTCAATGTCAGACATTGTGTGTAATCAGCCTTGGGCTACCTTTCTGGAGCTACCATGCTATTCATCATTTGTGGCTGCATCTACTGGGCCTGGATGTGCATGGAAGGGGCCAAGCTGTGTGCAAGGGTCAGCTTCCTGCAGCTTTGAGTTGGGGGGGGATCAATAAAAGGTCCAAGGCTTTTCCTGGGCTTCCTCCAGAGCCTTCCAAAGAAAGACTGTAGAGTGGGCCTAAGCTGGCCACAATCCACTGACTTCCATACAGCACAAGCTTGATTGGGTGGAGCCATTGGGGTCAGAATGATGGGGCAAGTGAGGCCCCTACTTGGGACCAGTGAGATCAGGCACTCAATGGGGAGAATGTGGCCCCTACTCCAGAATACTACCACTCAGTCTCTGCCAGAGTCTCCCACTCTATGTCCCCCAGGAAGAGTGCACCACAGGTTTAGATTGGGTGCAGCCAGCTGTCCTCACTACAGAAGCAAGCTCAGCAGGGGGTATCCACTGAGATTTAGCTCCTCAGCCTTGCAGGTCAATCCTGGACTGGAGTCTCAGGGGGAGACACGCTTTGAGGGTCCAGCTCTGGGAGATACTTCCCCTGGGGACTTGAGTACAGTAGGGTGGAGCCACTGGGACTTGAGGAAAACAGATGAAAACACTCTCTTGTTGGAGGTGGTGCCATTTGAACCTGCAGGTGGGAGACAAGACTTGCCCTGTTCCAAAGTCACACAGTTCAATTAATTTCTGAGTGTCTACCTATAGTTTATCCAGAAAAAGAACACACCAAAGGTCCCTGTTGGATGCAACCAATAGACCTTTCTGCCAGACTCAAGCTTGGCAGGGTGGTGTTGCCACTAGTTAGAGGACCAGGTTTAGGCACTCCTCAGGCTGGTGCTCTAAGAACAGGAATATTCGACCCTGGGAAGATGGTTCCTGAGGGTAGTTTGGGAAATTGACTCAGGACTGGGACTTCAGTAGCTGACCCTCCAGATCTTTCTTTGGGCCATGCAACCTAGAACTTCTCTTTCTCAGTCTTGTGTGCCCTCAGTCACCTTCTTTCTATTAGAGACCTGGGTGAGTGCCCAAGAACAAGTTCCTGTGCATTGGCCCTCTAAGAGAGGATCTTGGTTTCTAACAAACTCCCTTCTCTTCCAGGCGGACAGAGTTCCCACTGATTTGGGTTGGCGGTCCCAGCATGAGGTTGAGACCCCATGCTTCTCAGGGGGGAATTTTGCAGCTGAGATATTTCCCTGGCTTCTCCGCTGCCTCACATCATTGCAGGGGTCAGCCCTCTCTGCGTCTCTGCCCTTCTTACCAGTCTCTACATAGCTTCTTCTGTAAATTCTTGGATATAGTACTACTATTCAGCTGTCCTTCAGTTGGTCATTCAGGTTGATTGCTCTGTAATTTAGTTGTAAATCCAGTTTGGTGCTGGGAGGAGGTTTGTGTTGCTTCCACCTACTCGGCAACAATCTTGGAACCCTTATAAAACATGACTTATTTTAATATTTTATGTTGAAATAGTTTATCTGCTTTCTCTTCTCCAAGGCTGGATTCTTTATCTATCTTTACTTCTATATTATCTCTTTTACAGAGTGGTAGCAAATATTTCATCATATTCAATTGTATTTGGGCTGACTACAAATTTCTAAAAGTCAGGTCCACTGGGCCATTTTTCTCTTCTGAGGAAACTCCATCTCACTGTGGTTAGTTGAGATTGCAAAGTGTAGTTTTGAATCCAGCATAGGGCGTTTACTCATTTTGTCCTCAGTCCCAGTCATTTTTCCTCTTCTTCATCACACCCTGCGTCTTGAGACAAAACCCTGGGGAGAGCACCTGTCATGGTGTTAGTTTTTGGAATATCTTTCATATAGTTCCATAAATATAGTTAGAAAAATTTTAGTAATGGCAATTGTTACCAAAATCCAGGTACTGTATAATGCTAGGTGGTACTGAAAATATCAGGGGGAAGACTTTGTAAAGTATATAATTGTCTAACCATTACGCTGTATGCCTGAAACTAATACAAGATAATATTGAATGTAAATTGTAATTGAAAAATAAAAGTAAAAATAAATATATTTTTTTAAATTCTCAGACTTTCTTTTTGAGAAAGTAAATTATGAAAGCTATGGTTTAGTAAAATAAGTATATAATTCTTATTTTATGGTAGTTTTGGGTTCTTAGGTCTATCAGTACTGTTATAAACATATTTTAAATTTCAATGTAATAGAGTTACTCTATATCAAGTCATGTCATGGTTGTTAAAATACTGTCAACACAAAAAGTTTATATATCCTGTTTCATAATCCCATGATTTAAAAAAACATCTTTCAGTTTCTCTGAGAAGCAATCTCAAAAACCACCATGTAAGAAGTGCATTTATTTAGACCTGAAACTTTTATATCAACTGTCCACATGTATTTCTAAAATCCTGTTCAGTATTCTTAAGTTAGCTGTCCTTAATTCTCTCTTTTTAGTTAGTTAGTTAGTTAGTTAGTTTCTTTTTTCTGGTATTCTTTATTCTTACAAACACCCACACATATTTGGAAAAATAAAATATTGTTGCAAAATTCCTTCAAATGATTTATTTTACCCCTTTTCCAGTAATAATTCTATGCATGCTGCAAATGCACATTAAGTTGTCTTTAAAAATATTTGTCTCCATTTTGAACTTGCTGTACAAGGGAATGACCAATGCATAACTGAAGTGGTGCTTTGAAGTATGGTGACTACCATTTATCATTCTAGTTGGAGAATGAATCTACTGTTAAATTATAAAAAGTAATCCCTGTTGCTCATACTCATGGAAATGACTCACTATTTTGCAGATCATCTGTCTTACTCCTAGCGAGCCTGGTTTGGCCCAGTCAAACAAAAATGTGAGTGAAGAAAAAATAATGTGGACATCCTTAATACCCAGTGGTACTAGACTTTCAAAGGGAGTCAGTATTTAGGCTGTAGATGCATAAAGAGGTAGAGAGTATTTAAAATTAATTATGGTATTAGAGCTAGATGAGATCTAATAGATAAATATGGCTCCTTTAAGAAATTTAAAGACAAACAGGTAGAGAAAAGATATGGGTAATACATATTAACTCCTAAGTTGTTTCCTTTTTGTTTTCATTAACTTCAGGAACTCCCCACTGACCAGTTGTCTTTCCTTTCGTTACATATTTAACTCTCCAACCTCACTATGAACTCTGATGCCAGGGATTAAATTTCACTCTTTACTGTCCCCGAACTGTGTGACCTGAAGCAACAAGTGCATTTATTAATAATTAGAATACATGAAAAAACTGTGGAAATGTAGTGGTTTTGGAAAATCATCACTTTTAAAAAATACTCAATTTTTTTTAAAGTTACAAAACAAGATGGAAGTAATATAACAAACAAGAATGTAGCAAACCTACAGATGTAACAAATGTTGACAGTTTGCCAGATTTGCTTCAAATCATGTAAAAAAGTAGTTACTTTTTTTTTCACCCTCTTCAGTTTCCTCACATGCCTTCTTCCCCATAGGCAGTCACTGTTCTGATGTTGGTGTGTTTACTTCCTTTTCATGTTTTTAAATACATTTAAAGATATAATCTATAAATAAAATAGTGCATTGGTTTTCATGCTTAAAATGTACATAAATGGTATTGCATTCTATGTGTCCTTCTAAATCTGGTGAATTTAAAGTGTATCAAATCGTATTTCATTGTTGTTTTAATTTACTTTTGCATTTCTCTGATTTCTAGTAAGACTGGCCATATAGTAGGTGTATTTGCCCTGTGAGTTGTCTGTTCTATGAATTGCCTATTCACAACCTTTTTCCACTTTTCTACTAAAAACCTCTAAGTTATATGCATTCTCAATATCCTCTTTCTATTTGATTTTTAAAGAAATAATTATAGCACCTTTATTGTACAGGTATTTTAGTTTTAAAGCAGACAAATTTATCATTTTTTTGTTTTATTTAAACAAACTTTACATATGAGTTCATAAATATTTTCTTACCATATTTTCTTATTTTCACACGAAAAAGGTGCATTTAATTCTTTCCCATCTGGAATCTATTTTGATGTACTGAGTGTTTTAGAGATTTTATTTTGTTTTACCCCATGTGGGAAACCAATTTTCCTGGTCCCTTCCCTTGAGTAGAACACCCTTTACTCATTGCACTGTGATGCCATATGCCAAATTTCCATGTATGCATGGGCTTGTTTTTGGCCTTTCAATCCTATTTCATTGACTTACTGGTCTATTTGTGCACAAATGTCACATCCTTTTGATTAATATGTTGTTATATTATTTCTCAGTATATACTAGAGCAAGTTTGACCATTTACTTTTCATATGAATTTTAGGATAAACCTTTTAAATAAAACTTGTTGGTATTTTGATTGGATTTCACTGAACCCATAAATTAATTATAGAGAAAATGGCAGTTGCTGCTATTGTATCTTTCCAACTCCAGTTCTTGAAGACTTTTTGTTCTTGAAGACTTCTTCCTTAGGATTTGGTAGTTTTCTTTACATGCCTCACCCCTTCTCTTGTTATATTTATTCCTAAAAACTTCATTGACTATATTGGTATTGCTAATGGAATTTTCCAGTGTAGGAGTTAAGAAATCTGACTTCTTGATCCAAGTGCTTGAGTTTTAATACTGGCTCTGTCACTTACAAGGTGTGTCTCAATTTACTTAACTCCAGTGTGGAAACAGTAATAGGACTATTCAGTATGGTTATTGTAAAGAGTAATTGGGATAATACATACCTAGAATATAGTACTGAACATATTTGAGTTATTAGCACTAGTCCAATTCCTTTTACTTCTACACTTTAGTTTTACTGTTTAAAGGATTTTATTTATTAATTTACTTTTGTATGTTGCATTTTCCTAATAGAAAATCGTATCAGGCACAAATAATGACTATTTTATTTATTTTTTTAATTCTTAGAGTCCTTATTTCTTTTTCTTGTCTTATTGTGTTAGGTAAGACTGCTAATATAATGCTGCATATTTATATATCTAATATAACATACATCTTTACATAAAGAAATTAGACTTTTAGAAAACACGTCTGTTAGTTTTCTCTTTGCCTATGGTTAATTACTATAAAAGTTGTAATCTTCTCTTTCTGCTTATATTAGACATTTTGCAAACAAAAGAAACATAACAAGATGTGGAGCCATACACATCAAGCCTTTTCTTCCACCTATAATGTTATTTCTCTGTCACATTCATCTCCCCAAATCCTACCCATCTTCAAGACCCAGTCTTAATGCTGCCTCCTCCATAAAACTTGTGGTTTCTTCTAGTTGGAAGTGGCATTTCCAGTCCCCTACCCATTAATGTTTCACCAGAATCTCTCTTATTTATATTCCAACTTACATTATAGGTTTTATACATGTTTTATTTTCCTACTCAGATCCTAATGTTTTTAGTTCAGGGTCAGCATACGTTTATTTTTAGTTTCCTTTTCTGCTACTACTAGCAAAATGCATAACCCCAAATAATAAATAAATAAATAAATAAATAAATAAATACATAAATAAATACATAAATAAAACAATACCTGGAACTTAATATAGAAATAGTGCAAAGCTTATTAGGGAAAAGGCACAAAACCAGAAGCACATTCTTATTAATTTGTTATAGCTTGCTATCATTCTTTTAAAAAGTGTGTGTGACCATGAATATACATACATATAACTAATATTCTGCAACAAAATACGAATTTGAGTATTACTGCGATTTTTGATTAATTAACTCTATTAGAACATGTGACAGAATATACAGTACAAGAGCACCCTCGTGGGGACAACCAGGACCCGGAAATAAGTGTCACTCATCTCTATTTAACAGGAACCTTATCATCTATTCAGCTTTATTTTCTGCAGCTTAATCTGGGTCATTTCAGGGTGTTCTTTGGAGCAATATTCTTCAAAGTGGTGTTCGTAAATATGACATTTGATATTTCCTCCTTTTTTTTTTTTTTTTTGGCAAGTTTTGCTTTGTTTTGTTTTTAACTAAGAGAAATACACTGATGGAAATACGTTGTAGTAACCCCATCATCACTCAGCCGTTGAGTTTCATAGATGCTTCATTCTGTGTGGATTTTACCCCTTTGGAATCTAAGTCCTTGGATTCTAGACCAGTTGTCATAACAAATACAAAATGTCTGGCATAAATGGCAGGCTGATTCTTCTTCGAGAAGAAATAGAACCCAAGCTTTTTATTCATGAACCACATAGAAGCTTTATAACAAAAAAAAAAAAAAAAAAAGTTTTAAATATGTAAATTTAAAGTGTCCCAAAGATAATTTTTCAAGTTCTTAATTTATACCATCTCTGTTTTTTAGAACTTGATCTCAACTTTATTTCTCAAAATATATCTGCAGAGGTCTGCGAAACCTGCAGGCCAGCATCTGCTCCTGCAGGCCAGACTTCCAGCTTGCACTGACTTTCAGGCTCTTTCTTCAGGCAAACACCTGGAGACGATCATCTGCAGATGCCAGTGTGCAAGCAGATGTATATGGGTAGGACGGCAGCACTTTATGCCGTTAGAACAGCTGGTAGGAGAAGAAAATGAATGTGTTCTGCTTTCCTTTGTGTCATATAAAACTCCCTAAGGGCATTCTCACCTGGAACCCATTTTCCCTCTCTTCTGGTCCTGGCTTGTTTTGATGGGAAAGAAACTTGCCTTACTCATCCTTCCAGATTAAGAGGAAGTTTTTTCTTCCTTGACATTAATCACCTTGGTTGAGAGTGTTGCTCAGCAAGCATTCCTGCGTTTTCCCAAAATGTGTTCTTTTCCAGAAAGTGAGCTCCTTGAAGGGATCACCTCTTACTCTCTGCTTACTCCACTGTATGGTGCCCAGCAAAAGTTTAAATACACAGGAACACTCTTAAATAATTGTGACTCCCAATTTATGTCTTGAGTACAGCTGAAAACTTAATGTGTATGATTTTGCTTATTATTTAAAAATATATCCTATATTTTATATTTAGTTTAATAATGAGAATTATTTGGAAAAAATATTATTTAATTTGATATTCCATCCGAGAAACATCAATTTTTCTTGATTTTAAGATGTTTAATCATATTAATATGTTGACAAGATAAAAAAATCAAATAGTAAAGAATACATAATAAAAAAATATGCTGGTTTTTCTGCCCTACCCTTTTCTGCCTTCAGTCTCACTCCCTAGAGACAACAGTTTTAATAGCTTCTGAATAATATGCAGATACCTATAATTTCTTGATATACCAGCTTAAGACAATATCAATAGTTTTCCCATTATGAAAGATTAGAATTAGCTCGCATCAATCCTATATTCCTATTTTCCTGGCCCAATATTATTATTTTTTAGTCTTATAAACATTCTTTATAAGGTTTTTTTTTTTCCCCCAAGGGGCTGGGTAAAAACCTAGGAGTGGATTTGCTGGACCTTATCATAAATGTACACCTAATTATTATTATTATTTTAAAATATATCTTTATTGATTTCAGAGACAGGAAGAAGGAAAGAGAGAGGGAGAGAGAGAGAGAAACATCAGTGATGAGAGAGTCATTGATCAGCTGCCTCCTGCACGCCCCTTACTGGGAATCGAGCCCGCAACCCAGGCACGTGCCCTGACCGGGAATCGAACCCCGATCACCTGGATCCTAGGTCAACGCTCAACCACTGAGTCATGCTGGTCAGATTTAATTTTTGTTTCTTTTGTCTTTTTGCTCTTTTAAAATTAAAAACTATAGTAAAATTGACCTTTGCTATTGCAAAGTACTGTGGTCACTAACAAATGTACATGGTCACACAGCCGAGATATTGTTCCATTGCTCCTCCAAATTTTTTCATAGCACGTTGTGATTAACCCTTCCTCCCACCCCGGCCCCTGGCGATTTCTCTCTGGATTCTGTCCTTTCCAGAAAGTCATGTGAATGGAATCTTATAATATGTAACTAGCTGTTTGGATCTGACTTTTTCTTTGTGTAATGCCTTTGAGATTTGCCCATGTTGTGCCTCTATTCGTAGTTTTTCCCTCTTTATTCCTGAGCAGCGCTCCACTGTAGGGATGTACCACAGTTTGCTCACATCCGTCTAGCAGCTGAAGGGTCTGTAGGTTGTTTCCAGTTTTGGTGACTGTGAACAGAGTTGCTATAAACATCCATGTACGAGTTTTTATGTAAACAGAGGTCTTTGTTTCAGTTGGGTAAATGCTTGGGAGTGGGACTGCTAGGTCATGAGGTATGTAAATGCTCGACTTCACAGGACTCTACCACATTGTTTTCCAAAGTAGCTGAACCATTTGATATTCCCACAGCAGTATAGCAGGGCTCTGGCTGCACCCCAACTAGAGTGCTCATTATTGAATCCACAGCGGTACCTGATACCTGCTTCTGCCTTTACTACTTCATTTAGTTTATGGCCATGGACCACAGTTGTTTCCTAGCTTCTCAGGATAGGAACCTCTCTTCAGCAGAAAATCAGAGAGAAGCTGAGTTTTGAATAAAGAAAACTATACATTTAATTTAAATGACAGCTCTGCCATTTACTAGCTCTCTGATCTTGCTTAACACCTTTGAAACTCAGTGTTATAAGTTTTAAAATGAGCATAATATTATTCTATTCAACAAGAATTTTCTGAGTATATGTCATGTTCTATCCCCTGTTCTAGACACTGGGGATATGACAGTGGATACAATGCAGCCCCTGTCTCAAGGAATCTAATGGGAAATAGAGCATGTTAAGTGCCATGATGCAGACACAAGAACCAGTTACTATGGAAACACATTAAGGGGTCTAATCATAGCGTTGTGGGGAAATTAAGTAAAATATTGTTTATAGAGAAACTGATACAACGCTTAACAAATGGTAGATACTACCAATTGACTCCAGATTGTTTTAAGATTCTTCTTGGAAAATTATTTCAGGACTTCTGACATATATCTGAATGGCTAACTTAGAGGGTGAATTTCATTTTTAGAAATGTCAGAAGTCATTTGTTGGTCAGGCTTGGCAAGTGAAGTAGAGTTCTGGAAAGAAAATAACCTACAAGTCAAAGCAACTGAGCTGTTCTTCAGTAACTCTCCTTGACCTCAGGTTTGAGGGAACAAACCCACATATTCCAGTGTATCTGTCAAAATCAATCTACTTTCCACTTGATTCCTTGAGGCTTGGGTTGTATCGTGTCCACTGTTGTATCCCTAGTGCCTAGAGAAAGGTTTGAAACATAATATATACTCATCCAATATTTGTTGAATAGAAGAATATGACTATTCTCATTTTAAAACCTATGACACTGAATTTCAAAGGGGTTAGACAAAATCAAAGAACTCTCATTTAAATTACATATATGTTTCCCCACTAGAGAGCTACATGCAAGAACAAAACAAACAAAAAACCAACAACTTTCTTACACCATATACAAAAATAAACTCCAACTCCAAATGGATTAAAAACTTACTGTAAGACCAGAAACTATAATATCCTTAGAAGAGAACATAGGCAGTAAGCTTTTTGACATCAGCCTAAGTAATAGTTTTTTGGGGGTATATCTCTTCAGGCAAGAACAACAAAATAAAAAATAAGCAAATGGGATTACATCAAACTAAAAAGTTTTTGCACAGCAAAAGAAACCATCAACAAAACAAAAAGGTGACACACTGAATAGGAGATGATATTTGCAAATAATATAGGCAATAAGGGTCAATATGGAAAATATATAAGCAACTAACATCATTAAAACAAACAATCTGATTTAAAAATGGGCAAAGAACCTAATTAAGCATTTTTTCCAAAGAAGACATACAGATGGTCAGCAGACATATAAGAAGATGCTCAACACCACTGACCATCAGGGAGACGCATATAAAAACCACAGTGAGATACCACCTCACACGTGTTAGAATGTCCACTATAAAGAAGACAGGAAATGACAAGTGTTGGTGGGGCGTGGAGAGAGGAGCCCTTTTCTACTGCTGGTATGATTGCAAACTGGTACAGCCACTATGGAAAATGTATGGAGAGTTCTTTAAAAACTGAAAGTAGAACTACCCAACGGTCCATCAGTTTCACTTCTGGGTAACTACCTGAGGAAAATACAGCAATATTTTAAAAAGAGATGTGCATACCCAAGATATAGAAGCAACCTAAGTGTCCATTTATGAATGAATGGATAAAGAAGATGTGGTGTGTGTGTGTAACATACATACATCATATATACATCATATATATATATGATGCCCCATGTAATATACATCATATATATGATGTCCCAAAAAATGTATACGCACTTTAACAGATGATATCTCAATTTTGAAAATAAAATGTATTTTAATAAACACTGCCTTTATAATTATTCAAAGTGTATGTATACATTTTGGGAACACTATATATATATATATATATATATATAAATATACACACACATATACATATATATACACACATCCACATATATACACACATATATTTAATATAAAATAAAATATTACTCAGCCATAAAAAAGAATGAAATCTTGCCATTTGTAATGAGATGGATGGATCTAGAGGGTATTACACTAATTAAATTGTCAGAGAGTGAGAAGGACAAATACCATACAATTTCACTTATACATGGAATCTAAAAAACAAACAAAAGAACAAATAAAACAGAAACAGTCTCATAAACACAAAAAATAAACTGATAGTTGCCAAAAGGGAGGCCCATGGCATAAATTCCCAGTTATAAAATAACTGTACAGCATATAGAATATAGTGAATACTATTGTGATAACTTGTATAGGGACAGATAATTTTTAGACTTATTGCAGTGATCATTTCATAAGATATATGTGTTAAATGATTATGTTGTTCACCTGAAACTCATATGAAATTGTATGTAAACTATAATTAAAAAGATAAATATATGTGTTCTGTTTTTGTTCAAAAATCCAGCTTGTCTCTGATTTTCTGCTAAGTGAAGGTTGCTCTAATGAGAAGCTCAGGCCATTGCCATACTAAATGAGTACCCAGCTCAGTAGATTCAGAAGCAAAATTAAGTCTGACATGTATGATGATAACAGTTGGCATTTGCAATAACTTTATATGGCTTTATGTGGCATTATATATTCATTAATTAGTCTACATAATACTTCATTATGTGAGTCTTCATTACTGAATTTTAAGTACCTCAGAAACAACACTGAATTAGCAATTAAACTGAGCCACATGAATTAGCAGACACAGTAGGGCATTCTATGAAGTAAAAATGAACATTCACGTTCTTGAGAGTAAGAATGCAGAGATCAGGTTTTTCTTCAAATACTATAAAGAAAAGTGTTTTGTTTTTTTCTTTAATCTTCACTTGAGGATGTTTTTATTAGTTTTACAGAGAGAGGAAGGAAGAGAGAAAGAGAGAGAGAGAAACATGGATGTGAGAACATCAGTTGGTTGGTTGCCTCCCATACCCACCTGAGCAAGCAGGGACTGAACCCACAACCTGGGTATGTGCCCTGACCTGCAATGGAACCAGGGACCTTTCTGTGCACAGGAGGGTGCTCCAACCAACTGAGCCACACCAGCCAGGGCAAGAAACCTATTCTTTCCCCCCTTCTCTTGGGCATAATTTCTCATGAAGCAGCCCGGCAATTAAATGAATTCAAGTTAAATGATTTTTACATTTAAGTTAATTTTAGTTAAGTAACCATTTTTTTTGGCTATTTATTAAATTTATTTATTTATTTGCTTTACAAAGGTATTCTTTATTATACACTTATCCTTAAGGAAACTCTAAACAACAGGCTCTTTAATACATCAGAATATATGATTACTTTTTAATATTCAACATGTATAATGTGTTAGGTTCAGGTGCACAATATAGTGGCTAGACAATCATATACTTTATAAAGTGGACCCCCGACACTACCAGCACCCACCTGGCATCATGCATAGTTCTTCAGGGAACAGATTCTCACCCATCTTTTTCCCTCCAACCATCTCTGAGTTATTATCAATGACTCAATAACTTCCTCCTTTCAAAATGTATTATTATTGTTATTATTTTACCAGTTTCCTCTAATACACTGTCAAGTTCTCAAGGTCAGGCTCTATGTATTCCCAGATTCTAGTATAATTCTTTATATATATAAGGGCTCAAAATTTATTTGAATTAACAAATATTTTTATATTTGGTTGTTTCAGGGAGTCATAAAATATATATCATTTTTTCCTTTAGCTTGAATGGTAAAAGAAAACCAAATATTTGTGTGTTATAAATATTGCAAACTAAATATCTGTTAGTGTACCTAGCTCCTAAAATTGTTGGACTATGTATCACCTTTATAAGGGTGCTGGCATATTTTCTATGTACCTTATAAACTTTTAAAGTAATTTTCTTTTTTCTTTTTCTCCTTTTTTATTTATTGATTTTAGAGAGAGGGAGGAAGAAACATTGACCTTCTGTGTGACCTATCCACACGTTTATTGCTTGACTCACTCGTGTGCCCGGACTGCGGGTCACACCCGCTACCCTGGCACATAGGGCTGATGCTCCGACCAACTGAGCCACTTGGCCAAGGCTTCACCTTATAAACTTTATATTATTCTGTGAATATAGGAATTATTGAATCTGATTTCTTAATTTCTTCACTTTTCCACTTTTCCTTGTCTTCCCTCTCTTTTTTTCCTCCTTCCTCTCTCTCTTTCTTTTAATATTTTTTCCCTTTTATTGAATTTATTAGGGTGGCACTGGTTAACAAAATTGTACAGGCCAGATGCACAATTCCACAACATCATCTGTACACTGTATTGTGTGTTCCCCACCTCAAGTCAAGTCTCGGTCCGTCTCTATTTATCTGCCCTATGCCCTACTCCAACCCCGCCTCTGCCCGGCAATAACCACTCTGTTGTTGGTGTCCATGAGTTTTAACTCTCTTTCTGTCTTTTTGCTCTATCCCCTCAACCTCCTTCCCACCCCCCAACAGCTGTCAGCCTGCTCTCTACCTATGAGTCTGTGTCTGTTTTGTTGTTAGTTCATTTTGTTCATTAGATTCCATATATGAGTGAAATCATGTGGTCCTTGTCTTTCTCTGACTGGCTTATTTCACTTAGCATAATCCTCTCCATGTCCATCCTTGCTGTCCCAAAGGGTAAGGGCTCCTTCTTTTTTATAGCCCGAGTAGTATTCCATGGTGTAAGTGCACCACAGCTCTTTTATCTACTCATCTGCTGATGGACAGTTGGGCTGCTTCCAAATGTTGGCTGTTGTCAATAATGCTGCAGTGAACACGGGGGTGCATATATTCTTTCGAATTAGTGGAGTCTCTGGGTCAAATGGCAGCTCCATTTTTAATTTTCTGAAGAACCTCCATACTGTTTTCCACAGTGGCTGCACCAGTCTGCATTCCCACCAACAGTGCACAAGAGTTCCCCTTTCTCCGCATCCTGGCCAACACTTGTTTGTTAATTTATTGATGGAGCCATTCTGACAGGTGTGAGGTGATACCCCATTGTAGTTTTAATTTGTGTTTCTCTGATGATTATCGACCTTGAGCTTCTTTTCATATATCTGTTGGCCATCTGTATGTCCTCTTTGGAGACTGTTCAGGTCCTTTGCCCATTTTTAATTGGATTGTGTGGTTTCTTGGTGTTGAGTAGTATAAGTTCTTTATAAATTTTGAATATTAACCCCTTATCAGATGTATCATTGGTGAATATGTACTTTCATTCAGTGTGTTGTCTTTTCATTTTGTTGATGGTATAAAACAGACATACAGATGAGTGGAACAGAACAGAGAGTCCAGAAATAAATCCACACCTTCATACTCAATATTTGACAAAGAAGGCAAAAACATACAATGGGATAAAGATAGTCTATTCAATAAACGGTGTTGGGAATAGTGGACAGATTTGTGCAAAAAAATGAAACTAGACCTTTTTTTACACCATACATAAGAATGAACTCAAAATGGATTGAAGACTTAAATGTTAGACTAGGAACCATAAAAATCCTAAAAGAAAACATAGGCCGTAAAATCTCAGACATTTCTGGTAGCAATATTTTTTCTGATACAACTCCTGGGCATGGGAAACAAAAGAAAAAATGAGCACATAAGACTACATCATGCTAAAAGTTTTTGCACAGCATTGGAACCATCTTTTAATATTTTTGTTGAAAATTGTAACGTACTTTCAGAAAAGCGCATAGTTACATTTATAATGAATACTTATTAAGAAAACATATAACTACAAACTTTCAGAAAGGTGTATTTAAGTTACATATATTTAATGAATAATTTTTATAACTACAACCCTGCCAATAGAGAGACCCTTGCATTTTGCTTCTTTTGCTTAATATTTTGTTCATAAACTCATCCATGTTGTGGTGAATAACTCCAGTTCATTTGTTCTTATTGCTGTATAGTATTTCGTAATACATTTTTGTCCATTATATTGTTGATGGACAGTTATTTTCAGCACTTGGCTACTGAGAACATTGCCAATGTGAACATTCTTGTATATGCCTCTTACTACATGATTGCGTTGGTTTATCTAGGCTATATAATCAGAAGCAGAATTTCTGGGCCTTTAGATATAGTATCTTTAACTTGAGCAGATAAGAGTAAACTTTTCAGTGTGGTGTACTCTTTTCCCCCTCACCCGATGTTTACTGATTAGAGAGAGAGAGAGAGAGAAACATTGATCTGTTGCAACCCCCACTGGGGACCAAACCCACAAACTGGGTTTGTGCTCTGACTGGCAATTGAATCCACAACCTTTGGTGCACAGGGTGACTCTCCAACCAGCTAAACCACCTGTCCAGGGCAGTGTATTCTACTCTTTGGACACTCCCATCATAGTTAATGAGGGTCCTCAGATATTGCAAATTCTTTTGGTATTAAAAACTTAAAATTTTGCCATATGGTGGAGTAGTTGTATTTTATTGAAGTTTTAATTGACATCTTCTAAATTTTTAATTTGATTAAACTTCTGCATATTTTATTGTCCATTTGGATTTATTTTTTTTTTTTGAGGAGTTCCTGTTGTCTCTTGCTCATTTTTAAAAATTATGTTGTCTCTTTTTTATTGGTATGTAGGATTCTAAGCCTTTGTTTTTTAATTGTGTTGAAAATATCTTTTTCCCACACTAAAATCTTTTTATTATCTTATTTATGGTTTTAGATGAGCAGAAGATACTCATTTTAATAAAGTCAAATTTATGAACCTCACCCTTAATGGATAGTGCTTTGTGGTTTCGTTTAAGGAATTATTTTCTACGTAGAGGCCATGAAGATGTTCTACTATATTATCTTTTACATGTGGATTTAGATTCATCCAGTAAACTTTGCTATATAGCATTTAATATTATACAGTTCAAAATATTTTCTAATTTCTTGTGTATTTCTTTGACCCATGTGATATTTAGAATATATTGTTTGATTTCTGAATATATGAGACATTTTGTAGTTATCAGATTCTGAATAATTTCTGACATAAATGCACTTTGGTCAAGAGCATACTTTGAAATATGAATCACTTATAAAATAGTACATAAAACATAGCAATATAGCCTAACAGATTATTATAAGGTGACTGTTCATGTTACTACCACCCAGGGAAAGCTATAGAGCAGCCAAAGCCACGGAAGCTGCCTTGTGCCCCTTTCTATTTTTTTCTTGCTTCTAATCCTTTGGTCTTTGTTGACATGTGTATTATGACAGAGTATAGTTAATTTTCTTAATGTTCTATGTGCACTTTCAAAATACATATTCTACAGTTGTAATGTATCATGACCATAGGTCTATTTTTTAAATTATACTTTTAAAATCTTCTCTAGCCTTATTTTTTATGTTTGTTTTACCATTAACTAAGGGAAGTATATTACAGTCTCCCACTATAATGATAGATTTGTTCCTTCTTTTCAATATTTGCCTTTTTTGAGGCTATGTATCAAGGTACATACAAATATAATTTTCTTCTAGAATTTTTTAGTAAACCCTGTTGCCTTTCACATTCTCTTCAAATTTTCCATGTTTATATCTCTATTTGTAGCTTTCTGGACTTTTTAAACCTAGCTTTCAGTTTTCTATTGTTTCCTGTTGTACAGATGTTCCTGGTTGGCTGCCAAACATGTCCACTGAGCACATTTTTAATTTTAGCTTTTACACTTTATTTAACTATTGAATTTTTATGATTATTTTATATTTCACAATTTTATTGCATTATACTTCTTGTAATTTTTATTTCTTCAAACTGTACTTGGTTATTTTTAAAATCCATTTTGCCACTCTTTCTGGTTTCCTATACTCTGCAGATTCTTGGAGGTGTCTTGACTTTTCTTTACACAGTCAGCATAGTCATGTTGTGATCTGTTGTGAGAAGGCCATTACAGAGACTTTTAAATAATTCTGGTTCTCATTGTTTTCCTTTTCTGAGTGTGATTATCTTTGACTCTCTTTGACCTTGAAAAATCATTTTTGATATTCCCCAAAGCTTAGGGTCTAGATATCGTGTGTGTGTGTGTGTGTGTGTGTGAGAGAGAGAGAGAGAGAGAGAGAGAGAGAGAATTAGCTTATAGTCCAGTAGGTAGTAGAAATCTCAGATTACCTAAAACTGATTTTGGAGCTTAAAGTTGCAAATATGCACAAAAGCCAAGGCTGAGATTCTAGGGTAGTAGATTTCTTAACCACTGTGACATAGTGTGCCCCTAAAAATAATTTCAAAAAATGAAATGACTAGTTGACAGAGGATTTTTGGTAAGCAGAATTTCTTCCCTACAGGGAAGACTTCATTACCCAGTAGGCAGAGGGAAAATAAGTGAAGCACTTTAATAATAGAAATATTAATAACAGTAAGAGTGCCATACATTATGCCAGTCACTATTAAACCATTAGAATTACTTAACCTTTAGAATATGTTATCTTCACTTTGGTGTTAAAGAAACGGGTTACGTGAGGTCATGCAACTTACCCAGTCTCACAATTGGCTAACAGTAGAGCTAAAATTCATTCAGTTTCCTCAGAAACCTACGGTATCACACTGTATGACAAACCTAAGTGCACTTTCCCGAGGCAAAGAGACTTATTCTGTATGTTCCCATAGTGTAATTTTCCTTCCTTTAGAAACACAGAGAAAAACAAGGTTTATAGTATCATCGTTGGCATTTTCCAAAAAGTACATCAGCATGTTAGCATAGAAACAGCTATTGGCAAAGAAAATACCTGGGTTCTACCTTTCCTTGCTGGCTTACTTAGGCATTAATTTATTTTATCAAGTCTTGAATAAATTCTCATAGTGCACTAAACTATTTTTATGTGTGAAAAGTCATAAAATACCTTTAAATACTTTTGGATTTGAAAAAAATTAAGATATTCTTTATATTTGATTAATGTTGCTGCTATATAAGGTATTATTGATGACATTTAAAATTGATATGAGTGCTATTTTTATATTTTTTAAAGAAATAAGAAAGAGCAATTGAGAAAGAAAAATATAATTATTTTTTGTCAGTTTCTATGTGAGGACTTTAAATAGCTGATTTTCAGTTTTAATGGAGGGACATAAGGATAAATAAAAACCAGGGAATATATATGATTTGTTAACAGAAACTGCCATTTTGTGAATCATAGTCTTTCTTTTCTTTTGAGAGGCAAGGACATTGTTGTTTTGAAATACTGGAAAATATTATTTATGTTGCTGCATTTAATTGTGTAGCTCACACCTCAGTACAATTTTAATGTACAAAATCAGTTGTAGAATTATGTGCCCCTGTGCTGGGAAACTCAACACTCCTTTGCTCTCCTGTTTGTCAACCTCTTGTCAAAATTGTATTGTCTATCTGGATAATTTGTGCCACTACATTCAGAATTAATGTTCCAAATTGTAAATCTGACCACAGAATTCCCTTGCTTAAGATCCTTTAGCAACTTTTCTCTGCTTATGTGATAAAACAGAAGTGATACAGCTAGTGCACATGTCTTTCCTCGGCCTTGGGTAAATCTCCTGTCTTACTCTAAACTCCCTGCACACAGCCTCTGCCCTCCAGCGGCTGCACATTATTTGCTGTTCCCCCAATGGGCCATGCTGTGCCAGGTCTACGCGTTCACACATGCTGTCTCCTCTGTCAGGCTCTTTCTGCCTGACTTCCAGGTACTGGTCATCCTTGACAACTCGACTCACCTTTCATTCCGTTTGGAGCTACCAGGCCCACCCAACAGAAACCGGCAATATTCTCAGTCCCTTAAGCCCTCCAGTGACCTTACCCAGGCTTCTATATTAGTATTTCTCCACTGTATTCTAATTATTCATGTGCTCAGTGCCGCTTCCCCAGTAGGCCTTAAGCCTGGAGCAACAGTGAAAGCAAAACATGTTTTGTTAAATAAAAAAGTGCATGGATGATACCTAACTCACAAAGTTGTTGTAAAACAATGTAAAACAATGGATGTGAAACACTTTGTGAGCTATCAGACACTGTAGAATTGCTCTTCATGTATTTATTGATTCTCTAGCCAGATGCTCAGCATGCATGCCAGATCAGATCACTCCGTGGAGACGTTTGAGGAAGGTGGACAATTATGCATTTTAATGATTGAGTTTGTAAGATGTGCAAAACTATGAAGATAATTAGGGATTTCAAGGTCACTCTTTGCCCTCAGAAAGACTATTATTTCCATTGTGGGACAACACATAAAAAACCAAAATCTTTTAATAACAGATGATGCAGGACTGGCGAGTGGCACTGAGTGCACCGTGGGAAGGCCGTCACGAGGACGCTGACTTTGAATTCGGACTTGCCCCGGGAAGGATCCTGTTCTGCACACTGTTACGTACCAGAGAACGAAGCTTACTCAGTGCCCATGGGCACCTCACCAACCCGTCACCTCTTTCCCTTTTCCCCACAGAGTAGGGAAGACTATTGAAGTTAAGCAGTGGTTTTCAAACCTTTTGACCTCAGGACCCATCTATACTCTTACAAAATAATTGAAGACCCCAGAAAACTTTCATTTTGTTGGATCCTACCTAGAAATATTTATTATGTTAGAAATTAACCCTGAGATGTTTAAAATGTCTTCATATTAATTTATTTTAAAATAATGTTAATAAACCCTTATATATGAAAATAAATAACATCTTTAAGAAAGCATTCATATTATCCAATTTTTTAAAAAACGATGAGATTGTCATTGTTTTACATTTCTGCAATTTCTTTAATGTCTGTTAAAATTAAAGAACTAGACCCACATACCTGCTGCGCATCGAGTCTGCTGAGATATTTTGCTTAGGTTGAAGTATATGCAGAAAATCTGGCTTTACATGGATATGTTATTGGAAAAGGGAGTACCCCTTAGAAAATAGCTTAGGGGCTCCTTTAGGGGTACTGGGGCCACCCTTTGAGAATTGCTGAGATGAAGTAACATGCAGCTACAAAGTGTTAAAAACTAACAAAGGAAAATAGTGTTGCTTTTATTGCGAAGAGAAACAAAATATTTGTATAAGTAAACACTTCATTACTTGTTTTGAAGACTCAATTCCATCAGTTTATAGAGCATATTTTGTTTACTGGCACCTGTATGCTTCTGCTTAAAATGAGAGTCCAGAATGTGAGTTTTACCCAATGTTACACATAAACCTGTTAACCACTGCTTTATTATTTTATTTTTTTATTTAAAAAAAATGTATCTGTATTGATTTCAGAGAAAGGAAAGGAGAGAGAGATAGAAACATCAATGATGAGAGAGTCATTGACTGGCTGCCTCCTGCACGCCCCCGACTGGGGATCGAGCTCACAACCCGGGCATGTGCCCTGACTGGAATCGAACCTCAATCTCCTGGACCCTTGGTGGATGCTCAACTGCTGAGCCATGCTGGCTGGGCCCACTGCTTCATTTTAGAAAAGAAAGTACCTTTACTTAAGTCATTTCATATATAAATGAGATAATTAATATTACAGTGTTCAAACTCCCTCCTTCTGACAGCCACTCTAGGTCAGGCCCTTTAGGAAGAAAAGTAATCTTCTGAGGAGAGGTTTCCCTTATTATTAAAAGTATATGTAAATATGCACACACACATCCACACCCAAAAACTGTCTTAGGGAAAATACACTTTCTGTTTAACTGACCTGGTGGTCTGTTTACGGGAGCTAGGCAGTGTGGGCCTGTTTCACATGTCATTATGGTTCAGTGTAGCTTATGCAGTTGAGGGATGCCCACTGTGGCATGAAACAGGGCCTGGAAGAGGGCACAGCATTTCAGGATTCCCTCAAAATACTCCACGGCTCTTGGCTGCTGGTGGTAACCTGCCAATTCCATGGCTGAGTCCACCACTGTTTTGAAGGGACAGGTGCTTTGCTCAGATATGTCAAATTGCATTCTCTGTGGTAGAGATGAGAGTGTGGGGCTCTTCCTCTCCCTTTCCTTAACAGTGTTTTTATGAAGTCACACAATGTCACATCTAGTTTATTAGTCTCCTACTGCTGCTATAACAAACTACGACAAAGCCATAATTTAGGGGCTTAAATTGTACAGATTCACCATTTTACAGTTCTGCAGATCAGAAGCCTCACGTGGGTCTCACTGGACCAAAACCAAGGTGTCAGTGTGGCTGCTTCCTTTGTGGAGACTCGGCTGCCTTACCTTTCCCTGCTTCTAAGGCCGCCTGCATCCCTTGGCTCCTGTTGCTTTGCTTCCCTTTCCAAGCCACAAGGATGCAGAGGGGTGGGTGTCTTGCAGAGCTGGGGCATCCAGGCCCAGGGCCTGGAGCCCAGGGACAGAGTCTCAGGACCAACTGGGTAAGTGGGAGCAATAATACTCATCAGAGTAAAAGTATATTCCTTGCTGACCCCTAGGGAAGTATGAGGGGGTCAGGCATTGGGTCTTGAGGTGGGAGGATGGCCACTGGGCCATAGGTGTGCTACTCTCTCCTCCCCAGGTGAAGAAACACCTGCAGGCACAAGTAGTCTCAGAAATTGCCTTATGGCATCATCATAACCATCAGGACATGCTTCAGGCTCTGAGATTGAAACATGGTCTGGTGGGGTTGTGGGGGGGCCATGGCGGCCTGACCCTAGTCACCATGGGTTCCTCCATGCATCAAGGACCTCATGACCCACCATGAGGCGGGAGGTCTTTCCTCCCCAGATCTGGAAGGCGGCTCTGGTGGTCACTGTGGCAAGTGGCATTGCGATGGCCCTGCTACCGGCCCACAGGTGCTCTGTTATCAGCCTACAGATGCTGAGGCAAGGCTGGGTATACGGGGGATGCTGGGAGCTCTGCTGCAGGTGGCTGGACAGACAGCACTTTGGGCACTTACAAGGGTAGAGGGGCCTCCTGCCCCCCCCCTTGCCCTCATACCATCCTCTCCCTCTTTTTCTGAGAATAGCTGCACACCCTCCACTACACATACATGAAATAACGACAACCACTCTTCCACAGTCCCCCAAATCCGCACTTCTTGGATGTTTCTGCCTCCATTACTATGTCCTGGTGACTTCTGACCAGGTGACCTCATCAATGGGGGGAAAGGAGACAGTCAATCCCGCTCTCCTGCCTGCCGTTTTCTCAGGGTTGAATCACTGAAAGTTTCTCTCCCTTCCTTGGGTGTGACTTTAAAAGCTCTCTACCTGCCCCCCCCCCCCCGTGCCGGCCCCTCAGGGCCCCTCAGGGCCCCTCAGGGCTGAGGCGGTCACTCCAAGGTGACTTCCCCCCTTCCTCCACTGCCAGCCTCGGGCCCCTTCCGATCCCATGCACAGCTTTAAACTGCCCCCTCCAAGGCCAAGAGGACCTGGGTGGACCTGGGGGACCAATTAGATTCAAAGTCGTAGAGATTACATTTGTTATAAAGCAAGTTTATTTCTGAAAAAAAAGAAAGGGAGGCTCGAAGGGGTAAAAAATATCTGGAAAAACAACATCGATGTCCCACTGCAGCCTGGAAAGCACAGGTAAAAGTCTATCACCCACATATATTTAGGTTAAACCAATAGAATTCCATAATAATTGTGTTTATTTTATACTCAATTTTATTGTAAGAAATACAAATGTCTGTCCTTCACAGTCAGCTCCTGTGCGTTTGATCCACTGGTTGCTACGGAGAGCAGCCACTTTAAGTAAATATCAGATCGGCTGTGGATCTGAGTGAGACCATGTGAAGTTGACCGACACGTGTTCTGATGTCCACTTCTTATTCCTTAAAAACCTTTTGTTGTTTTAGTTTGATCTCTTACCTCATCTTCTTTCGCTTTATAGAGCTTTTCGAGCATTAGACAGACATATACATTTTCTTCACATAGTAAAATGCCTCTAAGAAAAGGGAAACTTCATTTCCTGCTTTTGCTGAAATCAATATAAAAATAAATCAATCTTAGACAAATTTTAGTATAAGACCTCCAGTGAATTAATGATATTTAGAGACTGTATTCACTCTTAAAAATATTTCTTTTATTTTTCCCAGCCTTATTGAGGTATAATTGACAAATAACATTGTAATATATCTGAAATGTCCATGGTGATGGTGATTTGATAAATGTAAACATTGTGACCTGATCACCACAATCAAGTTACTTAACACATGTGTCACCTCACATAGTTACCTTTTTTTCTGATAAGAACACTTAAGATCTACTCTCTTAGAAGACTCCAAGTAAATAATACAGGATAGTCACCAAGCACATTAGATGCTTAGAATGTATTCATTTTATAACTAAAAGTTTATACCTTTGACCAACATCTCTTCATTTCCCCTATTTCCCTGCCATCTGCACTCTGTTTCTATGAGTCTGACTCTTTTTTTTTTTTTTGGATTCTACGTATAAGTGATACCATGAAGTAGTTATCTTTTTCTGTCTGGCTTATTTCACTTAGCACAATGCCCTCCAGGTTCATCCATGTTGTTGCAGATGGCAGACTTTTCTTCCTTTTTTATGTATTTTAAATGGTACACACTGAATTTAATACATCTGAGCATTATATGTAGTTCACCAGTCTAAAAAATACATATTAATTTGCTGGATTTATCTGGTACAAACCATGCATAAATTGTAAAACCATCATTTTTTTATAGATGCATTATTGTAATTTATTTTTTAAAAATTAAATGTATTGGGGTGACATTGGTAAATAGATTTTGAGTGTACATTTCTATACACACGATCTGTAGATTGCATTTTGTGCTCACCACCCAGTAAAATCATCTTCTGTCACCATATATTAGGCCCCCTTTACCCTTTACTAACCACCCCTCTTCCCTCTGGTAACCACCATATTGCTGTCTGTGTCTATGAATTTCAGTTTTATACCCAACATATAAGTGAAATCATGTGGTGCTTAACTTTTTTTGTCTGACTTGTTTCACTCACACAATATTCTCAAGGTCCATCCATGTTGTCACAAATGGTAGTGTCTCATCCTTTCTTAAGGCTGAGTATATTCCATTGTGTCCATGTCCCACATCTTCTTTACCCAGGCCTCTATCGCAGGACACTGGGTGTCTCTATGTCTTGGCCACTGTGAAAAATGCTGCAATGAACATAGGGGTGTATATATCTTTGCAAATAAATGTCACATTTTTTTTGGGTTAGATACTCAGAAGAGGAATTGTTGGCTTGTATGGTAACTCTATTCTTAAGTTTTTGAGGAACTGCCATGACACCAAACAAGCAATCCAATTAAAAAGCAGGCAGAGGAACTGAACAGACACCTCTCCCAAGAAGACATACAAATGGTCAACAGATATATGAAAAGATGTTCGACTTCCCTAGCTTTAGGGAAATGCAAATCAAAACTACAATGAGATACCACCTCACACCTGTTAGAGTGGCTGTTATCAGCAAGACAATAACAAGTGCTGGCAAGGCTGTGGAGAAAAGGGAGGCCTCATTCACTGCTGGTGGGAATGTGGACTGGTACAACCACC
The DNA here is from genome assembly GCF_964146895.1 of Miniopterus schreibersii. Classification (NCBI taxonomy): domain Eukaryota; kingdom Metazoa; phylum Chordata; class Mammalia; order Chiroptera; family Miniopteridae; genus Miniopterus; species Miniopterus schreibersii. The sequence continues at coordinate 85,011,817 of NC_138106.1, read as the reverse complement.
TCGGAGAGCAGTATGGAATTCCTCAAAAAAGGAATTTATTGTTAATGCAGAAATTATTGTCACACATGCTGAGAGTATGAGTGGGAACAGGTTACCTAGATCCTCTGAGTAGAACTTTATTTATTGTATTAAAATGCAACTAAAACTAGCAAGGCAAAAAAACACTCACATATCTGTGAAAAAGGAGAGGGAGAAGCTAAACCTTAGCTAGCCAAAGGGACTTACATGCTGCAGGACTTTCCTTCTCTATCTGTGTGGGTTCTTTCCTATATGTCAACTCAGATTTCTCGTCCCGCAGACTGGTTTCCTCTGTTAGGATATTTGGTTACTGGGCTAAGTCTTACCACCTGTGACAACCACATATCCCAAAGAACTGATCGTCTTAGTCCTAATTCAGAAAAATCCCAGGGAAAGAACTTATTGTTTCTTCTGGGGTCAACTTCTCTACTGACCCCCAACAAACAAAGGTTAAATAAGTTGGGGTGAAGCTAATGAGGAGAGTAGATTCAGGGACAAGTGATGGTGTTGTTTTGAACCTGTTGCTTTTGGACATGACCTAATTGGCAATGTTCAATAAGAGGGTGGAAGATACACAGACAGACAGCTAATAACTAACTGCTCTGAGGAGAGATGGTGATAGAAGTGGTAAACATTGACTAGATGGAGGAGATGGAAGGCAGGACAAGCAGAATAGACACGATCCCCTTTGGAGTTCTGGAAACCAGATTAATAAAGTTTTTGGCGGGAAGGCTCCTCCCAGGCAGTTCTGTGTAATGTGAAGTATAGCATACACAGAAAAGTGTATAGAACATGAAAGGTAAAATAAATCCATTAATATAACAGCTACTCAAGTGCAAACTTGTTTTTTTGATCATTCAGAAGCTACTTCTATGTCACTTCTTGACCATTATTTGTCTTTTATTTTAACCACAGCTCTGAATCGTTTTTCTCTCTCTTAATTTTCAAGACTTATAGACGGATCTTAGACAATACACTCTGGTTTTGTGTGTTCTTGTTTCCAAACTGCATGTGAAAGGAATAACAGTGTAGGTATTCTCGGTCCTGTTCGTCTTTCATCCAGCATTAGGTTTGTAAGTTTCGTCTGTGTTGTTTTGGGTAAATTTAAATTGTTTATTTTCATTGCTATGCAGGGACGACCCATTGCATGAATATAATTACATTTATTTATTCATACTGCTCTTGATGGACTCGAGTTGGTTTATGTTCACACACCATTTTTTTCAGCTTGGACACCAGATTGCGATTGCTGTGTTACAATGAATAATGGTTCTTGTACTTAACTACAGGATGCAAACTGTTTGTTGAAGTGTCTGTGTTGACTACGCTCATACCCGTCATGTTCGATAGTTCCTATTCCCTCCCATCCTTGCCAATAGTTGGTATTGCAGGTCTTCTTATATTTTTCTTATAATCAAATGAGTGCATAATGTTTTTCATTTCAATTTTCATTAGTGTTTCCCTGGATTCTAATAAAGTTAAATGGCTCTTCTTTTGTTTACAAGTCATTCATACATCTTATTTTATGAAGTGCATATTTAGGTTACTTGCTCATCTTTCTATCTAGTTTTTTGTTTATTTGTAGTTATTTACATATTGTGGATACTAGTCTTTTGTCTGTTAGATTTGTTGCCAGTATCTTCTCTAGTTCTGTGGATTATCTTTTACTCCCTTAATAATGTCTTTGAAAAGCAGAATCTGTTCATTTTAATAGACTACAATTTATCAATTTTTACCCTTTGGTTACTTCTATTTTGGGTTAGTTGGGTTTTCATGTGTGTGTTTTTGTGAGTTTATTTAAAAAAATATTTTTCCAGTCCAAGGTCTATAAGATGGCCTTTTCTGTTAGGTTTATAACCTGAAAAAAAAAAGCCATAAAACATTTAGGAGATAATTAAGAAGGGTCTCTTTAGGACCAGGGGGTAGAAAGATTCCTTAAACAAGACACAAAAATACCTACAAATTGGGTTGATTTTTATTTTGTTTACAATGTAAGGTCAGGTTTCAATTTTTTAAAAATACAGATTCCCAATTGTCATAGTATAATTTATTGAAGATGATTCTTTCCAGTTGCTCCCTTTGTCATACAAGTTCTGTTCTACTGGCCTGTTTGTCTAATTTATGGCACTAAACACATTTTTCACTGAGAACTGATGGAGCAAGAGCTTCCATATTGTTCTTCCTCCTCAAGGCTATTCATGGTGGTTGTTTTTTTTTCATTTCCATGTAAATTTTAGAATTAATATGTCAGCTTACACAAAATACTTGTTGATATTTGATTAAGATTGTATTGAATCTGTAGAACAATATGCAAAGAATTAAAATAGTTTCAATATTGAGTCTTCCAACATAGAATCACAGATATAAGTGTATTTTTGTCCTTTTAATGCTTCTCAATAGCATTTTGAAATATTTTCTGTAGAAGTCTTACACATGTTTTCTTAGATTTATTCCTAAGTAGTTCTTATTTTTTATGCTATTGTGAATGGATCTTTTAAAATTCTATTTTCTGTTTATGGCTGATCTATAGAAACCCATTAAATTTAGGTGTTAATTTTTTATTCACCAAATTTATTAAATCTTTTATTAATTACAGTAATTTATGTGTCAGTTCTGTTGGATTTTCTATGTAAATAATTATGGCATCTTAGAATAATGACACTCTTATTTGTTTCCATTTTTTAAGACAGTTACTTTTTTACTTTATTGTACTGGTTATGATATAATTGAAATGTTGACTTGAAGTGCAGAGAGAGAATATCTTTGTCTTGTTTCCCAATTCAAAGTGAAAATTCACCGTGTTTCACCACTTATTATGATGTTTGGATGTTCTTTTTCAGCATTTCAAAGTTCCCTTCTATTTTAGACAGCTAAGTGTTTGTTTGTTTTTTAATCATGAACAGATAGTAAATTTTGCTAAATGAATTTTCTACATCTATTAAGATGCATAATTTTTTTCTTTAATCTGTTTATATGGTAAATTGCACTGAATATCTAATGTAAATCAACTGTGCATTCCTGAAATAAAACCAATTTGGTCATAATGTATTATCATTTTTATATAATTTGGTTTCAGTTTGCTAATATTGTGTTTAGTATTTTTCCAATTATGTATATGAATGAAATTAGCCTTTAATTTTCTTGTGCTGTGATTGCCAAGGTTCTGCTGAGCTCATAGAATGAATGGAGATGTGTATTTTTCTATTCTCTGGAAGAGCCCTGTAAGTTTGGATTTAATTGTGTCTGAGTCTGTGGTGGAATATAGCAGTAAAGCTGTTTAGGTCTGAACTTTTTTTGTGGAAAAGTTGTTGATTACAGACTTGATTACTTAAACAAATGAGCTTCTCCCCAAATTTTTCTAGGAATTAGCTCATTTCATTGGCATCTTGCATTCATCGACATTTAGTTACTTGTAATATCTTTCCATAATACTTTACATTATTTATAGAAATAATCTGTGGACTAAGACCACTGTGTCTTCTCCAAGAGAGGACTTTCCTCTTCTACACTTACCTCTCTCAGGTCTCAGGGTTTCCTGTATTTTGGCCTGGAAATTCTTCATTTTCTGACTTGATGTTTTCCAGAACATGTTTTAAAATTGATTTCTGCCCTTAAATTTACTTTTGTGTTGAATTTATTGGGGTGACATTGGTTAATACAATTATGTAGGTTTCAGGTGTTCAATCCTATAACACATCATCTCTATATCATGTTGTGTGTTCACCACCCCAAGTCAAGTCTCCTTCTATCACTATTTATCCCCCCTTCACCCTCTTCTACCTCCCCCACCCCCTTCCTTCTGGCAGTCACACTGTTGTCTGTTTCCATGACTCTTTCTTTTTTTCTTTTGCTTAATCCCTTCACCCTTCACACCCAGCCCCCCAACTGCCCTCCCCTCTGACAGCTGTCAGTCTGTTCTCTCTCTATATCCATGAGACAGTCTCCAGTTTGTTAATTTTGTTCATTAGATCCCACATATAAGTGAAATCATATGATACTTGTCTTTCTCTGACTGGCTTATTTCGCTTAGCATAATACTCTCCAGGCCGTTTAATGCTGTCACAATAGGTAATATTTCCTCCTTTTTTATGGCTGAGTAGTGTTTCATTGTGTAAATGTACCGCAGTTTTTTTATCCACTCTCCTACTGAGGGGAACTTGGGCTGCTTCCAAACCTTGGCTATTGTAAATAATGCTATAATGAACATAGGGGTGCATAAATTCTTTTGAATTAGTGTTTTGGGTTTCTTTGGATATATTCCCAGAAATGGGATTGCTGGGTCACAAGGCAGTTCCATTTTTAATTTTTTGAGGAAGCTCCATATTGCTTTCCACAGTGGCTGCACCAGTCTGCATTCCCACCAACAGTGCATGAAGGTTCCCTATTCTCCACACCCCCACCAACACTTGTTTTTTGTTGACTTATTGCTGATAGCCCTTCTGACAGGTGTGAGGTCATACTTCATTGTAGTTTTAATTTGCATTTCTCTGATGATTAGTGACATAAAGCATCCATTTATATGTCACAGCAGTCTTGAGAAAGAAGAACAAAGTTGGAGGAATCATGCTACCTGATATCAAACTATACTAGAAGGCCATAATAATCAAAACAGCATGGTACTGGCATAAAAGCAGACATGTACATCAATGGAACAGAATAGAGACCTCAGAAAAAAACCCACATCTTTATAGTCAATTAATATTTGACATATGAGGCAAAATCATGCAATGGGGTAAAGATAGTCCATTCAATAAATGGTGTTGGAAAAATTGGACAGACACGTAAAAAAAAATGAAATAGACCACCTTCTTACACCATACACAAGAATGAACTCAAAATACATTACAGACACAAATGTTAGACTTAAAATCATATTTCTGCCGTTTTAGATGTCCTCAGCAAGAAAGTTTGTATGAGTTATCGTAAATACCTTTACTGAAATTATACGTTTCTGTTCTTCAGGTGTTTACATTTTCAAATCTTATGAATTTTACATTCCTCTTTCCTGTCTGATTTTCTTCCTAATGAGTGATATGTTTTACTTACTATGTTGTTTATTTTTTATCTTCCCTCTTCTCTACCTCCCTCCATATTTTGAGGTACTGTGGGTTCTTCTTCTTAGTACTGTTTTCTTAACATCCAGAACAGTGCCTGGTATGTATTATATGCCCAATACATTTTTGTTGAACGAATAAAAAAAACTCTGCTCTTTACTGTTCAGGAGCTTTTAACTTAATTCTTTATATGGGCTGATTCTGTGACAGGTCCTTAGAGTTATGCTTTGCAATTCGCAAAATCTTGGTGCTAGAAACAGATCAGGAATCACCTACTTCTTAGATTTTTTTTTTTTTTTTTAAGGAAAAAGAGCCCCAGAGAGTATGAGACAAGTTTGTTTTAACTTTAATAAAAAGGTTTTAGGGGACATTTTCTTCTTAAGAACAGAGGATGGAGGTTCATTGCATGTACAAAATCACACAGTAATCACTGAAAGATATTTTGAAGTCATTTATTATAGGGCTTTTTAATGTGGGTGCATATATGAAATTCAGGGACTATGAATGTCATAAAATTTATATATATATGTGTGTATATATATATATATATACATACATATATCTCAAAAGATATATATATATATCTTTTGAGTATGAACTAGTCATTTGCTATGAAGCAGATCTAGAGATTTATTTCCGTCTCATAAGTGTGCTCGACTCTGAGAAGTCATCTCAGTCTGGGTCTATGCTGCTGACGAACTCTTAAGGCTTTCAATCCCCAGAATGTTTTTAAAAATTTATATTGGAGCAATACCCTTCATGCTGAGGATTATAAAACAAAGGCCCATTGATGGGTAAAAAGTGATCTATATGAAGTTCTCAGTGCATCTGTTACCTTGCCTTTTTGCTCAGTCCTCTCTTTTGGGAAGAAAGGACTCTCAGACTGGAAACTGCAGACTCCTGATGTCCCTTGATGTAGAGACTGTGCATGGAATAGGACGATTTTGGTCAAGCCCTGTGAAGCCCTCTTATAGACCAGGGCTAGTGGGGATGGGTAAGGAGCCTTAGGATCTTTGCATACTTTCAAATGCCATAGTGTGGAGGCACTTCAGATTGTAACTGCAAATTTCTCTGACCTTACCTTTCATTTCTGACATTTTTTGTTATTTTTGTTGTATAGTTAACAAATACCTTTCAAACATATTTGTACTAGATTATTCAAACACAATTATATCATGTCTAATGTGTTCTCTAGACACATTACCTGGACATGGGGCATCCCAAGGCATACATGTGAAAGAGTAAGTTCAGGTTTCACCAGCACTCGCATTCAGAGTGATGTCTGGACCACTCAGGATACAGTTATGAAAACAGCCCCCAAAACGACAACAAAACGAACAACGAGGCACATGTGAGCATGAATGTTTTCCAAGATAATTTTTTCTGATGACAGCAATATACCAAATATAAGACACATGACTAACCCAGCACATTCACTTTTTTTCCTTTTTAAAAGGAATTTTTCATCTTAAGAATGGCTGAGTCAATCTTTCTTACTGTGTAATGAACACTTTCATCATTTGGTACTTTGAGTGGGTCACTGCCCCCCAAACTTTGGCTTTCAAGTAACCAGATCTCGTCCATGCTGTTCCCAGCCCTCACTGACTCTGCACTGTGGTGTTTCTTGGATGCTGCTGGCTAGACCAGGATTTACTTTTACAGTGACCCATCTCTTACATCATATCACATCTCATTCAATTTTGAGATAAGGAAGGAGACCCAGAGAGAGTGTCATTTGCCCCAAGTAATCTATAGGATGTCTCATGCCTCATAAGCAGAACATATTTTACATTGCTATTTCATTATTCCATTGTTTGTTTAGCACATGTGATTTGCAAGGTGCTATACTAGGCATTGGAAATATAAAGATGAAGAAGACACTCCAGCCCAAGGTGTTACTGCCCCAGTTGAAGACATAGAAGACCGTCATGACACACAATAGCACACTCTATGAGAGAAGGAAGGGAGGGATCAGTTCTTTACCAGGACTAGGCTGGGTCAGGGATGGCACCTGGAGGAGAAACCATTTCAAGATGGGCTTTGAAAACTGAGGACACACTTATAAGATAAAAGAGGGAAAAAACCATTCCAGAGAGATGAAATGGCATGTGCAATAGCTCCCCTTCAGAAAAGAGTGAGAACTTAGGTGGTGTGGGAAAGGACAGTAGGAGACAGATTTAAAAGACATTTTGGAAGTAGAATTGATAAAACTTGCTATTCATTTGAATGTAAGGGTTGACAAAAGGACATTGCCAAAGATAAGATAACCGTGAGATCTGGGATTCTGGGTTAGTGAGCCAAGACATGACACACTGAGCTCTTGAGGTGAGAAGATAAAACTCACCAGGAGGTATTGGCTGGGCTACGAAAATTCTAGTCTGAGATTCAGGGTGGGGCTGCTAACGGAGATTTGGACAGCTTCGTGTGGACTAGGGCCCTAACTACCGACACGTTGTCACGGACAGAGCATCAGAGTGGCTGTGTGTCAAAGAGCACGAGACAACGCATCTACTCTACATTAATTTTAAGGTTTTTTAAGAAAAAAAATTTGCTTTGGGAATTATATCAAAAAGAAACTTGAGAGAGAGAGGAAATTATAGTATATGTACTCTCCTTTATTAAGTATAATTTAAATTGAAAAAAAAAGAATTTACATTAAACTTCTTGGAAAGGAAGTGAAATAGAGCAATCAAAACAATTCATGGCAGAGATGGAACACACCCCTGTATCCTTTCCCACCCCTGCATTGTTACAAAACTTCAGTGGAGTGAAACGTTTGGGGTGACATGGGTAATGGTAGCTGTGATGTCCCTGAGTGTTGGGATGACAATGAATTACTTGCATGTCCACAAAGGGCACACAGAAAGAGAGTCCTCATTCAGCACAAGGGGCCTTGATGTTACCAGACTTTTCACTAGGACTTTTTGACTATTGGCTTGACATCATTTAAATGGGGTTTTCCTATTGGTTAGATTCGAGTGTGAAATTTAGCAGCATTTGCATATGTGTCAGGGGGTACGCAGGGGGCTTCTGGGGTGCTGATAATGTTCTGGACGTTCCGCACTCGGTCACAACTGTTCTCACTCTGCGAGGTTCATCACGCTGTGCACTGAAGATCTGTGGGCATTTGGGGATGTATTTATACACCCAGAAAATGTTTACTTAAAAACCATAGTACATGTGCAGGTTATTTCTTATACCTCCGTTTTAAGGTACGTGGCATGAACTAATTTGATTAGAAATCCTACCTACCTTTACTCATTTCTGTCTTCTGGATTCGTGTGTGTTTTCAGGGAGTCCCATAAAAATTGCATTACACCAAGAAAACTAATTTAAAAATACAGAATGTGCTCTATGTGTGTCAGGTGATTTAAGGTTTTCCAAGCAGTGTGCAGAGATTTCATTTATGCACCCAAATTGCAAACTGAAACTCAGACAAATGCTTCCCTGAGGTGAAGTTAACTTGCCTGGGACAGGGGACGTTTAAGGGTGCCAGTCTGCCCGCCGCGTGGCCCAGTGTTTACTCAGCTGAGGCTGGGGTGGGAGCCCCACTGCGACGCCGGTCCCCGCACATGTGAGGAGGAAACATGTGATACACAGTAAATTAGGTGTCATGCTCTGGGAAGGGTGGGATGGAACTGATTTGCTACTTTGAGCAATGCTCTTTCACTGTCAGCTGTGGTTTTGAGGAGAGCATTAGAGATTCTTGTCACAGATGTTTCTTCCATAAACTATTGGGGAGATGACATCCTGCAAAGACGGTTTACTGCTCCTCTGTCTTCTCGAGGAAACCACGTAGCTCACGATCCCAGCAAATGGCCTGGAGGAGTGCTCCTCACTGACACCACAACAGCACTAAGGATCGGGGCACACACATAGCTGACTTTAGAACTTTGCTGCCAAGTGTAGAGTGGTCAGGTATTTATTCCATATATGTGCCATTAAGCAGCTTTGTAAGACTCATTAAGGGGGAGGCTGGAAACGAGTCCATTGATTGTATAAAACTGGAATTTAAAAAAATGTTTATAATTTTTATTTAGTGGTTCACAATTGATTAAAGTAATTAATCCTTTTAGCATATGGTACTCCACACAAACTACCAAATTATGAGAAGTTAATTCTTTTCAGCTCAGCCATTTCTGTTTATAAGATGAAGAAGTTTACGAAGAGCAAAAATATTTGTATGAAAAAACATGCTTGATAGCATTGAGTGACGGTAATTTTAAAATTAAGGGACAAAAACTGCTTATTCACTGAGAATTTTAATCCATCACTTTCATGTGGTATAATTTTTACTGAGAAGTTGGTGAGTAAATGTTAGCATTCTGTACATAAGTATTTTCCTGCTGAACAAAATATAGTTACTATAGCAACTGCAACATTGCATGGGAGCTAAGAGATAGAAAGACTATTTTACACAAAGTGTTATCCATGTGTCATATTAATTTTTCTACTCTATACCATGTCCGAGTGAGAATATTTTCTTCTGATTTTATGTGGATATCCAGTGTGTAATCATTCATTAATTTTTTTCCTAAGTGTTCCAGATGGCCTACAAAAGTTTTTCTCTTTTTTAAATATATGTGCACACACATTGGGGTATGTAAAATGTCACTTGCCAACTTAGATAATGAAAGTTATAATAGGCAACTGCTTATTTTTTAAGGGAGTTGATTGTCACTTTAAATTTACATGGAAGTGTAAGAAAAGAAAACTATATTAGGGCAGGTTGTACTTGCTGATTGAAACACTGTACTCTTCCGCTGGGCTGCAAAGAGAAAATCTTAATTGCTTATTTTGAAAACCTCCTTTGCTGGAAGGGAACTTAACATTTTTTTTATTAAGTGAGTGCAAATTAATGAAAAACAGATGGTAAAATTTTATTTTTTGATACATATGAGTTTAACAGTTGTATTTTCCTAATTTTTTTTTCTTAAAAGTAAACCACACACAAACACCTAGCGATTTACTCATGTTGAGGTCTAGACCGAATCCCCTATGAAGCAGAAACCTGTTGTGGAGATTTTCTGTGTAACTACATCCTAATCCTGTGTTTCCAAGTATCAGTTTTTATTGCAGTTGGGAGTGTGTTTCTACAGCGGAGAGGTTAAGGGTGTTTTTCCTGAGTCATCTCTACAACTGTTACTTTCGTAAAGCAGACTGTGTCCTCTGGAAGTTTTGCTAGATAACAGGTTCTGGGAACGAGTGTCAAGTAGTCTCAGGTTTTTTTCTCACAACCTTTGTCTGTGAATTCCAGATTCATGGTTCATTTAGGGCCATGGTTTAAAAACTGGAGGGCGCTTAGGAGAGAATGAGAGAGGTGTCTGCAGTAGCCCTTCTCTCTTCTGACCTTTAAGAAATACTGTAATATTTTACTCAGTGGAGATTAAAATGGAATTTAAATTGTTAGAACCACAAAAAGCTTTAAAAAATATTGGATAATCTCTCCCCACCATGCATAACCCATGGACACAGACAATAGTGTGGAGAAGGCCTGGGGGTGGGGGGTAGAGGGGTGGAGGGGTCAATGGGGAAAAAGAGGGGGGATATGTAATACTTTCAACAATACACATAAATTTAAAAAACTACATGAGATAATAAACGTTCATTGTTTAACAAATATATAATGCAAGCCACAAATGCACACTTCGTGTGTACTTTTAAATTTTCTAGTAGCCACATTTTTAAAAATTCAAGTTAAATTATCTTACCTTATTTTTATTAAATAGTTTTTGTTATTTGTGATAAATCTTAAGCATGATTTCCATTTGAAATAGTGATTAAATAGCAAGAGCCTTCCATAAGCTTTGACTTCCCCACTATGACTGGTCATGAAATTGACCAAAATTTGATTGAATTGGGTAACTTTTGGGTGTCTGTGATAATTCTTGTATGTAATTTATATTTCAAATAGTGATAAAACAGCAAAGAGTTTTGCTCAAGCCTTTTCTTCCATACCATGTACCATGATGTTGATAAAAATTTGATTAAATTAGATCGATAAGCAGGTATGGGTTTTCTCCAGTTTTTAGAGGCGAATGTTAACTTTCCCCAAACCTCTGGTCACCAGGTGCCTCTTCCCCGCTCAGTTGGCAGCAAAGCTAATGAAGGCAGTAAAGACGTGCTGGTTGCAAAGGCGCCGGACAAAAGATGGGAATGATCCTGACGCTGCTTTCCTGCTGGGACTCACTCGGACCACACGTGAGTGGTGGGCCTACAGCAGCCATGTGACAGCCACGTGGCTGACTGAGCAGGTAGATATTCAAGGCTGGCCTGACCTTGAAGACAGGCTTGTTTCTCTCAATGCCTTGTCTTGAAGTTAAGGCAATGATCCCCTGGGAAAGCTGTTGCCGTATTATGTCCCATGTACTTGTCCTTCTCCAAACACAGATGTGTGACAAGCAGAAATTGGTTGATAAAAGGGCATGTGTGCTCTCTATAGTAATACTATTTTTAGTTAAATAAAAATTATTAATTAAATATTGCTGAATCAGAAGTCAATAAAAATATATTAAGAAATAAGAAGTACAGATATCATAATATATTTTTCTTCAGACTCCCCTCTGGGGTAACAAACTTACTATATAATTGCCTGTCTTTGTTTCTCCAGGATTTCACTCTGCTGACCAAAGGACTCTCAACAACGACAGCATTAGAAATCTGCTGGCCTTCCATTTCGCCCTGTACTCCTGCGGGGGGCGTCAACACTTATCTGCCTTGGACTGGGCCTGAGGCTGCTTGCCACCGCCGGACACGGTCACCGAAGAGAATTGTGCTAAGCCACTTAGCATCTCTACACGCCAGACATCTTCCTCAGCTAGAAAAGATGCCTGATCCTCTACTCTGACTCAGCAGCTCAAGTCAGTGACCACCCACTAAGGACAGGGCCTAAGCTGATTGCCCAGAAGTGTTTAGACACTCAGATGTCAGTCCTGCCATCTCCAGACTATTTCTCTTTCTCTTTCCACACCTCCTCCCCCCAACCCCCACACCCTCGCTTCTTAAGGGACTAGCTTTTGAACAAGTTTTGTATATTTAGAAGAATCTGTTTAAAGAAAAGACTCTCCAACATGCACTTACCTTGTTAAAGTTAATTCAGCATTTTCCAATTAACCTGGCCCCACTTTAATCACTACCCTGCATACCTGACTCAGTTCACATTGAAAATCTTTCTTCAGAAAATTAGAGAATTCTAGAGTGACAGAGCAACTTTGCTTTGAAAATCTTTCAAGCTTTTAATAAATTATTTAAAATATTTTCTCAACAACTCAGTTTTAAGCTATCGAAAAATATATATATAATTTTAGTCTACAAAGAGTAAACTGCAACTTAATTTGTGAATTAAAAGACTTCTTCCAAATGAAGTCTTTTACATGCGTTTATAAAATACAACATTACGAATGTATGTTTAATGTAAAATGGCCAAACAATATACAAATATTAAAGTAAAAATAAATCGCTCTTCACCCTCTCTCTCAACCCTACTCTTCTCCCACAGAAAAGTAGTATCAACAGGTTGGTGAGTATCCCACAGGCTTTTTCCATACATGCACACACAAACATATAGCTTTATATAAAAGGCACATTTTTCTATGCGTTGAAAATCTCTCCATGTCACCATACATAGATTTATCTTATTATTTTTTTATTCAAGAGTTAAAAAAATTGTTTATTTGAGATCAATAAGAATAGTTATTTGGGAACCATTAATTCAGGCACACACCCAAATAATTTTCCAATTAGGAGAAAAGGCAATGGGTATTTGTGAGAAGGGGAAAGGGAATTACTGCATAAACAGAAGGACAGCATTTCTGTTGGAGAAGATAACAACATAGTGATGTTAATTCTAAACAATGTGTTCAATGTACAGTTTGGCAGCCATCAGTCCAGTAGTCAGAATATTGGCTTTCTGATTACCTTTGCGAACAGATTTTTGGGACACAAGGCTGCCTTATTCCCAGTCCAAAGGTTATTTTGCCCTGTTTGAACATTACAAAAGTTTGAGGCATATCTCATTCTTTTGAACATGCATACAGCACAACTGAATTATTTTCTTATCATTACATACTTATTGAAAAAAGTTAATGTTACAAAAATGTCAAAAATAAACATTTCTTATCCTCATATGATGACTTTCACAGGCCACACTACCAGGAGTTGAAATACAAGTTCAATTTTGAAAAAATTGTGTTTTATAATGACTCTGATATTACTAGTGGGCACACAGACTGTTATCAGAATTTTAGTATATTATGTTCAGTCACTGAATTTTAAGACAGGTGTCTGGGGATTTAAGAAAGTGGTTTAGGGAAGGTGACAATAGTAATTAAATAAATACAGATCTCGCTCTCTGAAGATAAGTTGGGAGTGAGGGCTGTTTAGCCACAGAATAGAAGGCTACTTTGGGGTGCTGCCCAGTTGCTCTCCACTTCTGCAAATTTCCTGCTGTAGACTTGCATTCTAGTGAGTGAAATCGGCCGGACACCGTGAAGACTGTTGTGGTACATTCGCTTACGTGCTACAACTAAGTGTAAATGGAAACTACAAAACCTCTGATCTTTGCAGAGAAAGTTTTGTATTTCATTCAGTTTTCAGGTTTTTTCACATTTATGTTTCCATAACTTAATTGGTAAATAACGGTGCTAATTTTGAACATAAATCACATCCCTATAGGAGTTTATAGAGACAAATGCAGGACTTGATATTGGTTTCCAGAAACAGTGCTAGTTCCCCTCTGAACTCTTGTGGCCCTGGTTTGTTCCACTCACATGACATCTTTTACTAATCACTTTATCTAGAATTTATCAGAGCACTGTCTAATCTCCCTGAGAATATTTTAGGCTTCTTGGTGGCAAGGAGAAAGTTTTGTTTATTTCTGTGTCCTGCCAGACATTTGGCAGGTTCTCCTGCATGAACAATGCTGAATAAATGTTCCCATGAATAATGAGTGGATAAAAGCCATGTTTGTCTCTGGTACACGGTCCCTCAGAAAACCTAGCACTGCTATGAGCAATGTAACTTAAGGAACGGTCCAAATGACAGGGAGTCAGAATCCTCTTTCCCACGCAGGGAGGACAATATCATTTTATGAAAAATCATTTTTAGTATGAAAAGGGAAAATGGTATAAAAATTACAAAAAACATGTAAAACAAACATCTCCAGAAATACTGTTGGTTCTGTATACACAACACACACAAGTTACAAGATGTCAAGATCAAAATTCTGCTATTGTGTTCTTTTACACTTTTTAATGAAAAGTTTTGAAGTTTACCAAAATATTTTTTAAAAGTGATATAGAAAAAAATTTCTGAGTTACTATTCTCTAAAGAAGGAACAGGGTGTGCTTTGAAGCTGAGGCAAGGCATGAGCACAGAGAATAATATAACATAGAGTTCTCTGTTGTATTACCTGACATTCCTACCAAAATTAAAATGTGTCTATTAGTATCAGCAAGAATACGCTAGGAACATAAAGGCAGAAATGGCATTCAGTAGACCTTTATAGCAACACCTTTTTTTCATATCAAGGTGTGTATTTTTCTTATCAATTATTGGGCCCTTCCCTAATCTCAGACTCGTCTCAAGCCCAAATTATCACCTCTGCTCTAACCAACCAGCAATAGATGGGAGGTTCCAAAGACCCTTCTCTTGGGTTTGACTACCTGTTGGAGTAGCTTACAAAACTCAGGTGAAGAGATACTCGAGGTGAGTGAGGTCTGAGAGGGTCCCTGGCACAGGATGGTTTTTGTCCTCGTGGAGCTGGGGTACATCACAATCTTGGTGTGAATGTGCTTGACAACCTCGAAGCTCTCTGAACACCATACTGTGAGGTTTGTTGTGGATAATTTATTATGTGGCCATTTTCAGCCCTTGTCCCTTCTCAAGAGATGGGCAGTGGGGCTAAAAATACCCAGCTTCTAAACACAACTTGGTTTTTCCAGTGACAAACCCTAATTCAGGAGCCCATCCAGAATCACCTCAACAGAGCAAAAGACACTCCAATCATCCATATAATTCCAAGGGTTGCAGGAGCATTGTGTCAGGAACTGGGGTCAAAGACCAAATATTAGAAAAAAAGATGCTCCTGGTGCTTTATCCTATAGGGACTTAGAAGGGTTTCAGTAGGTCTTTGACCTTAGGGACTAAAACCAATATATATTTTTTCTATTTTCTCATACCAAGGAAAGGATTTATTAAAAGAAATTATCACCCTGCCGGGCGTGGCTCAGCGGTTGAGCGTCGACCTGGGATCCAGGCGATCGGGGTTCGATTCCCGGTCAGGGCACATGCCCGGGTTGCAGGCTCGATCAATGACTCTCTCATCATTGATGTTTCTATCTCTCTTTCTCTCTCTCATTTCCTCTCTCTGAAATCAATAAAGATATATTAAAAAAAAGAAATTATCTTGTGATATTGAAAACTATAATAATGCAATTTAAAAGCATTCTAAATAGTAAAGACTGTTATTCTTTCAATAACGGGCACAGTTTTATTATGATTTGCTTGTTTGGCATAAATTAGTCTTAATCTAGGTCAATCTTTGATGTTATTTCTCATGCTCTTTCGTAAATTAAACCAGATGCTTTTTTTTAAATAGTGAAAATTCATGTCCTGGAGTCTTGCTCAGGGAGTAGGGAAGAACATGTGTGTTGATTGTAACATACACCTATGTAGTCAGCTACTGGGAGAAAGTGAAGGGGAACTGTGCCTGCAGCCTCACCTTGGCACATCTGTAAACTTATCTACAAATGGATGATGCAAGGATGGTGGGGTTTCCAGGAGTCTTACTGGTATCTGTACTTTGTGACTTTTATAAAGTTATAGACTGAGGGATGACTGAGACTTCAGATTGACCACATTAGTCTCCAAAATTGATTGATAAATTATAAAAAATGTGTTGGGAACTCTTGATACAAATTACAAGGGGAATGGATTAGCTACCAGGCATTAAATTTTGAAAGGAGCCATTTATGTTTGTTTTTCTATATACCCATAATGTTAATAATATTGCTTTTGGTAACCCCTATGGAGGTGGATATATATTAGCAAAATAGAGATGAAATACTCTAAATCATAGCTTTAATAACTTTTAATGAAAAGCACCAGTTGACATTAGGTAGGGGCAGAACCATTTTTTCAGGTAGTGATTGAGTCTCCACCACAAAATATTTCTGGTAAGATACAACATCCATTTATGTTTAAAACACTCAATAAAATAGGAATAGAGGGAAAGTACCTCAACATAATAAAGGCCATGTATGACAAACCCTCAGCCAATATCATACTCAATGGCGAAAAACTGAAAGCTTTTCCTCTAAAATCGGGAACAAGAGAAGGCTGCCCCTTCTCACCACTCTTACTCAGCATAGTACTGGAATTCATAGCCAGAGCAATAAATCAAGAGAAAGAAATAGAAGGCATCCAAATAAGGAAGGAAGAACAAAAGGTATTACTTTTTGCAGATGACATGATTCTATATGTAGAAAACCCTAAAGAATCTACCAAAAAAACTACTAGAAACAATAAACAAATACAGTAAATTTGCAGGATAAAAAAAATCAGTGTACAAAAATTCACTGCCTTCTTGCATACTAACAAAGATACTACAGAAAAAGAAATGAAAAACAAAAAAACAAAAAACAATTCCTTTTGTAGTTGCAACCAAAAGAATAAAATACCTAGGAATCAACAAAGAATGTGAAAGATCTATATACTGAAAACTACAAAGCATTATTAAAAGAGATAGAAAAAGACACAACAACATGAAAAAATATTTTGTGTACGTGGGTTGGAAGAATCAACATAGTTAAAATGGTCGTATTACCCAATGCAATATACAGATTTAATGCAATCCCCATCAAAATCCCAATGTTATTTTTCAATAAAATAGAACAAAAAAATCAGATTTGTGTGGAACCACAAAAGGTCCCAAATAGCCAAAGCAATTCTGAGAAAAATGAACAAAGCCAGAGGTATCACACTACCTGACTTCAAATTATACTACAGAGCTATGATAATCTAAACAGCATGTTATTGGCACAGAAACAGACACACAGATCAGTGAAACAGAATTGAGAGCCCAGATATAAAACCACATCTATATGGACAGATAATTTTCTACAAAGGAGCCAGAAACACACAATGGAGAAAAGAAAGCCTCTTCAATAGATGGTGCTGGGAAAATTGGAAAACCACATGCAAAAAAATGAAACTAGGTCACAGCTTGTTCCCAGGTACAAAAATTAATTAGAAATGGACCAAAGACCTAAATATAAGATTTGAAACAATAAATTACATAGGAGAAAACATAGGTACTAAACATGTGGACTTTGGTCATAGAGAACATTTTATGTATTTGAGTCCAAAAGCAAGGGAAGGAAAGACAAAAATAAAATAAACAAAAGCTTCTACACAGAAAAGAAACTGACAATAAAACAAAGAGACAGCAGACTGAATAGGAGATGATATTTGCAAACAATAGCTCAGACAAAGGTTTAATATTCAAAATATATAAAGAACTCATAAAACTCAATACCAAACACCCAATTAAAAAATGGGCAGAGGACCTGAACAGACACTTCTCCCAAGACATACAAATTACCAACAGATATATGAAAAGATGTTCAACCTCACTAGCAATTAGGGAAATGCAAATCAATACTACAATGAGATACCACCTCACACCTATTAAAATGGATATTTTTAACAAGACTAGTAGTAACAACTATTGGAGATGTGGAGAAAAGGGAACCTTCATTCACTGCTGGTGGGAACGTAGACTGGTACAGCCACTATGGAAAATAGTATGAGGCTCCTCAAAAAATTAGGAATAGAATTACCCAGTAATGACCCAGTAACCACTCTCCTAGGTATATATCCCCCAAACTGGAAAACATGTATTTGTAAAGATACATGCACCCTTAAGTTCATTGCAGCATTATTCATGGTGGCCAAGACATGGAGACAACCAAAGTATCCTGTGATAGAGGACTGGATAGAGAAGATGTGGGACATGTACACAATGGAATATACTCAGCCATAAGAAGAGACGAGATGCTGCCATTTGTGACAACATGGATGGACCTTAAGAAAATTATGCTAAGTGAAATAAGTCAGTCAGAAGAAGCTAAAAACCATATGATTTCACTCATATTTGAAATATTAAACTGAAACTCTTGGACACAGAGAGCATTGTGGTGATTGCCAGAGGGAAGGGGGTGGGGGGATGAAGGAGGCCTAATATATGGTGATGGAAGATGATTTGACTTTAGGTGGTGAACAGACAGTGCAATATATAGATCTTGTATCATAGATATCTACACCTGAAACCTACATGATTCTATTAACCAATGTCACCCCAATACATTTAATAAAAAATATTTAATCAGACAGATTCCTTAGAGGGATAAACAAGATACCATGATTTTAAATGGTTATGAGTAAAGAAATTCCTTGACTAGAGTAGACTTACTTTTGGTTAGTCTTGATTAACACAACAAAATGCCGTATGATGTACAAATAGAAGAGTTTTGAGAAGATTTAAAATTAACAATGAAGAATATAAATAACATTAAACTCAGTTTTTGATTTATCTGGTTTTCAGTCAGGAGATAGGGACATAAGCCATCCCATGTTAAGGTAGAAGTGTTTTCCAGTGGGTTTTTCAACTTTAATATGAGCTATCTGACATATATTTTTGGATGTGAGAAAAGTGGAATATATCACAATTGCAGTCTTTGTAATCTTTGTTTCTTTCTAATGGAAGACCCAGATTGCGTCCAATAAAATCTTTTTTCCTAGCCAAAATTTGGTCAGATTTTGGTGAAAAGGATTTTTCCAGAGTGGGGCTAATAGCACTCAAATTACGGTAATTTATTAGAATTTGATCCTATAAGACACACAAAATTATTTTCCAGTACTACAATTTATTTCCATCGTCTCTTTCTTTGCCAACTATGAATCATTTAAGCTTTCAAAGCATAAATAGCATTCTCCCTAGAAATAACTGGATGACCACATAGCTGGGTCTCATATTTTTCAAACCATTATGACAAGGCTCTAGATTCCAATTTCTGGAGTTTTATTGTGGGTAGCTGGACTGATGTTCACTGAAAGAACAAACCATCTTATTTACATAAAATAATAATACATCCATTATATAAATGAAACTAGTGAAATGCACATGGTCAAATTATCTTCTGCTATTTTTCAGTGACATTCGACATTGCAAACCTGTCTTTTCCTTAAAGTACACACTTTTCACTCTGAATTAGGAAAATTTCTAACTGTTTAAACAATTTTTCCAAACCCAAGAACAAACAGACAGATAATATCCATCAGATTTAAGATTCCATGAAACTGGCAGTGATCTTACTAAAAGGCCCCATTTTGTTTGTTTGCTTATGTATCCTTTTGCTTGCTGATGTCATTGGACTTGTTCCCACACCTTTGGCTATTGTGAGTGATGTTGTTATGAATATTAGATTGTGGTGATGGTTGTACATCTCTGTAAATTGACTAAAAATCATTGAATTGTGCACTTAAAATGGGAAATTTACTGATATATAAGTAACACCTCAAAAAAGTCATTTTTAAGGCTAGTTTTAATATGGCAAGATTATATGGCTCTAATTGATTATTTGCAAGAAGTCAAGAAAGCTTTCTTGCCCCGGGAAATCTTGCTCTCTTCCCTTTATCAATGTCTGACATTTCACCATTAGAGGCTTATTTAGAATACAAACTTGACCATACTTCCGATGTTATTGGAGGGATAGCACATGAAGGTTAATAACTCTGTTGTGGGAGGTGCAAATCAGTGATCTGTGAATGAATTAAAAATACATAAATGACTAGAATCCAAAGAATAACTTTGCAAGATGCTGATAAGAACAGAACAGGAAAGGAATGTAATAAAGGTCCAGGGCAGGGGACTTTCTCAGGAAGAGAAGATGCAGATTGGGGACCACAGAGGAGGTCCTGGGACAACAAAGACACTGGAAGCTCTGGGAGGGTGTATCAACATGTAAAGAAAACACTCAGAAATCACTGTGAAGGGTTGCTCTCCTTCCGGAAGATTGCCTTGCTTTATTTAACGTAAACTTTCCTCTGGGTATTAAAATCACAATGCTTACATGTGTAGACGTTTACAAAAGAAATGGAGTCTCACTGAAAAACAGTGGGTTCTGCCAGCCTACCAGTGAAGGTCACATTCAAAAGACCAAAGGTGCAAGCTGACTGGTGTAGCGTTGTGGAGAAATCTTAGGAAAAGGGTACAGAATGTCTCAATTGCACATTTTTAGGTTTTATGCTACCTGTTTGAAGTTATAAGGGTTTTTAGTGATTGAAAATGGAACAAATATTCTAATAGGATAGGTTTTTTTTGACAGTATAATGAATTATGTCCCAAATAACCGTGTTTCTGATGACATCTCTCAATTCTGATTGTTCAGTTTTTTTAAGGCTAAAATTTCTGTCCTGGCTAGTTTTTCATGATGAAGTTGCCTTCTGATAGCCACCTGTTTTGTAGTAGAGTATTTTCCCCCGGCACAAAGAAAGGCCTCTCTAAATGCAAGCTGCAAGCCTAAAGCCACTGGGTAACTCTTTCTAGTCTTGTATATTTAACACATTTGGGTTTTGATTAATGACTTTAAAACAAGCACAAGAGATTGTAGTGGACAGAGAATTACTTTTATACATGTTTCTCTGTTAATATTTCATTGGAACAAAATGAGGATGGGCCAGTCGATGAGTGATTGATGTAGTGCAGGGAAGAAATGTCACTCTACTCCCTGGACCCCTACAGAGCTCCACAGATTTACCAAAATATTTTGTAGATTTCTATTTTTTCAACTTAAAAATATGGAAGGCCTGAATGAAATGGATAGGCCCCTTCAAAAGTTAAAAAAAAAAAAATTCAATTTCATTGCTCAGCATGTAACATTTTTTTCTCTGTGTTTCAAATTATGTTGTACAAGTAGATCTCCATCTCTTTTTAATACAAAATGTAGTATGTACATTGGGAACCATCATACAATAGGAGCACTCAGCTTCCTGTGATTATGCTTTTATATTTAAAAAATAACTTTCCCAATGCTCTATTAGTAACACATTTCTAATTTATTTCTTAAGGAAGGTAACAAATATTACTAGGATAATATTTGTTCTTTGACTGTGAGGAATAGAGAGAAATTACATAGCAACCCTTTTGGCCTCATGTTCGTAAATAACTTTTTGCAAAGAATACGTTCAGGACAATGCTAAAAGGCTACCTGTAACTTGATGAAATATTCATCTGCAGCCTCATAGGAACTCTTTTTGAAAACAGTAGCATGCCAGGAAGTGAGCCCATAAAAACATTCACTTTCTTTAAAGATTTTCAGCAACACATTGATCACAGTAATATATACGTGAAAACACTAAAGAGGTTTATTGCATTTGATGATAGATAATATCTGATAAATATGTACAAGTTAATTTGTGGGGTCTAGAATATTTAATTAATCTGTTGCTGTGTCCAAACATATTTAGAATGTGTTTTCAAGTTCGCATTACCATACCTATCAACACAAAGGTGGTTAGACAAATGCAAGTTCTGTAATTACAATTTTTTCAATGCAAGTTCCTTTCAACATTTGCTACAGGCAAAGGCAGCTCAGGTGAGTGTCAGGCGAATGCAGGGGGTTTTATGGAAACAGTAGCACTGCCGGGTGGGGTGGGGGAGCCCTCGCTGTGTGGTAAAACCGTGCTGTGCTGAATACTTAGAGCAGATAGAGTGTCACAGTTAATACAAAGACTTTAAGGGAGATGCAACTGCATGAGGGGTGCTCTTTTTCTTTTTTTTCTAAACAGATTTGGTAATGAAGCCAGAATGTGAGAGTGGCAAACGCTGGGATTGCATGCCCCACTTTATTCTTGCCCCAGAACTCCCAGTGCGGGGGTGTTCCCAGGTGCAGGAAATGAGCCATGGCTGGTTTCCACACGGGTCTGCCAGCCAGCAAAATGATTTAGCAATTTCTCAACTTTGCTGTTGTAGCATGAAAACACCTATACATATAAAAGGATGCGTGTGGTTCTGTTCCAATAAAACTTTATTTACAAAACCAGGCAGTAGGCAGCATTGAGCCCATGGAGGGGGCTGTAGTTTGCTGACTCCTGGTCTAGAACAACCACGGCCATCCGGCTTCTCAGTTATTCAGCCTCTGGTGGTGTGATCTTGTGATAAAGTTCAGACAAATGAAACCTCAGTAGACATCTGCTGGGAGGAAGTTGGGGCCTCTACAACTGGCACTGCCCTTTATTTCTTGATTTCTGCCTTGAATGCTTCGTTTGAGCCAAAGCTGTCATAATGTGACCACGAGGAAACAAGGAGAGAGATGGGGAGCTGGAGTTTCCCATGGTGAAGGTGACCAGCTGGACCAGTGCCTGCAGCTGCCTGTCACTGCTCTTGCTTTTATACAAGAAAAAACTAACCGTTATTTGTCTAAAATCACTTTGTTTTGTTGTTAGTTATAGAAGAAAGGAATTCTGACATATTCCTCTAAAAACCTGATGCCCAATCCTGGATGGCTAAGTTATTCAATGTTGTGATTTTTCAAAGTACAATGGTATTTAAAAATATGATGATCTATATTCTGAGCATATGGGAACCTACAGTGTCTAATTTTAGAACCTACCGTGTCTAATTTTAGAGACCATGAATTTATCCTTTAGTACAAATTTCTCTTTTACAGACCTCAACATTTTCTGGAAAATTTTTTAAGTCTCTTTTCTCATTCTTTGTCTCATTAGTGGTTCTCAATCTTTTGAGAGTATACAAAATACCAAAAGCTAGTGCATAGTTCAGATCCCCGAATTCCCTTGTAACAGCTTCTGATACAGCATGGTTGTACATACTATACATACTACTTTAAATCATTACTCCTCATGAACATGAAATGGGTGACCTTGGGAAACACTGCTCTAGAGTCTAGACTAATTGGACAGGGTCATGAGGTGGTGGAAATTTTTATAAACAGATGTATTAACAAAAATAATGACTCTGAGATCTCTTTCATATTTCTCACCACCAACCAAAAGTCTATCTTACAGTAATAATAGCCTTTAAATAATATTTCTGTTTTGTTGACTGGTAATTTGATTCAGTCAAATACTTGACTCTTTCTTGCTTTTGGCTGAATAGTTTTGAGTGATATCCAGTAGATTTAGTCAAGAAACAGTCATGAATGGCTAAGTTGCAAGCACATGGGTGTGTTTTTCTGACTTTGTTCAAAAGGGTGCATAGATAGTACTCAGTACTTTGAGCATAGTAGGTAAGCAATAAATATGTTGAAAAGCATTTTGTTTTTTTTAATGGTAGAACTGGTTGTGATATAGGATTCAGCAACAGTTAAAAATATATTTTTATTTATTTATTTTATTTATGTATTGATTTTTTTAAGTGAGAGAGAGAGAAAAGAGAGAGTGGGAGGGAGAGAGAAATGTGGATTTGTTGTTTCACCCATTCATGCACTCATTGGTTGACTCCCGTATGTGCCCTGATCAGAGATCAAATCCTCAGTCTGGCCAGGGCAGACTCTGCAACATTAGATCTTAATTTTTATGGCCATGAGCAGTAAATCATTCAGCATGAACAGCACTCTGCGAAGTCCAGACATACACTTTGGTGCTTAAGGCCACGCATTCTGGAGTCTGAGGTCTAGGTTCAAATTTTGACTCTCCTCTAAATGACCTTGAGTACGTTACTTGACCTCTCTGTAGCTCAGTGTTTTCTTCTGTAAAATAGAATGATTCTCATTTCCCTCTTGTGAGAAATAAATGGATCATCACATGTAAAGCAGTTAGAACGGTACATACTTTAGCCTTAGTAATGTTAGCAAGTGTTATATTTATATATACGTGGACATTGCATCCAGGTAGCTCAGTCACATTTAGGCGAAGACTATAATTACTGGGGGAGGGACAAGATGCTGATGCACAATAGGATGTTCGTTCCCAGCCAGGGACAAGATTTACAGCTAAAAGACAGCGTGATCAACTTGGGAAAACAAGAGCAGCTGATTGGACATAGTACATCTAAGGAGCATTGAAGAAACAACATAGACCCGGGTAAGAGAAGGGGAGTCACGGAAAGGGGGAGTCCTCTGGAGCTGGAGCTTGGCTGAGAGGCCAGAGTGATATTGACTGCAAAGCTCTCTCCCCTTGGGAGTGTGGGCTCACATCCCCGTGCAAGGATCCCAAACCCAGAGCAGCAGAGTCCGGAAGAAGAACCTGTATAGCATCAGACAGAGGAACCAGGGGAATTCTGTCTGCCTGGGAGACTGGGAGGACACCTTCCCAGTGAAGGAGCATCTATTGTTAGCAGTCCGGCCTGAGAAGGCTGTCCTGGACTCTGACTACTGGAAAGGCTGTGCTGTGGCCTGTGGGTAAAAAAAAAGAAAGAAAGAAAAAAGAAGGTGCCTGGGGCTTGCACCCAGCAGTGACTTGGAAGGATCCTCTGCTTTCCTGGAAGGCATTGGCAGAGCCCCAGTTGGTAACTAAACTGCTTGGCTAGGTAGGGGAAAAGGAAAAGGACTGTTCCACCTCCAGTGCGGGGTTGGAACCCCTCTCCCCACCTGTGGAGGTTCACCTCCTGCTCCATCTTGTGGGGTTGGCAGCACAGCCCAGAGGAACCCAGCAAACAGGGGATTTTTGGCCCACACTGAGAAGAGTTGGGAGCACAGCAGAGCTGGGATTTTCTACCCCCACTTTGCTGAGACCAGCCATGGGGAAAGATCTGGGTCTTGGGCGGGGCACTGGTTCCTTCCAGAGTAGGGATTTGTGGTATGTATCCCACGGGAAAGCTCTTACTGGGGAGGCAGACACATGAGTGCTGTGGTTTGTGGCTGCATTGTGGGGAGACTGATCCGAGCTCCCTGTGGGGGACAGGAGGACAGCTCAGAGCCGGATCCCCCAAGCATAATACCCACAGGGGCTATTGTCTAGAACCCAGCAGGAAATTCTTAGCCCCCTCCTGTAGGCAGGACCACCAACATTCTCCACCGGGGGCTCTTTTGATCAACCCCACTGAGCCCAAGGCAGCTGAAACTGCTCCTGCGGAAAGGCACCTGGCAGAGCTCAGCTGCAGAAGGAGCTGATCAGAACCCCCAGCCGTGACTCTGAGAGCGACTCCACCCCCAGATAAGATAGTGGGCAGAGAGCTGGACGGGGGCTGGCCTGTATGCCGGGTGGGGGGAGTGGGGGGGGTGGGGGGGGTGGGGGTGGGTGGATCAGACTTCCCTACTTCACATTCACCTCAAGCACACTGACGAGACCCTGCCCCTAACGTAGGAATCTGCTACATCTACCTCATTCTGCTGTGATTAGAGCCAAAGGGAAATGGTGTGGGACTAGAAATCTGTGCCCGTATGACAGTCCAACGGCACAGGGGTCACGGACATTTAGTCAGTTGGAGCCTGGACAGAAGCCCTGCCAAAGGGCATCCAGTGGAGCAGAAAGACTGAAGTGTTAAGAGGAGCTGATTTTTGTGCTTTAGTTAGTTTTGTTTTTTGATCACCTCCTACTTTGAGTGTCAGCAAGGGAGTGCTAGGGAGCCAGGTGGAGCTGAGGTGTTGCAAAATTATCCCCAGGGTGGGTTTCTGTCTAGGTGGGTCTCTAGCCAGGAGACAAAGAGGCATGCACTGAGCCCTTAGGCAGCATTGAGGGAAGCAGATCTGAACTTCCCATTGAGTACAGCCAGCGGCCAGCACAGCCACGGGGAAAAACTAAAACCATTTCCCTAGGAACAGGAACATGACAGGTATATCCACTTTCACCACTCTTATTCAACATAGTACTGGAAGTCCTAGCCACAGCCATCAGACAGGAAGGAAACATAAAAGGCATCCAAATTGGAAAGGAGGGAGTGACACTGTCACTATTGGCATGTGGAATGATAATGTACATAGAAAACCTTAAGGACTTCACCAGAAAACTACTAGATTTAATAAATGAATTCAGCAAGGTAGCAGGATACAAAATTAACACCCAGAAATTGATGGCATTTTTATACACCAGTAATGAACTCTCAGAAAGAGAAACTAAAAAAAACTACCCCATTTACCATTGCAACAACAACAACAAAATTAATATAATTAGGAATAAACTTTACTAAGGTTGTAAGGGACCTGTACTTAGAAAACTGCAGGGCTTTGAAAAAAGAGATAGAGGAAGATACAAACAAATGAAGAATATACCATGTTCATGGGTTAGAAGAATTAATACCATTAAAGTGTCCATACTACCCAAAGTAATCTACAAACTCAATTCAATCTCCATTAAAATACCAACAGCATATTTCACAGATGAAGAACAAACAGTGTAAAAATTTATGTGGAACCAAAAAAGACCCCAAATAGCCATCGCAATATTAAGAAAGAACAACATAGTTGGAGGGGTCACAATACCAAATATCAAGTTATACTACAAAGCCACTGTAATCAAAACAGCCTGGGACTGGCACAAGAACAGACATAGAGGTCAATGGAACAGAACAGAGACCCAGAAACTGACCCAAGCCGTTCCATTCCATTAATATTTGACAAGGGAGACAAGAACACACAATGGAGTAAAGGCAGCCTCTTCAATCAATGGTGTTGGGAAAACTGGACAGGTACATGCAAAAAATTAAACTACACCACAAACTTACACCATGCACAAATATAAACTCAAAATGGATACAAGACTTAAATGTAAACCATAAAGCCACAAAAATCCTGGAAGGAAGCCTAGGCAGCAAAATATTAGTCATTTCACGTAGCAGTGTTTTCACTGATACATTTCCTAGTGCTAGAGAAACAAAGGAAAACTAAAAGGTTTCTGCTCAGCAAGAAACCAAAAAACAAAAACCCAGCATCAGAATAAAAAAGGAATGCAGTGTATGGGAGAACACATTTGCCAATGACACATCTGATAAGGTGTTCACTTCCAAAATATAGAAAGAGCTCTTACAGCTCAACGATCCATTTAAAAAATGAGCAGAGAAACTGAATAGACACTACTCCAAAGAGGACGTACCAATGGCCAAGAGACATATGAAAAAAATGCTCAACATCACTAATCATCAGAGAGATGCAAATTAAAATGACAATGAAATATCATCACCTCACACCTGCCAGAATGGTTACCATCAATAAATCAACAAACAACAAGAGCTGGCAAGGATATGGAGAGAAAAGGAACCCTAGTACCCTGCTGGTGGGAATGCAGCCTGGTAAAAAGGCATGGAGTTTACTCAAAAAATAAAAAAACAGAACTGCCCTTTGACCCAGTGATCCCACTTCTAGGAACATGTCCTAAAAATCCCAAAACATCAATTGGAAAGAATACATGCACCCCTATGTTCATAGCAGTGCTATTTCCAATAGCTGAGATCTGGAAACAGCCCAAGTGCCCATCAGTAGCTGAGTGGATAAAAAAGCTGTGGGACATTCACACCATGGAATACTATGTAGCTATAAAAAAGAAGAATCTTTTACCTTTTGAGACAGCATGGAGGGCCCTGGAGATTATCATGTTAAGCAAAATAAGCCAGTCAGAGAAAGACAAATATCAGATGGTCTCACTTATATTTGGATTCTAAAGAACAAAATAAACTGATGAACAAAATAGGTCCAGAAACATTGAAACATGGGACAGATTGACAACTCTCAGAGGAAAGGGGTTGGAGGGGGAAGAGATTTGCCAAAGAATTTGCACGCATACATGCATTGCCCAGGGACACAGATAATAAGATGGTGAAGCTCTGGGACAGGACAGGATGCGGGTGGAGGGCACCAATGGAGGGAAATGGGGGACACCTGTAATACTTTTAACAATAAAGATAAAGTTTTAAAAAAGAAAAAAAGACTATATCAAATCTTTGAATTTGAATGCCTTAGACATGTATGATCGAGCTTGCCAAACTCCTTTCCACTCTCTTCTAGTTGTGTTTATGCCTTTCATACATTTACATTAATTACCTGGCAGTCGAAGACTGAAATTTGTGACCTTTGCTCACAACTTACTGTTATAACTTCATTACTGTTCAAAATATCAATGGAAATTTGACTGGCCTTCACTCAGAAAGGGAGTTAACGAAAGGCAAGAATAAGTTAAAATACCCAAGAGTTGGGGTACAAGTAGCCCAGAAAATGTGCTATTGTAATGGCAAATTTTAATGACAAGCCTTTATCAGGGTGTTTCTACATAGCTTAGTTAGCTCAATCCTGCCTGAATTTAAGGAGAGATAGCATAGGGCTCCAACGGTAACCCTGGTTCCAGCTTCCAGAGACCTTAACATTTCAGTTCCAACATAACTTTCCATTTCCTCTCCCCTGCACACAGCATTTAATTCAGTTAAACAGTTTGTTTCTGCCACTCTCTGCTCAGAACATTCTTTCTATGGTGCTTCATGTCTTCCCTAATGACCTTGTCAGAAGAACTCTTCTTTGCCCGCTAGCATTTACAGCCTGGTTTTTAAGTGTTCCTTATTGTTGCTACTATGAGATCACACAGTATTGTGGAAAGAATTTGAGATTTCAAGACAGAGAGAACAAAGTTAGAACAATCTCATATCTGTTTGTGGGATGACTTGTGATACCTAGTTTCTTACCTGTATGATCCACATTTCTGAGCTGTAGTAACCACTGGAGATAATCTGTGCTACTGAAGGAAGGCTCTTCATCCTTGTGACCCTGGTTTTGCTGCTGCTTCTCAGTCATGATTTAGGTTTTTGATAAAGGCCCTGCAAATGTACGATTCAGCCACAGGATTGATGAACAGAGACACAGGAGACTTCTAACTTTGAGTTATCCCCACGTTTGCTTTATCCTTACACCACAATGCCAGTTCCAGGTAGGAAACAAACAGACTGCATGAGAATCTGTAGTTCTCAAAACACACAATTTGGAGAACTGCATCCAGCTTCTAACTTAATCATGCCTTTTGATTGATTCTGCTGTGTTATTCCTGCAGGCAGATGTCCTGGAAGGGCAGGAAGTCTAGCCTGAGCTAAAAGTGGCTTACAAGACATTCCTGTTTTATTGCTTCTTTTTCTGTATTTGGTAACCCCCAAATGAAGTTATTAGTAGGAAATGGGAGAAGTAAGAAGGACAAGATAGGCTGGCTGCCGAGGGTTTTGTCTTGAAGTCCCTGCTCACTCTGGTAAGTGCTATACTTTTCTTGTCTCAGCCTTGTGTATACCTTAAAGAATAGTGATTGGCACATGGTAGGTGTGTAACAGTTACCACCAATCAGTATGTCATTCTTACCTCTTAGTGGGAGTTACCATTATATGTTTCTTTATTTCCTAGTATCTAGCAGGGTGTCTTGAGTGTAGCACAAGCTTACCATATCTGTTAACTAAATAAGTAAAAATTCTGTGAGGTGTTAAAAATAAAAGAAAGCACCGGGCATGCAGATGGTGGACATAATTGGGGAGGGGGGAAAAAGGACAGAAAGGGTAACAAGTGAATGGAAAGGCATGCCATGATTGAGAAACGTGAAGTAAATTCCAAGTGGGTGTACCACTAAGAGGAAGTGGGAGATGAGGCTGGTAGTGGGGATTGCTCAGGGCCTGGTAGACCTGGTAGACCAAGATTTTATTTTGACATCAATGGGAAACCATTAAGGTGTTTTAAGCATGGGTAACATGATAGCAATGGTATTAAAGAATTATTTTGACTACAGTAGAGAACAGATTCAAGGAGGTTGAGAGTGGATGGATTACATCAGTTAGGTAATTTACTTTAGTTCAATTGAGAGGTGAGGGCACCTTGGTGGAAAGAGAAAAGAATAAATTCAGGGGATCTCAAGATGTAAAATGGAAGGAAAACGATCATGAATAGGATATGGGTGGGAGAGTGAGAAATGTCATCGATGACTTACACAACTGGATAGATGGTGATGTTATCCAACAAGGAAGGGGCCACTGAACAAGAATTGAGTTTGGAAAAGATCATGAGTAAGTCTGAGAGGCAATTGGTTTTATTGAAAAAACTATATTGCATTGGCTTCTAAAATTCAATTCTTATCACACTTGGATTTTTTGTAAAGATGACTTAAGAACAATTTCTCTAACGTCCCTCCACCAGACCTGCAAAAGCTATGCTTGATCTATTGTGTTCTACCTTTAAGTAATGTTCCATCTCTTCACCTTAACCAAGAGAACACAAACATAAAAAATGAAGGTGTTAATATGTACTCTATACACTAATGAAAACCAGGTATATTCTTAACCATTAGGGAAGAATACCGAGAAAGAATAACCCTATCATCTCAGCATACCATTTTCATTTCTCATCCTTATTAAAAATCATATTTTTCTATAAGCATATATTCCATTTTGAGAAGAAGTATGGAATAATAGAAAATAATATACTTGGGTGAGACATGAACCCAGATGAAAATTCCTGCACCATATCCTTCTAGCTGCATAATCATTAGCAAAAGATTTCATTCTCTGAACCTATACTTAATCACCTGAGAATGGTGGAAAAAGGGTAATCATCTTGTCCATTAATTTTTGGAGTAATGAATAAAGTAATATCATGTGTAAAATATTTAGTGTTTGCCACATAGTAGGTGTATCATAAATATTAGACATTTTTTCCCATTGTCTTAGTAGCCTGCATTTTTCACATAGCATTAAATTGTAAATGTACAGTATTTATAATTATACTTTTATCCATGTTTTTAACTTTATTTTTACTGTTGACCCTATTATAGATGTCCCCATCCCACACACCCTTTACCCACCTCTGCCCAGTCCCTGCCTCTCCTTCCCTCTATCACCACAATCTTGTCTATTTCTATGGGATGTGCATATATGTTCTTTGGCTAATCCCTTCACTTTCTTTCATCCAGTTCCCAACCCCCTCCTTTTACCTACCCTCTGACAATTGTCAGACTGTTCCACATATTCATGCCTATATTTCTATTTTGTTCATCAGTTTATTTCATTCATTTGATCCCACATGTAAGTGAGATCCTATGATGTTTGTCTTTCTCTGAATGGCTTATTTCACTCAGCATAATAATCTCCAGGTCCATTCATGCTGTTGCAAAAGGCAAGATTACCTTATTTTTTACATCCCAGTAGTATTCCATGGTGCAAATGTACCACAGCATTTTTTATCCACTCATATACTGAAGGAACATGGGCTGTTTTCAGATCTTTGCTATTGTAAATGACACTGCAATGAACATAGGGCTGCATATATTCTTTCAAATTGGTGTTTTGGGATTCTTAGGATATATTTCCAGAAGTGGGTACACTTGGTCAAAGAGCAGTTCCATTTTTAATTTTTTGAGGAAATTTCATATTGTTTTCCATAGTGGATGCACAAGTCTGCATTCCCACCAGCAGTGCACAAGAGTTTCCCTTTCTCTACACCCTCACCAGCACTAGTTTGTTGATTTATTGATGGAAACCATTTTGGCAGGGGTGAGGTGATT
This sequence comes from Miniopterus schreibersii, assembly GCF_964146895.1. NCBI lineage: Eukaryota > Metazoa > Chordata > Mammalia > Chiroptera > Miniopteridae > Miniopterus > Miniopterus schreibersii. Next base: position 84,980,276 of record NC_138106.1, on the reverse strand, counting down.
ATCTCATTGTGGTTTTAATTTGCACCTCTCTGATGATTAGAGACTTTGAGCATTTTTTTTCATATGTCCATTGGCCATCTATATGTCGTTCTTGGAAAAGTGTCTATTCAGTTTCCTCTGCCCATTTCTAATTGGATTTTTGTCTTCCTGGTGTTGAGCTGTGTAAGTTCTTTATGTAACTTGGAGATTAACCCCTTATCGGATGTCTTATTGATGAATGTGTTCTCCCATACATTGGGTTGTTCCTTTTTCATTTTGTTGATAGTTTCTTTTGCTGTGCAGAAGCTTTATAGTTTGATGTAGTCCCATTTGTTTCTTTTATCATTTGTTTCCCTTGCCCTAGGAGATATATTGGCAAAAGTATTGCTAAGAGAGATGTCCAAGATTTCCCTGCCTACATTTTCTTCTATTATTTTTATGGCCTCATGTCTTACATTTAAGTCTTTTATCCATTTTGAGTTTATTTTTGTATATGGTGTAAGTTGATGGCCTAGTTTCACTTTTTTGCATGTCCAGTTTTCACAGAACCAATGAAGAGACCGTGTTTACTCCATTATATGCTCTTGCCTCCTTTGTCAAGTATTTATTGATCGTATAGGCATGGTTTGATTTCTGCACTTTCTGTTCTGTTTCGCTGATCTGTAGCCTGTTCTTATGCAAGTACCAGGCTGTCTTGATTATAATGTCCTTGTAGTATATTTTGATATATTAAGTATTGTGATACCCCATATTTGTTCTTCTTTCTCAAGGATGCTAAGGCTACTCAGGGTCTTTTTTACCTCTCTTTTTTCCCTGATGAATTTGTTTTAATGTTTTTCAAACTTGTCTATCTTTTCAAAGAACCAGCTCTTGTTTTCATTATATTTTTGTATTTTTTTTTAACTCTATGTCATTTATTTCTGCTCTGATCTTTATTATTTGTTTTCTTCTACTCACTTTAGGCTTTGCTTTTTGTTCTTTTTCTAGGTCCTGTAAGTGTAAAATCATTTGAGCTTTTTCTTGTTTCTTGAGGTAAGCCTGTAATACTATGAATTTCCATCTTTGGACTGCTTTGGCTGTGTCCCATAGATTTTGGGTTGTTGTGTTCTCATATAAATTCAATGCAATTTCTATTAAAATACTAACAGCATATTTCGCAGATCTAGAACAAACACTCCAAAAATTTATATGGAACCAAAAAAACACCCCAAATAGCCACCGCAATCTTGAGAAAGAAGAACAAAGTTGCAGGGATCACAATACCAGATATCAAATTATACTACAAAGCCATGTAATCAAAAGAGCCTGGAAACACTAAGGTAGGGGAACCGTTGGAGAGAAACAAGATTACTAGCTTTAAAGTTGGGGAACAGGGGCATGAGTCCAAGAATGGGAGCAACCTCTAGAACTGAAAAAGCTCTTGTTGAGATCCAAGATGGAGGTAGACTGAATGGAAGCTACACTGACATTCTCCAGGGACTAAGCTGGATTTACAACTAAAACATAGAAAAAACATCCTGAACACCATCCTGAAAACCAACTGTGATGAGCTGGAGAGCACCCTCATAACCAAAGTGGGAAAGTAGAGACTGCAAGGAGACTGGTAGGAAGTGCGGAGGAAAGAGGTCTGGCTAGGATCCCACAGGCAGCAGGTCCAGAGGGCTATCTCAGCTGTGGGGGTTCCCACTGAGGACTTTGGGACATAAACTCCAGGCCGGGCTTCCCAGACTAGAGCATCAGAACTAAGAAAGGTGCCCACATAACATCTGGCTGTGAAAAGCAGCCAGGTTTCTGTCTGCCAGGGAGAGGCAGCTGGAACTGCAGGCACCCTCTTAAGGAGCCACTGAACATCATTTTGTGTGCAGCCACTCACCTTGGGCTCCGGTGGAGGCAGAGTGGAGTGGACTGGAGCTGTGTGGGGAGAGTCTGGGGAGAGTTATTCCCCCAGACTGTGGGGGACATATTTCTTGGGAGGTGAACCTTCGGCTTTTGCCTGAGGTGGGAAGCAATTGCCCAACCCTGCTGGAGAGCCTCTTGCCCTGCCCAGAGGAGTTTCTACAGCCTGAGGCTTGTTAAGAGACTGGTAACAACTAGCCACCCCACCCTGTGGAGCTTCTACAGCCTGAGGCTTATTAAGAGGATCAGATTAACACGTCTGCAGACTGAGGCAGACCTCAAGGTGCTTTGAGTTTTTCCCTGATCTGTTTTGGGACCCAGGCCTTAGAAAAGCAGACTTTGGTGTGTATCTCAGTCCAGTCCAAATGCATCCAGCCCCAGCAGTGGAGACCTCAAGCCTGGGGTTGTTGATAGCTGCAAACAGGGTAAATAAGGCCAGTCACAAACTGCATCTGACATTGGCCTGTACCAGAGACCCACCAAAAAGACTGAGAATCTTAGCAGATCTACCCAACACTTAGACAAAATGGCAAGACCAAAAAACAAGCTCCAAATAAAAGAACAAGAGAAGTATTCAGAAAAAGAGCCAAATAAAACAGAGATAACCAACCTCTCAGATATAGAGTTTAGAATACTAATTGTAAGGATACTCAACAGCATGAAAAAATATTTGGAAACTATGAAAAATGACCAGTCAGAAATGAAGAATGACATAAGAGAAATAAAGAATATATTAGAAGGAATAAACAGCAGATTAGAAGAAGCTGAGGATTGGATCAGTGAATTAGAAGATAGGGTAGAAAAAAATCACTCAATCAGAGACCCAAAAACAAAAAGCAATTAAAAAACAGGAGGACAGTCTAAGGGAGCTGTGGAACAGCATAAAACGTAACAATATTCATATTATAGAAGTGCCAGAGGAGGTTAAAAGCAGGGGTTAGAGAACCTATTTGATGAAATAATGGCAGAAAACTTCCCTAACCCGATCTAGGAAAAAGGCACAGAGGTTCTGGAGGCACACAGAGTCCCAAGCAGGAAGAATCCAAAGAGGCCCATGCCCAGACATATCATAATTAAAATGTAAAAAATCCAAGACAAAGAGAGAACCTTAAAGGAAGCTAGAGAAAAGCAAACTGTTACCTACAAAAGAGCTCCCATAAGGCTGTCATCTGACTTCTCATTGGAAACTCTACAGGCCAGAAGGGAATGGCATGAAGTATTCAAGGTAATGCAAAAGAAGCATCTGAAACCAAGACTACTCTATCCAGCAAGGCTATCATTCAAAATAGATGGTGAAATAAAGAGCTTCTAAAACAAAAAAAAGGTTAAAAGACTTTATCACTACAAAACCAGCATTACAGGAAATGTTAAAGGGACTGCTATAATTAGACATAGAAATAAAGAGAATGAGAAACAGCTATAAAGAAACAAAATGTCAGTAGATAAGTATCTTTCAATAATAACCTTAAGTGTAAATGGATTAAATGTCATAAAGAGATATAAGGTGGCTGAATGGATAAGAAAACATGACCCAACTATTTGCTGTCTACAAGAGACCCACCTCAGAACAAATGACTCATACAGGATGAGAGTGAAGGGATGGGAAAAAATTTTACCATGCAAATGGGAATGAAAAAAAAGTTGGGGTAGCAATACTCATATCAGACAAAGTAGACTTCAAAATGAAGACCATAAAGGGAGACAAGAAAGGTCATTACATAATACTAAAGGAATCAATCCAGCAAGAGGATATAACCCTGATAAACATATATGCACCCAATACAGAAGAACCTAAATTTATAAAAAAACTAGAGGACTTTAAGGGAGAGATCAACAGCAATACAGTCATACTCGGGAACTTTAACACCCCACTGACTTCACTGAATAGGTCTTCCAGACAAAAAATCAACAAGGAAATAGTGACCCTAAATGACACACTAGATCAGATGGATTTAATAGACATTTACAGAACATTCTACCCCAAAGCTGCAGAATATACATTCTTCTCAAGTGCACATGGAACATTCTCAAAGATAGACCACATTTTAGGGCACAAAAGAAGTCTCTATAAGTTCAAGAAGATTGAAATCATATCAAGCATCTTCTCGGATCACGATGGCATGAAACTAGAAATCAACTACAATAAAAATACTAAAAGACATTTAAACACATGGAGACTGAAAAGCATGTTTTAAAACAATGAATAGGTTACCAAAGAGATTAAGAAAGAAAGAAAAACTTCCTGGAAACAAATGAAAAGGAACACACAACAACTCCAAATCTATGGGACACAATGAAAGCAGTCTTAAGAGGGAAGTTTACAGCACTACAAGTCTACCTCAAAAAACAAGAAAAACTTCTAATAGACTCTTTAACCCTACAACTCAAAAACTTAGAAAGGGAACAAGAAAAGCCTAGAGTAAGTAGAAGGAAAGAAATAGAACAGAAATAAATGACATAGAGACTAAAAAAACAATACAAAAGATCAATGAAAGCAAGAGCTGGTTCTTTGAAAAGATAAACAAGATTGATGAACCTTTAGGCAGACTCATCAAGAAACAAAGAGAGAGGACCCAAATAAACAAAATCCAGAAAGAGATGAAATAACAACTGACTCAACAGAAATACAAAGGATTGTAAGAAAATATTATGAACAACTATATGACACCAAGCTGGACAACCTGGATGAAATGGAAAAATTTCTAGAAAAATACAACCTTTCAAAACTCAATCAGGAAGAGTCAGAAAGTTTAAATAGGCCTAGGGCTAACTGCTGATGAAGTTGAAGCAGTAATCAAAGGACTCCCAGCACACAAAAGCCCTGGCCTGGGTGGCTTCACAGGGGAGTTTTACCAAACATTCAAAGAAGAATTAACACCTATTCTCCTCAAACGATTTCAAAAAATCCAAGAAGAAGGAATACTTCCAAACTCTTTTTACGAGGCCAGCATTAGCCTAATTCCAAAACCAGATAAAGATACTACAAAGAAAGAGAATTACAAGCCAATATTTCTGATGAGCATAGACACTAAAATCCTCAACAAAATATTAGCAAATCAGATCCAGCAATATATTAAAAAGATCATACACCATGACCAAGTGGGATTAATTCCTGGAATGCAAGGCTGGTACAATATTGGCAAATCAATAAACGTGATACAGCACATAAACAAACTGAAAGACAAAAATCACATAATCTTATCAAGAGATGCAGAAAAAGCATTCTATAAAATCCAATACCCATTTTTTATAAAAACGCTCAGCAAAGTGGGACTAGAGGGATCATGCCTCAACATAATAAAGGCCCTATATGAGAGACCTACAGCAAACATCATATTCAATGGGCAAAAACCAAAATTATTTTTCCTAAGAACAGGAACAAGACAGGAGTATCTACTTTCACCACTGTTATTCAGCATAGTACTGGAAGTCCTAGCACAGCTTTCAGACTATAGGAAGAAATAAAAGGCATCCAACTTGGAAAGGAGGAAGTAAAACTGTCATTATTTGCAGATGACATGATATTTTCCTTAGAGAATCTTAAAGACTCCACCAGAAAACTACTAGATTTAATAAATGAATTCAACAAGGTAGCAGGATATAAAATTAACACCCAGAAATCGTTGGCATTTTTATACACCAATAATGAACTCTCAGAAAGAGAAACTAAAAAAACAATCCCACTTATCATTGCAACTAAAAAAATAAGATACCTCGGGATAAACTTAACCAAAGATGTAAAAGACCTTTACTCAGAAGACTATAGGAATCTGAAAAAAGAAATAGAGGAAAATATAAACAAATGGGAAAATATACCATGTTCATGGATTGGAAGAATTAACATAATTAAAATGTCTATATTACCCAAAGCAATTTATAAATTCAATGCAATCCATATTAAAATATAAACAGCATATTTCACAGATCTAGAAAAAACATGTCGAAAATTTATCTGGAACCAAAAAACACCCCGAATAGCCACGGCAATCTTGAGAAAGAAGAACAAAGTTGCAGCGATCACAATACCAGATACCAAGTTATACTACAAAGCCACTGTAATCCAAACAGCCTGGTACTGGCACAAGAACAGACATATTGATCAGTGGAACAGAACAAAGAACCCAGAAATTGACCCATGCCACTATGCTCAATTAATATTTGACAGACGAGGCAAGAACATACAAGAAAGTAAAGACATTATCTGCAATAAATAGTGTTGGAAAAAATTGGACAGATACATGCAAAAAAAATGAAACTGGACCACCAACTTACACCATACACAAAAGTAAATTCAAAGTGGATAAAAGACTTAAATGTAAGGCACAAAAGCACAAGAATCCTAGAGGAAAACATAGGCAGTAAAATCTCAGACATCTCTCCTAGCAATATGTTTGCTGATACATCTCCTAGGGTAAGAGAAACTAAAGAGAAAATAAACAAATGGGAATGCATCAAAATAAAAAGCTTTTGCACAGCAAAGGAAACCATCAACAAAAAGAAAAGGGAGTCTGCTGTATGGGAGAACATATTTGCCAGTGACACATTGGATAAAGGGTTAATATCCAAAATATATAAGGAACTTACACAACTTAATAAAAGGAAGACAAACAATCCAATTAAAAAATGGGCAATGGACCTAAATAGACACTTCTCCAAAGAGGACATACAAATGGCCAAGAGACATATGAAAAAATGATCAGTGTCACCAATCATCAGAGATGCAAATTAAAACCACAATGAGGTATCACCTCACACCTGTCAGAATGACTACCATCAACAAGTCAGAGAACTACAATTGCTGGTGAGGGTGTGGGGAAAGGGGAACCTAGTACACTGCTGGTGGGAATGCAGACTGGTGCAGCCACTAAGGAAAACAGTATGGAGTTTCCTCAAAAGATTAAAAATTGACTTGCCATTTGACCCAGTGATCCCACTTCTAGGAATATACGCTAAGAATCCTGAAACACCAATCAGAAAGAACTTATGCTCCCCTGTGTTCATGGCAGCACAACTTACAATAGCTAAGATCTGGAAACAGTCCAGGCGCCCATCAGTTGATGAGTGGATATAAAAGCTGTGGTTCATTCACACCATGGAATACTACGCAGCTGTAAAGAAGAAGGATCTCTTACCCTTTGGGACAGCATGGAGGGACCTGGAGAGCATTATGCTAAGTGAAATAAGGCCAGCAGAGAAAGACAAGTACCACATGATCTCACTCATGTGTGGAATATAATGTACAAAATAAACTGATGAGCAAAATAGATCCAGAGACACAGAAGCATGGAACAGACTGAGAGATCTCAGAGGGAAGGTGGGAGTGGGTGAGTGGTTGGAGAGAAATTAATCAAAGAGCTTATATGCATTAATCCATAACCCATGAACACAGACAATAGTAAGGGGAAGGCCTGGGGGTGGGTTGGATGGGGGTTGGAGGGGATCAATGGGGAGTGAAAAAAAGGGACATCTGTGATGTTTTCAATAATAAAGATAAATTAAAAAAATAATGAACTGGAAAAATAAGGTGTTGGATTTCTCTGAGAGTCTTTAAGGGGTTCTTTTTCAATTTTTCTTATCTGGCTCTAAGTGAGAGGAGGGAAGATGCCACCACTTTGATGACTCTCCTTGGTTCCTCTGATTTTATTACTATTATTATTATTATTATTATTATTGTAATTTTTTTTAGGATGTAGTGATTTTAAGTGTAGCCAAGCAGCAGCTCTGCCTTCTCTTGGTGAGTACTTTGGGGAAGTACTTGGTGGTACCCTAGTTTGTGAGGTCACTTAGCTTCCATTGTTCCTTTAGCTTTAGAACTTGAGTAGCAACTCTATGAAAATGTGAAAGATCCCCATCCAATAACATGTTCCTTCCTGGTTATAGAATGTAGATAGAGTAGATTTTGTGATTCTTCTTTTAAAAGTAACAAAATCAGCCCAGCTGGGCGTGGACCAGCAGTTGAGCATCTACCTAGGATCCAGGAGTTTGGGGTTTGATCCCTGGTCAGGGCACATACCCAAGTTGTGAGCTTGATCCCTAGAGGGGGGTGTGCAGGAGGCAGCTGATCAATGAGTCTCATCATTGATGTTTCTGTCTCTCTCTCTCCCTTTCCCTTCCTCTCTCTGAAATCAATAAAGATATATTTAAAAATAAATAAAAAATAATAACCAAATCAGTTACTGAAATACAGAAATAACTCCATATAGAACTTCTGTAAAAGTGATTTGTTCTTATAGCATCATATGTATGTGCTCTAAATGTATAACAACTAATTATTAGCCTTTTAAATCAGGTTTATTAAGATGCAATTTTACTTATAGTAAAATTCTCCTTTTTTTAGGTGTTTCAATGATTTTTAATGTACCTACAGATATATTTATATTTATCTGTATGTATATTTTTGTAGCCATCATCACCACAATAGAGAACATTTCCTTCTCCCACAGAAGTTCCCTCATGCTCCTTTGTGCTCAGTGCCCTTGCCTGTCCTCCAGCCCCTAGGAACTATAATCTGATTTCTGTCCCTATCCTTTCCCTTTGTCAGAATGCCATATGTGTGGAATCATATGGTATAAAGTCTCTTTGTTTCTGGCTGTTTTCACTTACCGTCCTGATTCTGAGAGTCTTCCATGTCGTTGCATATGTAAGCGGTTTGATTCTTTTTATTGCTGAGCAGGACTCCATCGTATGGATATTCCACAGTCTGAACGTTCACCAACTGATGGATATTTGACATGGTTCCAATTTTTAGAGATTATTAATAAAGCTGCTATAAAGTTTACATATAGTTCTTTCTGTGGATACATACCTTTCTTTTTTGGAAAATAAATGATCCCATTTAGGAGTAAGATCACTGAATTGTTTTTAATTCTACGTGTAACTTTGTAAGAAATTGCTACAGTGTTTTGCAGAGAGCCTGCACCAGTTTTTATTTTCTCAAGCAGCCTGTTAGAGTTTCAGTTGCTCTCACAAGGACTTGCACTGTCATGTTGTGTTGTGCTTGTGTGTTTGTGTTTAAAGTTTTAAAAATTCTTGGGGCTGTGTAGCAGTATCTCATTGTAGTTTTAATTAGTTTTCTTTAATAACCAATATTGTTGAGCATGACTTCTATACACATTTTATCTACTCATGTATCATGTTTGGTAAAGTGTTTTTTGTCCTTTTTTTTTTTTTTTAAGGGGAGGAAGGAAGTTGTTGCTGTGTTGTTGTTTTTTTACTATTAAATTCTAAAAGTTCTTCACATCTTTTAAATACAAAATAATTATCAAATATTTGTTTGCAATTGTTTTAATCTAGCCTATTACTTATTTTTCTTTTTTAAGAATATCTTTAAAAAGAGAAGTTTTAAATTTTAACTTAATTTTAATGAAATTAGTTTACATTTTTAAAAAATATGTTTTTATTGATTTTAGAGAGAGAGAAAGGGAGAGGAATAGAGAGATAGAAATATTGATGAGAGAGAAAAGTCATCAATCGGCTCCCTCCTGCATGCCCCCTACTGGGAATCGAGCCCACAGCCAGGGTATGGGCCCCGACCTGGAATTGAACTGGTGACCTCTTGATTCTTAGGTCGACACTTAACCACTGAGACCCTGGCACGGCCAGTTTACATGTTTTTAATGCTTCTTGCTTTTTGTATCTTATCTAAGAAATGTTTCCTTAATCTAATGATTTAGTGACTTTCTCTTATACTTATATTTAGAGGTTTTGAGAATAGTTATAGTTTTACCTTTCAGTCTGCTATTTACTCATACACCACAAACACACAGAGTTGTGAGTTCTGTTGTCTTCAATTTGTGACTTACTGGATAGTGTTCATATTATTTCATTAGGAAATAATTAACAAAGAGAGGACTAATTTACTTAGGACTAAAACTTTAAATATAAAAACACCATTATAACCAGGAAATTGGTAAGATAGTACCGCTGTTCTCAAAGGCGGTTTTAGAGACCTAGGTAGTGAAAACACTGTGGCAGTTCGCATTTTAATGTGTGGTGCAATCGATACACATGCAAGTCTTACTCATTAGCCACGTAGGGGCTTGATTCTTTGAGATTGATTTATGTGATTCTGATAGTGACCCCCCGATTCGATGATCTTATAATGTTAGTCCATTGAAGATTTAACTTTTGCCATCCATTCTCTTGCGGGAGTCAAGGGCACTGCGAGAATGGAACACAAAATACAGAGAGTTGAAATTTTGTGGGCAATGTGTGGACCAACAATCTACAACATAGCTCAGGGTTTCTTTCTTCAGATATATAGTATATAATACTACATTATAGAAGTTTTTTCCTATGTTCTTAAAAACAACAAGCTCTGCCTTGGCAATTTCATCTGAAGTTTGGCAAAAGAAATAAAGTGAGTGAGTACATTTTTCATTTGTTGGGTGTGTGCTCTGTTACCTTCTAACTAAAATGAGTTTTAGAGATTAATTTTGGATTTTTAACTTTTAATTTCCTTAAATATTGAACAAAGACAATGAACACTTAATTAGCAGGAAAGGTCTAAGTTAAAGAGAAGAAAGGCTGGGAGAGAGAGGGTGTATCTGTGGTTGATCATTTACACTGACACTGTGCTAAGTGCTCTTTATATATTACTTTACATGGGTCAGTGAGGGTTGCCTTTGAAATAATACTAAAAATGTTGGTTAGCTTAGATTATTATTTAGAAGTTATATATTGAGCACTAGATTTGTGTACAAAACATATAACAGAAGATACAGCAGTGGTAAAAAGATTTGTAAGTATTACATCTTTTCTCTGGTTATAGGAGAAACTTAATTACTGCAGATCCTCTTTGAAAGAGAGTGACTATATGATGAGATTTTGCCTGGAGTCACTTCCAATTCCATAATTGTATTAGGCCTTGTTTCACTACCAGTAGAGGAATAAATAAATAACCACAATAAAGTGCTACCAGACGTGTGGTTTTCAAGTACACTCTGCTTAAAGCAACGCTTTGCAACACTGTCCTCAAAAATTATTTCATTTAGGCTTTTCGTCCAGCACCCATAAAACATTTGTGGACTTGTTTCTTCATGTCTAACATACTGCTGGATAGGAGTGTAAGATTTAACAAGGTGCGGTCCCTGCTTTCAGGGAGTCACAGTCTAAAGGAAAGCAGAGAGGCAGACACTATTTACAATATGATTCAGTAACTCTCAAATTAGAGCTGTGTAAGCAAGAAGAAAAAAACTCTAACTCCTCCTAAGGAGTCTTGCTTCAAAGAGGAGAGTAAGCTGAACTGAGGGATTTGCCAGGGAATTACCAGGTGAACGTGTGAAGGCACAGGCAAGACGGAGAAAGCAACGTGCAAACACAAGAAACGCCCGTTTGTTCCCTGAGCTCGAAGTCAGTGGGCAGCAGCAGGGCCAGGGACACAGGCTGGGTCCACGGGGTGAGCTGGAGATAAGGCTGGGAGAGGGCATGGCAAAATCCTGAAACGGGGGGGAGGCAGCTCTGAAAACAGGGTGGAAGGCAGATATATCGGAGGGTTGTCACTGAGGGGCTTTATTCCAATGGAAGCTTATAAATATATGTATGAAATCATTTAGGAGCCATGTAGAGACATCTGAAAATAAGTTTCACCAAAGACAAGCTTTTTCAAAGAAAGTTTTCTGATCACTGACATACCATAACTTAAACAATGAGAAGATCGTTTCTAATATTTTCTCCATCTGAAATGACATAAACTTACAGAGACATAAAATTAGTCTCTTTCTTACCCTACTCTGACTTTCTTTCTTCCTCTTAGTTTTCTTTTTCATAGTTGAAAACAACAACATGGAAACAGTGCTATTGTTGCCAGTGAAAATGGTGTTGTTCAACGAGTCTCAATGAAAACATTCCAGGGACCCACTACGGGAGGTTGTGGTGTACTAAGATTTATCCAAATTTAACTAAACACAAAGGGCTGTCCTGGGTTCAGCTCCGTCCCACTGTGGAAAGAGTTCAGCCTTGTCTTCATCGGGCCCCCAAATAGGGCCAGTGTCCGGAGATTCTGTGCCATTGGCTCAGTCCGTGTTGAAGCGAAGTCCAGGTGAGCCTCTGCCCTGCTAGGTTGGGCTGCTCTCCTGGCTGGTGTTTGCCGAGGCCCATGCTCCGAGTTCCCCTAGCTGCCCAACCCCAGGCAGCTGCTATGCAGGGAAGAATGGGGGAGTGAGTGACCGGAGGAGCCCGTGTGACCCAGGGAGAGAGAGAGAGCACTTTGTTAAGCTTGAGTTATATTATCTCAGGCTTGGGAAGGACCAGGCACCCTTTCAAACTAACCAATCAACTTCCCAATCATTCGTGGGTTTCTGAGGGCTCCATCCCCTAACCAAGCTATTTCCTAGATCTCCCAGGGTTCTGTGTCCCTTATCCAATCCATCATTTCCCAGGCTAGACACCCCCTCCCCCTTATGTCCTCATGTTAGTTCCTATAGCACATGCTTGGGAGTGGAAGTGCCTCCCCCTGCAGGTCTTGGCTTCTACTGAGCATGTGCCCAACAGAGGACTTTCCCCTTTATTGTTCATTCCTTCCCCCCATAGTCTGTGGGGGCAATGGACCTTTTGTATCCTGAGGAGACTGAAAAGCCAGTCCTTCCTCCCTACACAGGGAAAGGGGAGCGCTAATCCCCTTAGTGGGACAGTGCTGCGATCCCCTGGGGAGCCCAGGAATGCTGCAACTTCCAGCAAAGCAGGCCCAGTGTCCCACTCAGCGCCTCAGCCCAGGAGGCTCGACAACGTCCGATTCCCTTGCTCCCTCCCTTTATTAATATCTAGCTGCTTACACTTACACTATGATGACTATTTATTGAAAAAAGCGAACCAGCTCCTGGTCTCAAAGCACACAATCAGAAGGGGAGAATGTTATTTTTATGAGGCAATTACAAGAAATATAAATTATAAACACTACAATAACACCAACACCACAGACACGATCACACTTTAGAAATGAGTATTCTCAAAAACAGCTGATCAGCTCTGCAACAGACTGTGATTATAAGTCACAAGTACCTCACCTAAAGGAGGGTCAAACATAAAACTCTTTGGAAGATGTTTATGGCTAGGGGTTTTATGGTTTTGATTGTCCATTCACATTTAATTTTCTCAGTAGTAACATTTAGTTATGTCTTTGGAAAGGAAGAAAACTTCTCAACATACTTCCCAAGCTCAGTGTCTGAAAGTTAGAATCATTTGAGGAACTTTTAAAACATACCAATGCCCAACACTCCATCCCCAGGAATTCTGAGTTCATTTACTTGGGATGGAGTTACAGCATTGATATTTTAAAAATGGTGCTTATTGCAGTATAACATATGCACTTAGAAATATACACACAAGAATACAGTTTAACAAATGTTTGTGAACTGAAAACATCCATTAGTCGACACCAAAATAAAAAGTAGGGCATAGAAAGTAGTCATAATAGCAGCCAAGACTGAGACCCCTGATCTGGCTGATGACCCTACAGTGTTATGGGGTTTCAGAGAAAGGAGACATTCTTTCAGGACGAGGTGAGAAGACAGAGAGAAAATATCTGCTTATTCCATGAAAAATGTAAAATCTAAGATTGGGCTTGAAAGGCGGTAGAATTTGGACAAATGAATTTGGGATAAGCTTATAAATAGTTAGACTTATCTCAATGAAGAAGATTGGAAGGAAATGAATGTGAAGCTTGGGAAACAAGGAATGGCTGAACTTGATTGCACAGGAGAGGTAAAGTGGAGCAAGCAAGGGATGGAAAGCTGAGTGTTTTTATGCCAAGTTGACATGGCAAAAAGCAAAGAACATTGCATATGACATAACATTAAATTGTTTCACTATCGGAAGAAGGTAAACCACGTCCTAGCATTCTTATGACATTTGTAAGTCTTTATCTAACACTACAAGAAGGAAACTATAATTAACATAAAATATACATTTAGTCTGACACATCCACATGATGAATTTTGTTTGGTTTTAAAGTTTTTACTCATTTACTCATTCTGAATAATTTACATCAAGAATTTTTTTAAAAAATTAAAAAGCTATTAATTGTAACTTTTTATTTTTAAAAAAGATCCTCCAATCCTTACCCAAGTGCGATATTTTTAGAGCTCCCAGAAGCATAAGAAGGAAGTGAAGATCATTATCATAAGCAAAGATAATCTTTTATTTCAGGTGTATATGTACTCCGAATACAAAAATTCATCATAATATAAATAATTAGTCTTGTCATTTAAAAATGATAATTATCTCATTTGCATGTCTATGACTTTTAAAATGCGTCATACTACTTCAGTAAATTACATTCTGGAGCATATCAGTATGTCTTCAAGAAAACGAAGTTACATCTTTGCAGTAAGCAGCAGCTTAATTTTCATCAGGCCAGCTATTTGATAATTAGTCATGCGCCATAAATCAAATCCCCAAGTCTTCTCCCGGTTTCCTAATTGAAAATTATTGTTTCTTGGCTCTCCGGTTGAAAGTGCAGCAAGTGTGAGTGTGATCGATGTGGAATCCGGCACAACAGTTTGAGACAGTCAGGACTTGATAGATCATTGCCCCGAAGGAGCTCGCAATGGTGGGTAGGCAGAAATCTCCAAATTAAAGATTTACTTTCAAAATTGCAAGTGCAAAGATAGCTCTGGTATACCAGATCCATCTTGACATTTTGGGCACCTTCCTTTTTTTTCCCTTTCCTCCCTCCCTCCCTTCCTTCCTCCCTCTTCCTCCCTCCCTCCCTCCCTCCCTCCCTCCCTCCCTCCCTCCCTCCCTCCCTCCCTCCCTCCCTCCCTCCCTCCCTCCCTCCCTCCTTCCTTCCTTCCTTCCTTCCTTCCTTCCTTCCTTCCTTCCTTCCTTCCTTCCTTCCTTCCTTCCTTCCTTCCTTTCATGTCAGTTAGAATCTACCCATTTGCACCAGTGACTATAGAGATAATATAAAATTATTGGAAACCCAACTTTTGTTTATAATAAATACATGAAAATAATCCTCATTAATGTCATGAACAAATATTGAATTTGTTGGTATTTTAATGTAATTTGAAAACATTGACTAAAAACACTCTACTCATCTGACAACTAATCTGAGAGAACAGATGGCTACCCAAATATTTCCCCCAGTCATAAAATCATTTCAAATATGATACTGTTGAGGCTAAATAAAAGATGTTGCAAGTTATGAGGAAAATATTGCTTCATTGAATGGCTGCAGCTCGTTGCCATTTTTCTTCTGAGGATCTAGCAGGATTTGCAGGGAACTCTGGCCATGTTTGCAGTTCTTTAGTTAGGAACAGCCACAGGGTTTTCCAGCATCCATTTCTTGTTTCCTAGGGGCGGCAGCCAGGACCTGATGAGGCCCACAGCAGGGCGCACTGTGAAATGCACCATAAATTTCAATGTATGCAGTCAAAGAACTAAAAAAAATAATCTGGCTACAAGAACCAGAGTTGGAGTTTGGAAATTACCAGGGCAAATGTCCCCTGAAATAAATTTAGCATTTTACTAGTTCCACATATAAAGTGAAGTGGGTGGTTAAAGGTGGATGTTTGCCAATAGTTCGTAGAGACTAATGTTGATATTATTTAATCCAGAGTAATCACACTATTGTTATGTGTTTTAGTTCCCTAAAACTTTCTGGATGACACATTAAGACAATTTTGGTTGGTTTTATGGGAGGAATTTAAATAAAGTTTTTTTGATAAATTATGGTTTGGACTAAACTAAGAATTAGCTAGAATGCCTGTGGAGATATGATTACCTAGCCGTGAATTATATCTTAGAATTTAAAGAATCTTACTACCCTTCAAAGGAAATCCTAAAATAATTACATACATATATTTTACTATCTTTAAGAATTTAAATAAGTTGTTAAACCTTTTTAGACATAAGTTATCTCATCTATAAAATAATGGAGTTGTGATAATTAAATTTCAATATTCTTTCTTATTCTAACATTCTGTGATTTTGTAGAAAACTTGTAAATGATGCTAAATTCCTCATTTTGGATTATAATGAGTTTTAGCCTGGGGGAATAATTAAAATCCATAATCATTTGCATACAGTGTCTTTATTTGTGTATGTATGTTAAGATCTGAGAAGATAGGTTCACAAACTAGTTGTATGCAGGCCTGATCCTATCAGTAGATGTGCTTTGTTTGACCAACACAGTGTTTTAAAAAATCGTGATAGTTGTCAACATTTCAAAATCCAAAAATGTTATATAGAAATCTGATTTTTGACTTCTAAAAAAGAAGAAAGAAATGCATGGTTCTACAATAATATAGTAATCTAGAACTAAATAGCAGTTTTCTTTTTGCATATATTACAGCCTCCACAGTCCTAGTTTCTGATTTCCACTGAGGCTGGGTGTTAGTTGTCATTTGTTTCTGTTCTTGCTCCATTACACACTTTTCTACATCTGCCCTTCGCTCATTTATGTTATAGCTTATGGCGAGCCTGCTTTGGCCATGTGCAATAAAAACTCTAGTAGACCTGCTGATAATATATATTATGTAAAAGTATAAATTAAGTGGATTAAAAAATGTTTTCCCTTGATAGTAAGGTAAGCCCCTTGAGTTCTGACATGCTTCTCTTTCATCCACTAGCCCAGCCACTCCAAAATAAAAATTTTTAAAAAGGTGAGCTTGAGGTTCTAGACTTTCCTGATCTGTCTGGTTCCTAACTCTGTAAGTGCTGCCAAACCTATTGAAATTTGAACAAAACTTTGAGGATCCAGGAAAGCAACAGAAGTTGTGTCTGCTGAATTTATATTATTGATGTGATGATTGTCTTTTGCACTTCTCGTTCGCTGGACAAGTGGTAAACTGAAGTTAAAACAACTTCAGTGGCATTCGTTATGTCATAGAACAATGTCATAATTCATGGCAAACTTTGAATTTAAACCAGCCTTATAGATGCACCAATTCACCTAGTTGATTAGCATTCTAGATACTATGTGGAGTGCTCCTGTTGTTGTGTTAGTGATGCTGATAATTTTTTCCAAGGCCCATGGTTCTTTCTTAAAGGACTATAGTAGTCTGAAAAGAGGTGGTTCTCATGTACCAACTAACTCTCTTGTGGACATTGACCACAAGAACTGACTTGACCAGGTCAGTCAGATGCACTATCTCAAGAAAAAAGATTGAGAAATACTGTATAGTGACTGAGCCATATAGTTGTAGTGAATCAAATGAAATGATCCCGAAGATGTAAGGCTGACTGCCATTTGGGGAGGGCATTGACTTGGCCATGAGAAAGCAGAGACACAGAGAAAGACAAGTCACAAAATATGGCTCAGTGAAACTTGGATATCTTTTCAGAAACTGCATTCAGGGGGTTTCCTATAATCAACTTCCAATTTGACTTTCAGCCAAATGGTCCCTGACTTAGTAGATAAACTGAGATTTTCTTAGATAATTTTTTATAAATGTCACTACTATATGGGAAGGTGTGTTTTTTTAAAGCTCTTTCTATATATATATAATATATATATATATTATATATGTATACAAATTGTCCTTTGGAAATGAACTGATTTACATTCCTAGATGAGGTTGTAAGACTGTAACTATGTACCTGCTGAAAGCATGCTTCTGAGGAAGTAAACAGGGAGTTATTGCCACTACTAGTTATGGCATTGTGCACTGAATTTTCCCAGTAGTAAATACTTCAATGTATTTACAGATAGGAAAGATTTCCTTGCTCTAGTATTTTTCTGGAGATGAAAGTTATATGAACTCTCTTATAACTTCTTGGGACCACCTGCATATTTAATAAAAAAAATAATACATGTTCTTCAGTTAAACATAGCAAACTAATAAAGACCCATAGTAAATACCATTCTCTCCTCAAATGCAATGACAGACATACAAAACTTATAAACTCATAAGGCAAAATGTGAGGGACAAAAAGTCACAGATATGGTATCAGCAGAATTTTAGATAGTGGGCAGCAGATGGACAGGAAATCTTTGACTCAACAGTGAAAGGAGTAGAAGCCTAAATGCCTGGGGGGGAACTAACCATGAGCAGTGTGGCAACCAGTTTGCCTTGCAGAAACTTCGGAAGGGCTCAGCATCTGGAGACTCCAGATACCACAAAGAAGGGAAGGGATATCTTGAAGATTTTAGGGCTTCACTCAAACAACATAAAGGTAATTTTACTAATCATTAATCTCTTCCTGCTAAAGCAGAGCTTCTAATCAAATTCTTGGTGACTCACTCTTAAATATATGTATGAAGAACTCAGAAACTACAGGCATTTGAGGAAAGCCTAAATTAATGTAATATAGTCAAAAGAAACAAATAAAAAGTAAACTATAAAGATATAGAGATAAATTAGGAAACAGAAAAAAAATTGATATAATGAAACAAGAATAGGATTTTATTAAAAAGAATCAGGGAACAAAAAGGCACTCTTGGGAATTAGAAACAAAACTAAAAATATAAACAGAAGGGATGGAAAATAAAATAAAGTAAATTTTTGAGAAAGTATTATAAAAATACAAAAATGAGCATTAAGAAGTGTAAGAAACCTAGAAGATTTTCCAGATTTTTGCCTGACGTCAGGATGGATAGGAGTTCCAACCAAAAAGCAAAGGAAGGAGGAGACGTGACACAAGAAAATCCCCAGATCTGACAGAGCTAAAGGGCACGTATCGACAATTTGGGAAGATCTATCAAGTACTTAGCACATCAAATTTGATAAAAATAACTTCAACTTTAAAATCAATATGCAGTCATACTCTGTTCATGCAAAAAGAAAGACATTTTTAGACATACAGGGTTTCAGCAAGTTAGATAATTTACTTATGTTCAATTGGGCACCGCTGTTCCCCTAAAACAGAAGTTAGCCAAGACCCAGAAGCATGCGGCTTCTATCACAGAACAAAGGCAACGGAAAACCCTAAGATAGTCTGCAAAAGCCCTGGGGAGTAAGCAGAACACCAGAGCGTCCAGACAAGAGAATTTATGGGAGAAAATATTTTGATTTGATTCATTTTGACCATGTAGAGAATAGTATTGAGATAAATATTACAATTCTGTTGAAAGTTTTAGGAGTTAACTATAGACAAGTAGTACAACAAGCAAAATAAAAAAGGCAAATATTGACTCTGTAAAGCATACAAGTAATACAAGAAAGAAAAAATACGGATTAGAACATTTGGCTATCATTTGACTCAGCAGGGAACAGTATTTACGTATTTCAAAACATAAATCTTACAAAGTATGTAATCACAAAGGAGGGGATATGGGAAGTGTTTGTGTGAGATGACACTACTGCTTTTCTCACTTTACTACAGAGAGAAACTGAAGCTTGGTAGAGAAAATCACCAAGATGACAGTGAACAGTGGAACTGAGACATTGTGTCAGGTTTAAAACATGCTCTAGAACAGCATTGTCCAGCAGAACTTTCTGCAATGGTGGGAATGTGTTGTATTTGAGCAGTTCAATTCAATAACCGCTAGCCACATGTGACTACTCAGCACTTGCAACATCTGGTGCCACCGAGGAAGTGATTTTTAAATTTTAATTTAAATAGCTAGCTCCCGAACCTAGAGAAATGGTGGAGATGCAGTTGGAGGGATGAGAGAACTGAAGGAGTGAAGTTTTGAAGACCGAGCAGAAGATGGTGCCTAAACCTACGTAAAAGAATTGGACTTAACTAAGAGAAAGGATACCTTTTTCATTGCTAGAGGAGAGGCAAGAAAAAGATGGATGCACATGGAGTAGGTGAGTGGGTGGATGGGAAATGAGTGACATGAAGTATAAAGCACAGGTGAGAGAGTGAGGACCGAAGGGCAGATGGATATTTCAGGAGGGATTATTGCGTATCCATCAGAGACTATGAAAGGACACATAAAAATTGCATAGTTTACCTGACTGGAGAGAGGGCAGAGGGAGTGAACTGGAAAGATGAAAAAATTTTTTTTCACTTGTTTATATTTTAATTCATTATTTGACTTTTTGAGCTCATGTAAATTCATTACTCATTTAAAAATTAAATGAAAATTTTAAAATACTAGAAAAGAAGACTGAGAAATGAATTTACCATATTATAATAAATAGAATTGCTGGGAAGTGTTGAGGACTCTGCAAAATTCAGCTTTATAAAAAACAGTAACTGAGTGGTTTATTTTTTTCTCTTTTTATAAAATTTATTTCCCAGGTCATATTGTTATAGAAAATACTGACTTCATATGAACAATACCAACAAAAAGTTTAGCCTGACAATATTTTTAAAAATTTTTATTGGGTGTATTGGGTGATATTGGTTAATAGCATTATATAAGTTTCCAGCATATAATTCTATAACGTATCATCTGTATATTGCATTGTGTTCTCACCACCCAAAGTCTAGTTTCCTTCTGTCAGCATATATTTGACCCCATTTACCCTCTTCACCTTCCTCCCACACGTTCTTCCCCTCTGGCAACCACCCTTCTGTTGTCTGTGTCTGTGAGTTTGTTTGTCCATCTGTTGCTTTCTTCTTTATACCCCACGTATGAGTGAAATCATATGGTTCTTGTTCCTTGTCATCTGACTCATTTCACTTAGCGTGATACTCTCAAGCTCCATCTATGTTGTTGCAAAGGCCAGTATTTCACCTTTTCTTATGACTGAGTGGTGCCCCATTGTATACATGCCCCACATCTTCTTTAACCAGTCATCCACTGAAGAACACGTAGGTTTTTCCCGTCTTGAATAGCATGAGTAATGCTGCAGTCAACACAGGAGTACGTATATCTTTACAAATAATGTTTTCAAATTTTCCAGGCAGATACCCAGAAGACAAATCCCAGGTTCATGCCCTATTCTTAATTTATTGAGGAAACTTCATGCTGGTTTCCATAGTGGCCGTACCACTTACATTCCCACCAGCGGTGTAGGAAGGTTCGTTTTCCTCCAATCCCCTCCAATGCTTGTTATTTCCTGTCTTACTGATAACAGCCATTCTAACAGGTGTGAGGTGGTATCTCATTTTGGTTTTGATTTGCATTTTCTTTATAGTTAATGAAGCTGAATGTCTTTTCGTATATCTGTTGGCCATCTATATGTCTTCCTTGGAAAAGTGTCTATTCAGGTCCTCTGCCCGTTTTTTAATAAGATTATTGTTGTTGTTGTTGCTGTTGTTGAGTTGTATGAGTTCTTTGTATAGTTTGGATATCATCCCCTTATCAAAGTTGTTGTTTGCAAATTTCTTCCCCCTTTCGGTTGGTTGCCTTTTTGTTTTGTTGATGGTTTCTTTTTCTGTGCAGAAGCTTTTTAGTTTGCTGTAGTATCTTTTGCCTTGCATTTGGGTCAAGCTCATAAATTCCTCTCTAAGACCAAAGTCCATAAATTTAGTACCTATGTTTTCTCCTATGTGTTTTATTGTTTCAGGTCTTATATTTAACATTTTGATGTTAAATTAATTAGAATTAATTTTTGTGTGTGGCGTCAGGTAGCAGTCTGGTTTCATTCTTTTGCATGTGGCTTACCAATTTTTGTAACACCATTCATTAAAGAGGCTTTTTCCCCCCTCCATTGTATGTTTTTAGCTCCTTTGTCAGAAATTAGTTGCCCATATACATGTGGGTTTATTTCTGGGCTCTCAATTCTGTTCACTTCTGTGTTTCTGTTTTTCTGCCCATACCATGCTGTTTGGATTATTGTAACTTTGTAGTATAATTTAAAGTCAGGGAGTGTAATACCTCAGGCTGTGTTCTTTTTTCTCAGGACTGCTTTGGCTATTCAGGACCTTTTGTAATTTTATACAAACTTAATTTTTTGTTCTATTTCTTTGAAAAATATCATTGGGATTTTAATGGAGATTGCATTACATCTGTATGGTGGATTAAGTAATATGGCCATTTTAACTATGTTGATTCTTCCAATCCATGATCACAGAGTATCATTCCATTTCCTTGTCTAACAAGATATTTTGACAAAGTAGTGCAGTTAAGTAGACTCTATTTAATAAATGTATAGATTTATTATAAATCTGTTTTTATATTTATATATTTACATTTATAAATTTACAGCTGTGGGTCACTGAAGGGCATTAATGGGGTGGAGACAGGATGGTGATTGTGGATAAGTCTAATAACATTTAAGTGTAACAGTTTATGGTTCTTTAGAAACTAGTTTTAAATAGTTTGGATCTAACAATTGGGCCCTACTGATAACTAAATACATCACAGGAATAGTTCATGGTATACTTTGTATAAGTAGACATTGCCTAAACCCCAAATTTTGGGGTAATGATAGTGTAGTGTCAGAGAATTTTAGTAAAAAAAATCATTCAGGTGCATTCTTTAAAAACAGGTTTTCTTCTGTGCTCTTGTTTCTTTTCACAGGTTGAAGAATTTTGTTTTTCTGTTCCCTGAACTATCTTTCCTTCACCTATGTCTTCTATCACTAAGGACTCTGTTGTTTTATGATAATAGCATGGTAGGCTCCGTGATACTTGAACTAAGACCTAGGAATCACACTTCTTCATCAGTGAGATGGCAAAATGGAAAGGGATAAATGGGTTCTGCTTAAGTCCATACACATTTTGTCTGTATTTTCAGGAGAATGAGGCCTATGGGCATCACTTGGCCTTTTCTTAGATACTTAATTCATCATTCACCTTTTTCTTTACAACTTTCCTTGGAACTAAATACACTGCCAGGCCATTCACTATGAGTGCCAACTCAAGGCAATATAAAAAAGAAAATATCGTAAATGCAAGAAGAATATATAAAGTTACATGCCTTTGTGGTCTCAAATCTGTATTTATGTGTGGGACCTGGGGGTAAATATGTATATGATATAAAAGAGGTTATTACATTAATTTTTTTTTAATGTTAGATTTTATAGTGATCACTCTTTAAGCATCTTCTACACAGAATGTCTGTACTGAGCAATAGCATTGCTTATTAATGAAACACATTGCTTAAGCTGTCATGATGGAGAGATACTCTATAAATACTTTTTGCATGGGTTTTCCTCAGAGTCAGTAGAAAAATGCGCAAAATGAAGCAAACACTGTGTAAGATGTTGAAGGACAGGTTGCTTGGTTGTTCCGGGACGTCTACTTATTTCAAAGGAGAATTTTCTCCAAACTCAGTGAGACATTCTCTTAATTTTTGTTCAAAAGTCCTAGAAGAGATGACACAACACTTCTCCACCTTTAGACCAAAATAAACCTATCATGTTGAAATAGTCATTTTGGACACTACTGTTATGGAAGTGAGGTCACTTTGTCACTTACTGTTCAACCTCAAACATACAAGGGTGTTATGCAGAAATGACTGGTATTTTAAGAACTTGCATTCTACAGTAACCCAGTAGCAGAGGACATCACTCCCTACTTCAGACTATTGGCCAAGGACACTTAAAATTAGATTGAGAATGAAACTGAAAACTAACACCAGTGTCTCTTCTGACCACTCTGCTTAATCTGATGTACTTAAACTCTTCCTGCAAAATCCTGCTGCTTTTCTGTTGTGTGGAGTTCTGACCATTTTTGAACCCTTGAACTCTGACAGAGAGGAGGGACTTGGAGAGGCTGTCATCTGATCTGCGTTAGAAGGCAAATGAAATAGCTTTCTCTTTGATAGCATGTCTTTCTGCTTAACAGTTGGTGGGAAATTAAAATGATCTAGATGGAGAAGACTGGTGAAAGGTCTGGGGACATCAGTTTTTTGGGAGGGCTTATCTGAATGTCAAAAACCAGGCAGGGTTTATTTTCTTCCTCTTATTTCCTGCCACATATTAATAATATTTCACTGCTTATTTATTCATTTTTATGATTTACTCCAAGTCCTGAAGGAGAAGGAATTCCTGCTATGCTACTGTCCAGCCAGGATGGAGGTGAGATGCTGACAGTCTGAATCCCAGCCATATTAATTGCTGGATAAAGGGATAATCCCTCTCCCTTTGAAGCCCAAGGCTGATTTTTAGGCAACACTTCAAAAGCAGAGCACAACTGAAGAGGCATATTTCCTACCAGCACTGAATTACCATGATCGACTCAGCTCCTGTTAGTCTACATGTGCCTTACATATTTGGCTATCTAACCAAACAATTTGATTTTGATATTAGAGAGCAAAAGAAAATGCCTTCTGTTATCTCAAAGGTGATCCACAACTCCTTGTGACATATTTCACTGGTTGTTTAAACCACCTTAGAAACAGAATCATTTATCTGTTTCATTTATCTAAAGCACTTATTTCTTACACTAGAAAACATCACTCTTGAAAGTTCTCTCCCCTCCCCTCCCCTCTGCTCCCCTCTCCTTGTCTTCTTTCCTCTCCTCCCCCTTCCTCTCTACTGTTTTGGTGAAACATCATATAAAACAACAGTCTGAGTCCACTATGATTAATGACAAAAGCTTATGAAATAAGGCATTTCATACATTCTCAAATTATTATAACTCTTGGAAGTTTTTACAAAATAATTTTTAACATCAGCTATTTAAAATTCAACCCATACGTGTACAGCAGATGTGGCCGAGATTTTAAAATAAGAAAGTATACAGTATAAATATTCTGTAAAAGAATAAACAAAAATGACAGCTACCAAAGCAACAGCAACAGCAAAACGCATATATAAAAAAAGACTCTATCAAAATGGAAATCCATAACCAACATGAAACTTTTTATCGGTATGTATTTCACTTGCAGCTCGTTTATCTCTAGATCTGTGCTATAGGGACTTTCTCATATAGGATTTGCCAAGTATACTTAGTGTGCAATGTTTGAGAAAGATTAACAGTATTTCGGATCAAAGGAGGACCCTGCTGCATGGTCTTAGGAGATTGTCATTCACTCCCATTATGGCTCATTTGCACAAGATTTTCATGTAATATGAGCCATTGTTTTGATGGCAGTGATTTGACATAAAGACAGGGCTGAACTGCATTTCAGAGTCCTCAGCAGTCAGGCTGGGGGGTATCTTGGTCCCAAAGAACTTGCCAATCATAAAAGGCAACTGTTACTCAGTCAGGGATCAGCCCTCCCCCTACACTGCTCCCCACCCCCACCTCTTGTTTTTAAGGTGCAGAACTTCTTGAATGTTCATGGACACCATAAAAATCAGACAATGCCTATTTGTGCTAGATTAGATACAGTTTAAACAGACAAAGTTTCAGATACCCCATTCAAAGGAGCGAGTTATGAGCCATTTTGTGAACTGATTTTTCTTCTCCTGCTTTCTGCCATGCTTGTTCTGGTTTTAAAATAACTTGAAGTGGTAAAAAGTTATGCCTGAGCTAAATGAAAACTTTTCTTTAAGCTGTGCTTGTGTTTTTCTAGTGATTTAATTTCATGGCTGTGCATAGAATATATGTTTATAGTGAGAGTCACTAACGTTTCTTCCTTTCTTTTTGCAAGTTAGAGTTAAAAGGGAGAGAGAGAGGTATTAGTGCTGCTTCAATGGAGCCTGATTATATAAATGAAAGAGAAATATTCTGTCAAAACCTGGGCGATCTCAAATGCAATTTTATTGAACTAGAGAGAATATCCTCTTATTAACTCTATTCAGCATATATCACAATATAAAAATACATTTAGGTGTATTAAGCATACATATATGGAATGAAAGCTTTTGAGGTGGTTTGTTCTAAGTATTAACTTAAATGTAAAGAATTAAGGATTAAAAACTACACTAGAATATAATCTCGCGTTAGTGTGTGGCTTGAGTTTTCTAAGTTAATTCACCTTAAATCTAGAACTGTGACACGTGCAGCACCTACCATTTCTGGTGAGGTGATGGTCAGTTTCATATAGTGTTTATTCAATGTTTTCAATACAAAGATCATCCAAATTTTTAGATTTTTAAAATTTACTTTATAAGTTATAAAATATTTTACCTAAATTTTGCATTAGAACAAGATTAGCTATAATTTTTTTAGCTTTTTTACTCTATTTTAAATTTTTTTACATTAACCATACTGTCAAAGAACAAAAGAGAAGTGAATTCATATGATTTCATCGTATTGGAAAAAATGTTTGAAAAACACAGAAATACTATTATGTAGTGATCTTTAAACATTTTGTAAAGATAAGAGTGAATACAAATTTTTATTTTACAATTATTTTTCACTGCTCAATTTCAATCAGTGAATGAACTAAATAGTATAATTGTTATATAATCAATATAAACTTTAATATTTTAGGACTACATTAAAAGCTAACCATAAAGAAGCTAGCATGCACAATGAAATAGTTTTTAAAAGTATATATTTATGTAGAAAAATAATTTAAAATAACCATAGAAATTAAAAATGCATTATAGAATGTTTCCCCCCAGTTTTTAATTTGAAAAATTTCGCACATAGGAAAAGTTGAAAGCACAATACCTCTCACCCAGAATCAACAATTAATATTTTTGCCACATTTACCTTATTTCCTTTCCTGAACCATTTGAAAATGACAGCTCTAAATTTTTCAGTATGCATTGCCTAAGCTCAAGACTGTTCTTCTTACATAACTAGTATCAGAAAATTGAAATAGTTTTATAAAATCTAGTAATCAGAATGTTTAGAGTGAATTAAAGATAAATTAGAACTCGGGAACAATAAAAATTCATAGGTGCTTAATAGCCAATACAACTTTAATGACCTATTAACATAAGCAGATTTTCAGTTACCTTAAATTCAGGCTTTACATGTTACTATTTCTATTGTAATTTATAAGCAGGTTTTCAAAAACAAATAATAAACTATTTGCTGTATGTGTTTTGCATTATGAAACACTTTCAAAATACACGAACAACAGCGCCCTCTAAATTTGGATAACATTAAAAAAAAAAGGTATTACTGGTTGAGAAAAGGAGCATTTTAACAATAATCACTGTGGGTTTGGGAACAAATGATGTAATTGTAATCCATTACAAAATTATACAGTACTTTCTTGTATGATTTTATAGTATTTTAAACCTTTGCTTTAGTATGGGAAATCAAAATTGGGAGAGTCAATATTGCACCATTCAGCAAACTGACAGAAATAATAGTGAGGAGGAAATGGAAAGCTCTCTAGGAAAATATATAAACCTGTTTTAAAAATAAACTTAATCATATTATTTAATGGGTTTTCAGAAATCAGTTGTAAGTAGTTAAAATTATATTATTTTTCTTTCTTGCTTATATAAACAGGACATTGAGATGTTTTCATTTTCAGAAATCAATTCAAAGATTTGTGAAAAAGCTTTATAGATTTTGGTATTTGAATAAAAATATAAACTTAAGATCTAACATATTAATATGTTTTTGGGAAATGAAATAAAAATATTCTTTAAATTCTTTTGAAAATTATTTTAGATTAAATAATAATAAAGTTGTTTATAAAATTATGAAAACATATGAAATATAATCTGTTTTCTAACATGTGGACCCTCATGTCTGTAATTAAGTAGCAAAACTACCCCCAATACAATTAGAATAGCATCCCTTAAATAATTGAGAGGTGAAAAGTTATACATGTTATACATTTAAAAATATTGTGACATTTTTATAGCATAGAATAAAAATTATATATATATGTTTCCAAGTCCTTTAACTATAAACACTTCATTTTATGACATCTGAGGCTTAATTTCTCTCTATAATCAACTTGGTAGAAAATGTGCTTGACAATAAAATCAATCCAATGTCTGGCATTTAGAAGGTCTAGTTTTCTGTTTAGTTTTTTGTGTGTTTTTTCCCAGTGCAACTTAAGAAACATAATGCTTATTTTACAAATAATATTTTGCTGAAATATACCCCTTTACACATAAGTTTGGTGAGGCCTACAGGAAAAATCTTAGGGTAAATTATTTGTGCGCTGTCAGTTGACAAGCAGCAGATTAAGACAGTTAAAAGCAGGAAAGGTGTCATTTCTCACTAATTTAATGCAAGAGTTCCAATGTCTAAGTCACTTCATTTAAATGGAAAACAACAGAAAGATTAGAAATTCGTCATTAACAAAAACATATTTTGTTTTAAGAGAGTCAACAACTGAACTGTCTCAAGCGAACTGCCCGAGGCTGCTTTGGCCCCCAAGTTACAGCAGCTGAGTAATGAGACAGCCCGTGGGGAGGGAAAGGTGCCCCTGAGGGGGCTCCTGAGCCCCCCCTTTGCTCGGGGTGCCCTGAACAGTCCGAGAGCGCGCCCTCAGTTATAAAGACAAGACGCCGGGGGCTCTGGGGATCATCGGGTTCATTTTAAGAGCAAATTACAGCAGTGAAAGAGCGGTGCACATGATTGTTTCGTATGCTCCCTGCTCGTGGCGGCCGCACTCCCCGGGCCCGGTTCACAGGCGCGGCCGGGGCGGCTCCGCTCCCCCGCCCGGCCCCGCGCCCCCGGCCCCGCGCCCTCCCGGGCCCAGCCCCCTGTTGACCCCCATCCCGCGCCAACAAGGTGTCCCGGGTATTGGACCAGGGGCTCGGGTGGGAAACTGGTCACGGTTTTCCTGGCTGAGCGCGGCTGGGCTCGGGACCCGCCACCGGCCGGGTGACCGCGGGCTCCCGTCGGGGAAGGGGCGCTGCGCCCTGCGCGCGGGAAGCCCGGCTGCGCCCCGGCCGAGCCACGCCTGTGCCCTCGGGGCCTCGGCGGGATCCAGGAAATCACGGGGGCGCCTCGGCTTGGTCTCGTCCTTCTCAGGAAACGGTGACAGAGAAACCGTGGGAAGTTGAACAGAAACAATGTTCCCGGGAGGCACCTGCGAGGGGGCTAAGATTTCCTGGGAGCTTAAAAGTTAAAGAAGCAACAGCGACAATTCCTTTACAAACTTGAGAAACAATAGAGTTATGACACTGTTTTTAAATACTTTATGTTCAAATAAAATTGATTAATTCTATTTTTGACACCTAGTCTATTTCTCTAAATATACAAGTATGTCTTTAAAAGCACATATGACCTAATTCATTTCTATAATTTTTTAACATAAATAATGTTAATTTACTTTATTACTATTAGAAAGACTCTTCATGATCATTAACTACAAACTATTTTTATTCAAACACAGGCAATTTTAATGGATATATTTTTCTACTAATTGGTTTTTAAAAATATAATTTCAGATGTAATCTGAATGCTTAAAATTGGCGTTTACAAATATACATAAAAATCCTGAGAACATTTTTCATGAGTCAAATGCCTTCACCTCTATGGAAATGTCCCTGGCGATGCCAAATTATTTTGCTTTTATAATACATTTCTTTATATTTCTATCCTTTATAAAAGATTTCTTGTCCAAGAAGAATTAAGAAAAACCCCCACAATTTTATATAACCTTTGATTTAGTTTAAAACCTGTGATTTACTTTATCGATTCAGATTGAAAAAGGAGAAGATTCCTGGAAAGAGTTTTCCTTACACATTCTGTGTTTTCTTCTTAATCACAACAGGCTTGGCTAAGTTTGGCAGCAGTGTCTCCAGGGATTTATTGTAAATTATTTTTAGTGATTTGGACAGTTGCCATTTTATCATCGAGATGAAAAGGTGGGAGATGAGATTCAGCCGAGGAGAGAAGTTTCTCCCCTATACCGAGCAAGGGGCTATTTTAAAGTGATTTATGTGGCAGTTTTCTTCTGTGTCACCATTATGTCCCTGCTGCCTGAGTGTGACAACGCGGTGCTTGCTAACATTTTGGTAATAATTTATTGGGATGAGATTTTCTTGCCTGGAGTTCAGCCTGCGATCCTTTTAACACTCTGCTAAAAGGCGCAAGTTCTCTACAGGCTTATTTATTTCTCACTTCGGAGCTGTGCACTCACACAAAAACCTTCCTCCATAAATCTGCAACTTTTCTTTTCGAATTGGAAGTTCAATACAGACCATGACTTGTGCATATAAAAAAATGCAGAAATAATGCCCCCCTACTGTGTAAGTATTTTTGTTTTTCATGAATCAAGCCCAAAGTTATTTAAATTAATGCTAGTCTCATCATGGTAATAGGATATCATTTTTTTTGCCTCTTAAAAATACTAATGCATGAACGTAATTTTCCTGTTTATTTGACCAAATTTCTCATATGTTTTTAAATTTTGTAACACAAAGAAAAAAAACGATGGCTACAGTTTCTTGTTAACAGGCTTTAATGAATCAACATGAAGAAACAATTTTTGATGTTTACAAACCATTATATTTTTATCGTGTCTTTAAAAATATAGAAAGCAAGGAATTTATTTTTCATGTGTTTACACTGAAAGCTGTGCAATTGATTAATTAGTCAGGGAATCTCTGAAATCTTACTGTTTGAAGTTGGGTGTTACAATTTAAAAATAGTATCTAAGCTGGACACATTTGTTTAAAAATAAAAGTTCTGACTTCCCTATATGTTTGGCCACAAGCACAGTCAGATTACAGTGATAGTTTATTGTGCTAGACCTAGCTTTGGGGGGAGTAAAAAATAAATTAGTATTTTTTTAAAGATACTGAAATCTTCAACACCTAATCTGATTATTTTTTCCAGTTGTTTGTCACGGTAGAGAGACTTCAATATGCCCATGAATGTCTTAGGGTGATTTTTGTTAATACTAGTGGCAAGTAGTTGGAGATTAGATCATTTTTAAATTTGTGGGGGGTGTAATTCAACAGATTTGTGCTTGGAAAATACCATTGACTTTCCTTGTAATGTATGTGTAATTAGGATATGATCAAGCCATAAATGAAAAGATAACTTTAACTAATAAAGACACCAAGTTTCTAAATTACTTTTAAAGTTTTCTATTGTAAAATCTATTGGATTTTCTTGACAAAACAAGTACTGCCACTTCAAAGAAGACAAAACTGATTTATAGTGTTTGCCTAAATGGTATCAATGTGTGTAGTCAATGTAGGTAATTGGCTTCCATACTTGGTTCTGGGATTCACTCAAAATTTATATTTCTCACACGG
Organism: Miniopterus schreibersii; assembly: GCF_964146895.1. Taxonomy (NCBI): domain Eukaryota; kingdom Metazoa; phylum Chordata; class Mammalia; order Chiroptera; family Miniopteridae; genus Miniopterus; species Miniopterus schreibersii. The sequence goes on along the minus strand of NC_138106.1, from coordinate 84,949,593 downwards.
AGAAAAGTATTCTGGAATACTTTAAGATAAACTGTTATTTAGCTGGTTTTTAAAAGACTATTTTGACTATTTTCATATTTGTTGTGACTTTATATTATGTTGCATTTACATTAATCATTTGAATCCATTTTAACCCTTAAAAAACAGCTGGCACACAAAGGGAAGGCCACAGAATTTTTTTTTGGTTAGGGGGACGTTAGAGCTTAGCTTTGCCTGTAGTTCATGATTAATGTTTTATTTGGTTTTAATAATTGCTGAAATGCATCTCATACTTCACACACTAATTTCTCTAAGAAGGTAGTACATGTATTGCTTTAAGGCTAGTATCTCAGTAAAATGACGATGGATATTTAGATATTGTTATCAGCTTTATTTACATTATTCCAAATAATATTATGATTATTGCTCTGGTGTCTTATGTCTTAGGTCATGATTATAAGAAATCGAATGATGTAGCTCACTAATCTAGTCTATAGAGAAGACAAAACTTGCAGTGATATAATAATAGGACGTCTTTTAAGTGACTAAAATATGATGCATTTCTAGGCCTCCAAACATCTTGCTTAGAGTGAATTTTTTCTAGCGTTTGGAAAAGCTGCCTCCATACTGATATTTAGGGGAATTACCATTTGCTTAACCTCAGTTGTCACAGTTATTCAAATGTAAACATCGATGGCAGCGCTGGAAGGGATGCAAATGGGCAAAACGAGGTACAGAGTGAAGGCAAACTTGCAAATAGTTTTTTGTTATAGAGCTTGAATCTAAGAGTCAGAGGGACTCATTAAATAAATTAATCTAAGGGCTTCATTGTAGAGATGAGGAAGTTGAAGGTAAGAGAAGTTCAGGGCTTTTCCCAAAGTCCCGCAGCTAGTTAGCCGCCTCTGGATTAGAATCTGAGCTCTCTACTCCCCAGGTCAGCCGTATTTTCATCCCCCCAGCCCCTCAGTAATATCAAGATCAATATCACCTTAATGGTCGTATGGAACAGAAAAAAATAGCAGTTGTGCTGGTTTAGAGTCAGTGAACTCTTGATGACTTGACCCTACTTACTGTGTGTTTTTCCCCTGTTCAAACATATTTAAGTCATCCTTATGCTCTAACTCATGTTGCAAAGATGAGAAACAAGATTATAAGACAAAGTCTTGCTAAAATGACTAGCAAATTTAGAAAGCAGATAATCTTTGTTTTTTAATGATCTTATCATGAACATGGAAAATATTGAAAGAAGGAAAACAGCTTTCTAAGCCTGGTGCTGGTTTTGTTTCCACGGCCCTTTCACACCACTAAGAATGGTGCACATTTTAGAAGAAAGATCTAAGCGTGTGCATATGGGTATAGGTGTAGCTGGGTAAGGGATGCAGTGCTCGTTGATCACTATTTATGCTAATAGCTAGAAACAGGCCATGTTTAGGGAGGTGGGAAATAGTTGCAGAAAACAAATGCCTGGGGTCCAGTCAGGCACCGAGGGCTGCTGTGTGACTGTGCTATGTGGTGGCACAGCCCGAGTCGAAGGGGAGAGACAGGAGAGCTGGGATACAGTCGGAGACGGCTGCGGGCCACAGGTGGTGAAAGTTTAGAAAAACCTTGAAAGACACATAGGAATCATTACACGAGCAAGGAATAGAGACAAGGTTAGTATATTGAGAACTCCCCACATTCTCTAGTCTTTGGAATAGTCTGTGTTTTAAATACTCAATGTGCTTTCACATCTCTCTAGATTTTCTCATGTTCCTCTGCTACCTAAATACGCTTGTTCTCTTGTCTACCTGGAAAATGCCCATTCATCCTTCAAAACCTGACCCGAGTGATATTACAAATGGTTAGCTCATCTGAACGTTTTAGTGCCTGAAAAAAAAATTTAAAAGCTTTCTAAAGTGTTACATTGTATTCTAAATTACAATAGTAATAAATGCTAATTTAGAAAATAAGCATTCTGGATCCTGCCGCTGGAGAAAACCATGCTGCCATTTTCATATCTTTTTTTTGCACATACAAATACACACATCTTCACATATATACTTACAATGTACACATTACATATATTCACATATAGTTTAAATGATACTATATATACAATTTAAAAAATCCATTTTATACAGCGTTAAACTTTTTTTTTACTTAATATTATATTGTGAGCATTTGCCCTTAATAATTTTTTAAAAATATTTTTATTGATTTTTAGAGAGAGAGGAAGGGAGAAGGACAGAGAGGTAGAAACATTGATGACAGAGAAACATCATCAATTGGCTGCCTTCTGCATGCTGCTTACTAGGGATCGAACCACAAAAAGGCATGTGTCTGACCAGGAATCAAACTGGTGACCTCCTGATTAATGGGTCAAGGCTCTACCACAGAGCAACACTAGCCAGGCTGTCTTGAATATTATGTCTTCTGGAGTCTTAGAACCAAAGGTTTACGGAAGAAGTCACATCAAGACTGGTAGAAAGGGTGGAGATGCGAAAAGGGCGGCCCCGTTACCATGGTGGCATCTGAGGTTCTGGAGGGATGTCTCAGCTGCTGCAGGTGGGAGGGTCTCCTGGAGAAGGATGGGGTCTAAACCCCAAGCCAGGATTCCCAGCCCAGGGCACCAGAGCAGGGAAAAGGTGCCCACATAACATCCAGCTATGTAAAGCAATGGGGTTTCTGTCTGCCAAAAAGAGACAGAATCTGCTGGAGACACAGGCACCCTTTTTAACAGCCAACGCACAACAAAATTTCATTTTCAACAACTAACCCTGAACTCTGGGGAGGGAGGGCAGAGCAGATTAGAGTCTCCTGAGGAGAGTCTGAGGGTTGTGACCCGAGGGAGAGAACTGGGGGGACAGCCAGTAAGGCCCCTGTAGTGAGCTCTTCTCCCACACTGGGGACATCATCTTAGGTGGAGCACTCCCCTCAGGATGGCATCAGCCCGGGAGACAGCACTTCCTCCACCCTCTGGGCTCCTTCCCACCCCACCCTGCAGGGCTAAGGCCCTGCTGAAGAGTCAGCTGCCTTGACCAAGGTGTAGAAGTCAGAGCAGACTCGGGGGGACTGTAGTGACCTTCTTTGTCTCTTACTGTAGCCTTTGTTTTAAAGCCTATTCTGTCAGATATAACTATTGCTACCTCAGTTTTTCTTTCTTTCCATTTTCATGAAATACCTTTTCCATCCCTTTACTTTCAGACTGTGTGTCTTTTTTTATGAGGTGAATCTCTTTTAGACAGCATATGTATGTGTCCTGCTTTCTTATCCATCAGCTGCCCTATGTCTTTTGATTGGAGCATTTAAGCCCTTTGCAATTAAACTGATTGTTAATGGGTATGTATTTATTGTGATTTTATTCTTCTAACTTTGTTACTTTGATTTTTTTTTTTTTTCTCTTCTTTTTCTGCTACTTCTTAAAGCAGGATCCTCATTATTTCTTGTAATACTAGTTTGGTGGTAACAAACTCCTTTAGCTTTTACTTTTCTGGGAAGTTCTTCATTTGCCTTTCAATTTTAAATTTTAGTCTTGCTGAGAGTTTGATTGAGTGTCATTTTTACCTTGTCTTCCAAATCGCTGATTCAGTCTTCTGCTTCATCAAGCCTACTGTTCATCTCTTCCAGTTTTTCTTGATGACAGATATAGTAGTCCTCATTTCTGACTGATTTTTATGGTTTCGATGTCCTTTCTCGTGCGGTTGTAGTTCTCACTAAGGTCTTTGAACATCCTTATTACCCTTACTTTGAACTCTGTATCTAATAAATTGCTTGTCACCCTTTCATTTAACTTTTTCTGGAGATTTCTTCTGTTCTTTCATTTGGGGGCTGTTTTTTTGTCTCCCCATTTTGGCTGCCTCTTTGTGTTTGTTTCCATGTATTAAATTGACCTTCTATGATGCCCCGTCTTCATGGGGTGGCCTTATGTAGTAGGTGTCTTGTGGAATCCAGTGGTACAGTCTCCTTGATCACCGAAGCTGGATGTCTAAGGATATCCCGTGAGGGTTATGTGGGCCCTCTTGTTGAAATTGCGTCTTTATTGCTGCTGGCCTATTCCTGCGTGGGATCACCCTTCAGGCTGGCTGACTGTGAGGCTCAGCTTCAACCATGGCATGCAAGCTACTGTGCAGGTGCTGACCACACAAAGTGGAGTTCGCCCAGCAGTGTTTGGTGCCTGCCAACATCTCCTTTTGGATATGTGGATTGTTGGATCATACTCCAATGTTGTCTAAAGCTGTCCACTAGGTGTATTGGTTCTGGGATCTTTAGAGGGACTTTGGTGCAGGCCAATGTCAGATGCTGTTTATACCTAGCCCTTGGCAACCTATTTGGACTACAAGCGATCCACAGTTTGTGGCTGACTCTGCTGGGCGTGTGTGCACACAGAAAGGGCCAAGCTGTGCACTAAAGCCAGCTTTTACCAGCACCAGGCCTGGGGACAGGTCGACAAAAGCCTCAAGGCATCCTGAGATCCATCTCTGCCTGCCTCTGCCTCCGGACAGCCTGTTCAGCTCAATCACTGAAAGAGTGTCTGGTGGAGATAGGAGAGTGGGGCTTGCAGATCTCCTGTGAGCAAGAGGTGCCAGTCAGGCTTCAGGGAAGGTGGTGGGTAAGGTTCCTGTCTTAGAGCCACATGGCTCAATCTGTCCTAGATTTTTACTCGCAACTTGCCAGGGTGAAGTCACTAGGAGTTGGTGGGGTGAAGACTCTGAAACCTGGGGATGCAAGGTTGGTTCAATAACTGGAAATCAATAAACATGATATACCATGTAAACAAAATGAAGGGTAAAAATGACATGATCATATCAATAGATGCAGAAAAAGCATTTGATAAAATACAGCACCCATTTATGATAAAAACTCTAAGCAATCATACCTCAACATAACAAAGGCCATATATGACAAGCCCACAGCCGACAAAAATTAAAGTGCTTCCCTTAAGATCAGGAATAAGACAGGGAAGTCTGCTTTGACCACTTTTAGTCAACATAGTACTGAAATTCCTACCCACAGCAATCAGACAAGAAGAAATAAAAGGCATCCAAATTGGGAAAAAGAAGTAAAACTGTCATTATTTGCAGATGATATGATACAGTATATAGAGAACTCTAAAGATTCCACTAAAAATTTACTAGAATTGATAAAGGAATTAAGTAAAGTAGCAAGATACAAAATAAATATCCAGAAATCAGTTGCATTTTTATACACCAATAATGAACTATCAGAAAAGGAAACTAAGAAATCAATCCCATTTATAAATGTTTCCAAAAAATATAAAATACCTAGGAGTAAATTTAAGCATGGATGTGAAGGACCTCTACTCAGAAAGTTATAAGACACTTAAAAAGAACTGAAAAAGATATAAACAAGTGGAAGCATGGATCAAAAGAATTAACATCATTAAAATGTCCATAGTATCCAAAGCAACCTATAGATTCAATACTATTCTTATGAAGATACCAATGGCATATTTCACAGAACTAGAACAAATATTTCAAAAACTGATATTGAAACACAAAAGACTCTGAATAGACACAGCAGTCTTGAGAATTAAAAGCAAAGTGGGAAGAATCACACTACCTGATATCAAACTATACTACAAAACCATAATAATCAAAACAGCAAGGTATTGGAGTAAAAACAGACTTATAAAAAAATGAAACAGAATAGAGAACTGGAAATAAACCCACTCCTTTATGGCCAATTAGTATTTAATAAAGGAAGCAAGAACATACAATGGGGTAAAGGTAGTCTATTCAATAAATGGTCTTTGGCAAATTGGACAGCTACATCCAAAAAAATAAAACTAGACCACCTGCTTACACCATGCACAAGAATAAACTCAAAATGGATTAAAGACTTAAATGTTAGACTTGAAAGCATAAAAATCTTGAAAGATAACATAGGCAGTAAAATCTGACATTTTTTTGTAGCAATTTTTTTCCCTAATATATCTCCTCTGGCAAGGGAAGCAAAAGAAAAAATAAATAAGACTGTATCAAACTAAAAAGCCTTTGGACAGCATAAGAAACCATGAACAAAATGTAAAGACAACCCACTCAATGGAGAACATATTTGCTCATATACACATGATAAGGGTTTAATATCCAAAATTTATAAGGAGTTTATAAAACTCAACACCAAAAAATCAAATAATCCAATTAAGAAATGGGCAAAGGACATGAATAGACACTTCTCAAAAAGGACATACAGGTGGTCAATAGACATATACAAGGAAGCTCATGTCACTAATCATCAGAGAAATGAAAATTTAAATTACAATGAGATATTATATCATACCTGTCAGAACAGCTATCATGAGTAAATCAGCAAACAAGTGTCCGTGAGGATGTAGAGAAAAGGGAACGCTCGTGCACTGCTGAGACTGCACAAAGATTGTTGCAGCCACTGTGGAAAATAGTTTGGGCTTCCCTCAAATATTTGAAAATGGAACTGCTTTATGACCCAGTGATTGCACTTCTGGGAATATATCCAAAGAAACCTGAAACATCAATTTGGAAGAATATATGCACCGCTATGTTCATAGCAGCTTTATTTACAATAGCCAAGATCTGGAACAGCCCAAGTGCCCATCAGTAGATAAGTAGATAGAAAAGTTTTTGTTCATTCACACATTGGAATACTACTCAGCTGTGAAAAAGAAAGAAATCTTAACCTTTGTGACAGCATAGATGGACCTGGAGAGTATTATGCTAAGTGAGATAAACCAATCAGAGAAAGAAAACTACCATATGATTTCATTTATATGTGGAATCTAATGAACAAAATAAATTAATGAACAAAGTGGAGACAGACTCATAGGCACAGATGTCAGAAGGGAAGGGATTGGGGGCTGGGTGAGAAGAATTAAGGGATTAAGCAAAAAAAGAAAAAAACTCATAGACTCAGACAATAGCATGGTGATTGCCAGAGGGAAGGGGGGTGGAGAGAGATGGCAAAGGGTAAGGGGGGATAAATGGTGATGGAAAGAAACTTGACTTGGTGGGGTAAACACGCAATACAATATACAGATGATGTATTGTAGAATTGTAGACCTGAAACCTATATAATTTTACTAGCCAATATCACCCCAAAAATTCAATGAAAAAAGAATGGCGTCTCTTTTATTTTGGTAACCCAAAATATCCTTTTGGAATTGAACAGATGTGGGTTTTAGAAAAACAAAACAAAACTGGAAGTGGTGGGAAAGACAGATTGGAGGGAAGCCCAGCAAGCGTCTGTAAAGAATGAAGCCAAAGCAATGGGAGAGGCTAGCAGAGAAGAGTAAAGGCACAATCATGGTGAATGTGCTAGAGAGAAGTCAGGTGGGGTGAAGATGTTAAAGGTGCACCTGAACTTGGCAATTAGTCAATTGTTAGTGATGTTGGTAAAGATAGTTCGGGAGAAGTAGAGGTGCAGAAGCAAGATAACCTGGATAAGGGGGGAAATGAAACATGAAAAGTTAGATGCTGCAATATAGCTTCTTCTCCAAGAAATTTGACAGAAGGGAAAGAGAGATGGGATAGGAGCTTGAGGTTGGAGGCAGAGATCAGGAAAATGTTTGTTATTGTTGCTCTTTAAGAAAATAATAGCCCAGGCTGGCATGGCTCAGTGGTTGAGCTTCCACGAGATCCCAGATCCAGGAGATCCCGGATCCAGGAGACTGTGGTTCGATTCTGGGTCAGGGCACGTGCCCGGGTTGCGGGCTCAATCCCCAGTGTGGGGCGTGCAGGAGGCAGCTGATCAACGACTCTCACAATATTGATGTTTCTATCTATCTCTCCCTCTCCCTTCTTCTCTCTGAATTCAATAAAAATACATATTAAAAAGAAAAAGAAAACAATAAATACTTTGGAGCTCATAGTGGGAGAAATCAATGGAGGGAAGAAATTGACACAAAAGAGAAGGTGATTTGCAGAATGATACTGCAAGGGCATAGGAAAAATAGATCACCGAGGCTGTTTGCTTATTTATAATACAAATAGTTTTTAATTGATTTTCAAGAGAAGAAGAGGGGAGAGAGAGAGAGAAGAGAGAAACTTCAATGTGAGAAGGAAACATTGATTTGCTGCTCCTGCACACCGATGACCAGGGATTGAATCCACAACCTGGGTATGTCCCTGACCAGGAATTGAACCCACAAAATCTAACAATAGAGAATGAAAATTAGCATGACAAATATCACTAAGAGGAGAAAGTAAGCTACAACTAAGTACCTTGTCTTTCCAAGCAGTCTATAAATATGTGTAAAGTAATAAATTAAGAAAAAATTATAAGCATTTTATTTTGATTCATGGTGTTAAATAACTGAAGAGTTAATACGTTTCATAGTATTTAAGTTAGTGTGGGAAAGTGGGGGGAGTAAAAGAACATTTGTATTTTATTTAATATTGTTTTTTACTATTTGAGTTAGTTCATCATATGCACATATAACTTTCATAATTAAAATTTTATAGAACAAATAAACGAGCTGAGCATGGGTAATAGAAGTGATGGCATGTTTTGTCTTTCAATCTCCATTCCTCAGAGTTCTGGTTGAGGTGTATCAAAGACTATTCCTAGTGTTCAGGGTGGCTGAGAAATCAGGGCACTCTGCTTCCTACCTCATTTCACTAAGCACTTGTGCTCTTAGCATTTTTTAGAATTGTCATATTAGATTTCTGAGTAAAGGATTCTATTTCTCTTTTATCTTCCCCCCCCTTCCCTCCCTCTCCCTTTCTTCCTCTCCTTCCCATTTAAATTCAGAACAGGTTTACCTTTTTTCAGTGACTTATTAGTTATGTGATTTTGATGTAACTGAATCTCTCAGTGACTCCTATATAAAATGGAATAATATTGATCTCTTATAACTGTTTAAAGTATAATGTGAGGTAGTTCATATTCATTATTCAAAGAAGAAAAACCTTATAATCATCTCCATAGATGTAAAAAAAGATGATTATAAAAGTTAATATTCACCCTTGTTAATAATGTCTTAGTAACATAGAAGTAAATGGATACTTTTCTCAGGACTAAAGCTTAATGGTAAAACACAAGATCATTACTTCTACCATTATTGTTTAAAGTTTTCTGGAAATAATGGCTGATGTAATTAAAGAGATAAGAGGTTAAAGTTTGGCAAGGAATTGGAAAAATTATTATTGTTTATGGATAATATGATGATACATAAAAATTTCTAGATAATAAAATGAAAACATCTAAAAAAATAGAAGAATGTCATACCATTGATTTCATTAAAATGCATATACTTAGGTTCTAGAATGTTTTTCTGTATTAATGCTTATTTACACCACTCTCCCTACAACAGTGTAATTATGACTCATCCACTTAAAAATTCATTTTCCATAGAATAAGAGAATGTGTAGCCCCAGTGTACAAGGAAATGAGAAAAGAAATAGTTACATAAGTAAATAAAAAAAAAATCAACAAAAGAGAGAAGAAGAAGCAATCAGAGGAGTGAAAAAATTCATAGGCTTTAGGGCTGTGGAAACATAGGTGACAGTTTGAAGAAAGAAAGCATGGTCAGCAGAGAAAAACAGAGATGGGGAGCCCAAAACAAGGCTGGGGAGTGTTGATGTGCTGTTCAGAAGCTCAGGAGTCACGACTGACAGTTTCAGTAGAGTGAAGAGGCTGAAGTCAGATTGAAACGAGTTATTGTGCACTAAGAAAATGGGCGTAGCAGGAGAAATCTGGCAACTTAAGGAGGTAAGGTAGATAGATTGTTATTATGTATTTAATTTTTTTAAACACTGGGAATTTTTTCTACACAGAAAGTAGAAGGAGAGTTTTAAAATATCATGACGAAAGTGAAGTAAAAACAACCAATAGGAAAAATGGTGGAGTTAGTCTTGGTGCCACTGAGAACAATTGTCTCTCAGAGGCTGGCATCAAGAAGGGACAAAGCAAAGATGCAATGGAAAACGTTTAAGGTGGGAGACCACAGTCAGATGGCTGCCAGCTGCAATGCCAAGTAGGAGGAAAGGCCATCTGTAGGGTGTGCTGGGGACAGCCATGGATTAGATGCTTACGGAGAGTGGAAGAAGTGTGGTAGACTTCGGCAAGTGAAGCCACAGAAGAACAAATATAAGAAAGATTAAAAAGACTTTTGAGCAGGTGAGGACCCAATAGAGGCTAACAATGCCATAATATGAAAGGAAACTAACCAGCTCCTCACTGGACTTCAAAGTTACTCAAAATTATTACCTGCACTTTTTGTCCAATCACATTTACTTGGACATCAGAAAGTAGGCCTCAAATCACCAATGAAAATTTACTTCTGTTTTTCAGTTAGTTCCAATTTGGTTAAAATAAAGTAGGAAAATAGTTTATTTTAAAATAATTTTCATTATATCTCTTAGAAATTCTTTTTTCAAATTCCTACCACTGTTGTGATTAAAGTACGTATGCTTAGGCTCTAGAATGTTTTTTCTCCATTAATGTTAATTTATAACACTACTTACCAAGGATGTAATTATGGCTTATCCATTTGAAATAGCATTTTACTTACAAGCCTGTTCAGACTGAAAATGTCATTGTGTGTGACTGCCTCTGTTCAGTTGGATTTTGTCCCATCCAAGAGCCACTCCAGTGTAAAACAGTAGTTTAACATTTCTAGAGTTCGGTCTGAGATTCCTTTATGGTATTTAAGACATTTCATTTTTATGTAGAACTAAAGATATTTTAGCTTGATTTTTCCTATTGCTTTGACCATGGAAAGGAAAATCTTTCACTTATCCCTAGCAAACTCTATTCATTCTGCACCGAGAGAGTTCCAAGTTCTTAGTAACACAGCAGGGAGAAATGATTAAGAAAGATCCACATTTGAATTCTGGTTTTATCACTAACTAGCTGGATGACTCAGAAAAAAATCATTTGATGTTTCTGGGTCTCAGTTGCCATTTTCCCCAGCTTAGAATGACTTTTCCTTTTTATTCAGACATTCTTGCTACAGAAGGCATGAATTAGTTTCTATTGCCACCCACCGTAACAACACAAATTTATTATCTTGCAGTTCTGGAGGTCCGAAGTCTGAAATGGGAATCACTGGGCTAAGATGAAGGCGTGAGCAGGCCTAATATCCAGGTGTGAGCAGGGCTGCTTTCCTCCTGGAGGTCCTGTGGGAGTATTTGTTTCCTGGCCTCTTCCAGCTTCTAGAGGCCATCGGCTTCTGGCCTGTGGCTCCCATTCATTTTGAAGCCCATCAATTGTGTCACTCTGATCTCTGCATCACAGCTTCTTCCCTGGCTCTGACCCTGATCCCCCTGCCTCCCTCATTCACTTACAAGGACCCTTGTGTTTACATCTGGGCCCACCCAGATAATCTAGGAGCATCTCCCCACTTTCTTACCTCATCCTATCTGTAAAGTCCATTTTGCATGTAAGGTGCATAGACACAGAATACGGGGTCAGGATATGCACATCTTTAGGGGCAGGGGATGCATTATTCTGCTGGTCCCAAGGTCAGAGAGAATTCTCTCTATAGATTTCCACTTTTTCACCACCACCGGGGAAGAATATCACATTTATGAAAATTCTCCATGTGGGTGAGGAAATACCTGTGTGTTTTTTAGTTCATTTGTGTAATGAATCACTTCTCTAAAAATGCCAACATGTAAGGGTTCTGTTAGTCTGCATGAACCTTAATTACCAGGGACACTGTTCTTATTTCATTAGACTTTCATGGGCTTGGTCCATCAGCGACTGCATGTGGAAGTGCCAATTCTTTCCCACAGCAGAGCCTTCCTCATCACCTGTGTGTGGCTTCACGTTAACCACAATCTTAGACGTTGCAATTACTTATGCTAATCTCAGTTGCCTTCTGTGCAGTAGGCAGGACAAATAAAGCTGCAGCAATTGATTGCACATCACTGGCAGCAGAAGGAACATGCAGTTTCATCAACGAAAACACTGAGTCATGTAATGGCTCCATAGTTACGTGCAGCCTCAGGAGAATGACAATCGAACCAGGTCATAATGATATGAATATTTATTGGGTACCTCATCCTGCTTGGTGATTTTAAGAGTCTCTAAAAAAAAAAATAAGTTGAAGAGGAAACATTTCTGTTTTTATTGAATACTCTCTTATAAGAGTATTATAAAATATTCTTTCAGATTTTATATATTGTTATTTTTAAAACTCTTGAGATGTATATATGTGACAGGTATAAATAAAAATACACTTACAACAAAGAAATGGGAAAAGGTACATAATAGGAATGTGTTTCACCTAATCATGTGATCTTAAACTATGTAAAGCCAAAGATACAGAATTGCAAGGCAAAATCAACAAATGCACATCGTTTTTTTAAGAATATATCTCAGAAATCAATCATAATTAAATTTAGCAAAGATTTTTAAAATCCTAATATTAGACTAGATTTTTTAAATCAAAGATTACCTTAAAAATTAGTGGCATAAGGTATATCATTTGTGTTTGTGTTTGTCATTTACTAGTTTGTCAGGTCATCTGATCAATCTATTAAATTACAAAGCAAAATCTTCCCCTGATCCTGAAATCAAAATCCTGTGTTGATCTGGCTAATAAACCTTAACAGACCTGCTTTCTGCCTGCATGTGCCTCTTGCTTTTCCAGTGAGAGATTATTAAAGAATATTAAATCTCAGCCCTCAAAGAAAGCAGATCACAGATGAAAAAGTACCTACTCACGAAAGCATCCTCTGTGAGTGAAGGAAACCATGCTACGGTGTCTAATCCTGTAGCACATAGATATGGTTTGCATCTTTTCACGCACTCAGATTGCCTAAATGAATGCAAAGTAACCTAAAAGTCTTAAATTCCACAACTCTGCATTCTAGTTGCCAGGAAAAAAGTTACAAGATGTGGGCATTCTAAATTTATTTTGATAGCTAATCTTAATGAGGAAATCTTGTTAATAATAAATAAAATGAGATGCAATATGAAAAAGTTATGATATTCAAAACTGTATTTGGTTGTTTAAATTGGGCCACATTATTTTGTTCTGAAGCTTGGTGGATAATGTGGTGCTATGTCATTTAGATTCCTTTTTACGTGAAACATAGATTGGATATTTAAACACGAAGAATGCCTACAACACCCGGTTATATTTATCCCTGTCTTCTTGACACAACAATGTTCTTTTTAAGATATAACTAGTGAATACAATCAGCCTATATTACAATGAAATTAAACAGCAGCCTAATGCTCAATATATATCTAGCATAGGATCTTTCTTTTAGATGAAAATAATAAAATCGAGTAGATCAATCAGAAAAGATAAAACGATGAAATTAACATTTCAAAGTTCCCTATACTTAAAAGTAAAGAGGGAAAGAAATTGTCTATGAAAATTCATCCTGGGCATGTAGAACATTTACTTCCTGTTCATTGTACTATGATAATAATAATAATAATAATAATAATAATAATAATAATAGTGAGATATATAGTATTATTAGTTCCATTTTACAGATAAATAAACTGAGATAAAGTGAAGTTTAACAACTTGCTCAGTGAGCCTTGGAACTGGGATTTTAAGCTAAATGAATCTGACTCCTGAGGTGGGGCTCTTAATGCATATATTTTACTTCCCATTTATGGAAAAAAAAAGTTAAATAGCCAATATGATCTGAAATGTGTGGAGAACCATTTTATTTAAAGTAGAATAAAATGTCTTGATATTTCTTATGTCAAAATTTGGGAAGGCATAATGACAGTGAAATTGGTAATTCCACTTTCTCCTGAAACAGTTACTGCTATCCTCATTTATTGGGACTTATGAAGACACAGGTATTGTGTATATACTTTGGTGTATTATCTCACTTAATCCTTAAAACAATCTTTCTTATAGGGTATGTACAGCTATCTCTGTTTTACAGATGAAGAAGCTGAGGTCCCAAGTCATACTCTAGGAAATGAAAAATGTTGTATTAACTAGAACAGCTATCTTTTATTCATTCAGTTTAGTCATTCATTCTGTAGAGTGTTCCTTCTCTTATCTAGAAGTTTCTCCAAATGCAAAATGTGATGTCCTGAAATCAAGATCATATAAACTTATTTTAACAGCTATTTATAAACAAAGAACTCCCTATAGGCAATGGAGAATAGTCTCTCAATCATCAATTACTGAATTAGTCAACAAGCAATGTGCTAGACACCATGAAGAATACAACGATATTCTCTGCAGCGAAGGAGCTTACAGCCTAGTTGAGGGGTCAGAAAATACAGATATAAACACTTAACGAGAAGGGGATATAAAGTGTTTGCTACAAATAGTAAAAAGTTTTTCAGCCCGGCCGGGCGTGGCTCAGCGGTTGACCATCAACCTAGGATCCAGGAGATCGGGGTTTGATTCCCATTCAGGGCACATGCCCGGGTTGCGGGCTGCAGCCGATCAATGACTCTCTCATCGTTGATGTTTCTATCTCTCTCGCTCCCTCTCCTTTCCTCTCTCTGAAATCAATAAAGATATGTGTAAAAAAAAAAAAAAGTTTTTCAGTGACAGAAAATATGTTGTGGTGGACTGTGAGTGCTCAAGAAAGCTTCATGGGATTTATTCTGTGTGTAGATGAATGACTGATTCAGAGGAGTAGAGAGGGTCAGAGAGAGCATCTGACACAGAAAGAAGGGGCAGAATGAGAATGGCAGTTTGTAGTGTATAAGATATATCAAGCTCCAGTGACAGGTCTGGGGTAGTTTTTAGTTTATTTGAGTATTTAGAATTCAATATTAGTCCTTTATTTTAGGATTAAATTTTTAAAAATTTTTCTTAGAAATGTACAATTATCAGCAATAGGCTCTGATTAGGAAGCATGGTACGATATAAAGGTTAACTTGTTTGAGAGTGATTGTCTACAGGTTAGCATCCCAGAGAAAATGTTATCCTCCTGCAAAGTCCCGTGGAATGTGGCTATGTCCCTGGGGTTAAGTCACTGAATTCTGGTCCTGTCATTTACAAATGTGGCCCAAATCTTTGACATTGTCCATCAGGGGCTTGGGCCTAAGTCTTAACTTCAGTGTTCCCATGACTGTTTGCACCAATAGAATAGAGCAGACATGACACCATGTGACTTCCAAGGCAGTTTTGTTCTTATTTCCTGGAACACTCACTCTTGGAGTCCTGAGCCACCATGTAAAATGTCTGTGTACCCGAGGCTGCTATGTTCTCCTCATGGAGAGACCATAACTGGGTGCCCTGGTCAACATAATGAGCCTAGCACTGCCTTCCGGCTGTTCTTGCGAAGGGACTGGATATGTGAGATAAGCCATGTTAGAGTCTCCAGTTCAACCCATCTGCCCAACTCAAACTGTCAGTGCCACATGGATGAGACTAGCCTCAATTTCTAATCCATGAAATCATGAGATGTAACACAATAGTTGTGAGGATACTAAGTTTGGGGATTATTTGTTATGTAGTAATAGATAACTAGAACACCTGGTCATCTGTAAGGCTTGAACACCAGCCCCTGACCGCTATGCTAGGAGCATAGCTTTTGCTTCCGTGGTTAGGAACCCTGATAAGGCAGATGCCTTCTCTATCCTGTACTGCATGAAAATGCAGGAAACGCCAAGGGGAGTGCATCTCTACTAGTGCTCCCGTCTTTATGGCTTTTCCTGGTGAACATTGCTGAAGCAGACTTAGCGTAGAGGGTACCGACTGCTCAACCACCAGCCCTAGTTTGCACAACACATGGGTTTTCAACATTCCATGAAGCGCTATGTGACCACATAAGATAATCTGGAAGTAAGTTGGGTGCCAGAACACTGGAGAAAAAGACATGCAGAAGGAAGGTACAGGTCACATTCTACTATCATGAATTTTCTGGGGCAGCCTTGACTTTAAAAGTTTTATCTCTATCACCAAAAATTATTGAAACATCTTAGAATTTCCTATTTTTTGTGACTGGCATTTAGTCCAGACCTTCTTTTTCACTGAGAGAGGTACAGAATCTTTTGTCAGATTGTATGTCCCAATTTTGTGTTCAGAAAATAGGCCAATGTACTTTCATCTGAAAGTTACAGAGCAACAAATTTGTCATCTCTCATCAGAGTATAGAAGCTGAAGGCCTGCTGGACACCATAAAAGGAGAAAGTAGAAGAAAAACAATTTCTATATAAAGTCTATATTTAGTTCATATATACAGATATCTGAAAAAAGTAATAATTTAGCCTAGTTTTTTAATAGTTGAAATGGTCATTATAAGTCTCTTTGGCAGGTATGCATTTCTCAACACTATTTCTTGTGAATTTTTAAAGATGTATTTTTAACATCAATAAGAGAAGAAAAAGCCTACATAAGAAGTTACTGAAAAATTTTTACCCATTTTTGTGTTTTTCTTTTTCCTTGGTAATTTGCCAGACTTTAAAAATCATGTTATCATGCAAATCGAACTTCCATATTCTGGTAGGCTAAGAGTGAAGGGAAAGCCAGCACAGCCCCACAACCCAACTGGGTTCTGGCCAGTTCCACCAAGGGTGCTATGGAGCTGGCACTGCTTTGCCTTATAGCTGCTTACTACACGTAGCTAAGGTAGTGTGAGGCATCTCCTCACTAGGGATGGCCAAGTGGGTTAGGTACTAGTCTATTTAATAACAACCGAAGGTTAAAGAGATTTAGATCAGTAGAAACAATATCTGCCAGTTGAGTCTTTTTCTTCTCTCCCAGGATGTCAAAGTCCAGCCTTTATATTTCTGATTATATCTCTAATATACCATGGAGTAGGTTCTGCCTACTCCGTATTTCTCAGGCCATCTTTCTTCAAAATCCATCACTCTAATTTTTTAAATTTGTTTTTTTTTAGCTCCATAAGTTAAACTATCTTGTTGATCAATAATAGTCTGACATGAGAGGATATCTGTATTCTTTCCTATTAAAAAAAAGTATTTTATGATGGTTAAGACATATGACTGTCCTTAAGCAAAATATTGATCCCAATTATAGAGAAACCACATAGTGTTTATTGTTTTTAAAAATATTTCTTAAAGGGAATGGCAACTTTAGGAAATAAGACATGGTGTCAGAAGAATACAGATAATAAAAATGTACGGCTTGTCCTGGCTGGTGTGGCTCAGTTGGCTGAGCGGCATCCCATGTAAGGAGAGGTCACAGTTTGAATCCTGGTCAGGGCACATGTCTCTGTTTCAAGCTCGATCCCCAGTGCAGGAGGGGCCTGCAGGAGGCAGCCGATCAATGATTCTATTTTCATCATGGATGTTTCTATCTCTCTGTCCCTCTCCCTTCCTCTCTCTGGAATCAATAAAGACATATTTTTTTAAAAAAAGCATGACTTGGTCAAAGAGTGATTTAAGTAATTGAGTTTAGGGAAGGAAGGGGAAAGTCAATTAAATGAATGAGTTATTTAATTGCCAACCTTCCTGATTGAAAGTGACATCAAAGGGTTTGGATTAAAATTTACATTGATT
This sequence comes from Miniopterus schreibersii, assembly GCF_964146895.1. Taxonomy (NCBI): domain Eukaryota; kingdom Metazoa; phylum Chordata; class Mammalia; order Chiroptera; family Miniopteridae; genus Miniopterus; species Miniopterus schreibersii. The sequence goes on along the minus strand of NC_138106.1, from coordinate 84,932,235 downwards.
AGGTGCAAAAAATAACTGTTTCTCCATATTTTCAGTTTTTGATGGAATAAAGAGAAAAGATCTAGAAACTGAGGTGGTACGAACAAGTCAGTTGGAAGCCTTTCTCGAGATTAGCAAGTCACCCTCTTGCCTGGTGGATTAGTTGGCTGGAGCCTCGTGTTGCACAGCAAAATGTTGTGGGTTCCAATCCTGGCCAGGGCACATACCTGAGTTTGGGGTTCAATACCCTGTGGAAGTGTGTACAGGAGGCAACCTCAGTGTTTCTCTCTCCCATCGATATTTCTCTCTCTCTCTCTCTCCTTTCTTCTCTCTAAAAATCAATAAAAATATATCTTTGAGTAAGGATTAAAAAATAATAATAATGATGAAAAGATTAGAGAGTTGCCCTTTTTTAAGATCTTCAGTGACAAGATTGAAGAAATTTAGTTGTTAGTGATTCTACTTCAAAGCCTAATGAATCAAACTGAATGGGTGAATTCTTGTTTTCTAGCACTTTAAAGGTTTCACCCCCCTAGCATACAATGTTAAAATAAAATAATTATTTGGACTACATGTTCATGTAAGTCAACAAAATATCCCATGTATTATTTAAGTTGTCATTTTATTTTTTTATCTTAATTTTTAATTTCTAAGTCTTTTCAAACAAAAAAGAGTTTGGACAAAGCTATATGGGGGGACTGCAGAGATGAAATAAGTTTATTTTATTCATCATGAAAATTAAAATTTAAACAAATTTTTCATAGCTGAAAGTGACCAAACCAGCTATCTTTATTTTATAGGCAAAACCTCTAGAAAAACTATGCTGAAGGACTCCTAATTATCCAAATGTCCCTTACTTGTTTTGATAAGTATCGTTATATGTTATGTAAATGTTTCTGAGTGACAGAGAGACATTCTGAATGAAATCCCCATACCCACAATATAGGTACTATGGTCTCACACCATCTTGAAGGTGATGAGTGTCCATTTTTTCCATTACTAACATTAATGAAGGACAAACTGTTTGCTTTGTATTAGCTAAATCTCATGTTTCCTTCATTGAAATGGATGGCCCATAATTAAGTCTGTAACGTATACCTTGTTGGAAGTTGAATGAGTTTTTGTGGGTCTTATTAATGCCACGGGTTTCTATAGATGACTTACTGAAAAACTCTGAGTCTAGTTTTACATTTAGTACAGCAAAATTATGATGTAGCCTTGAACAAATTAAGCTCATCTTAAAGGAAGAATGCTGATACTATCCCTTCCTTTAAGGGCTTTTATAAAGTACTAAATAAAGTAATAGAGCCACATGTACATGCATATATTTTCAATGATATTTGTACACACTTAAAAAGAACCCTTCAGAATGTACTTTAAAAATATTAATGACTAAACTAGTTCACAGCTCTCCCATTAAAACTACTTAAATTAACAAAAATCTGTATTAGGTTAGATATAAAAGAATTCCAGATATTGCTTCTGGCAGTAACCTGTCCCAACCACTTGCCTTCCTCATCTCATCAGTCCTCAATTTATTCAAACAAGAAAATTTGTTGATCTCTTATCAAATTTCAGGCACTTTTCCTCAGTATGTTTTACAGGTATGTTCCAGCTATAAAGCAGTAAACAAAACAGATGAGCATCCATTCTCTCTCTAGTAGGAAATGGGGAGGCAAAAATAATAAATAAGCAAAAATATATAATAAGTATAAACATGTAAGTAAAAACTAAATAAATGGATACAATAATTAGTACTAGAGAGAAACAGAAATCAGGGCAGGGAGGTAGAGATTGTTAGTTGGTGGGAGGAGGCTGAAATTTGAAATTAAGTCATCAATGAAGGCTTTAGATGGGAGATGAAATTTAAGAAGGGACATAGGTGGATGTGGGAGAGAGCAATGAGCACATCTGAGAAATTAATGCTATAAGCAGAGGGAACAGCTAGATGGAAAGGCAATGAGGGCCCAGTGTGCCTGGAGGACCCACGGCACAGAAAGGATCCCAGTGCGTGGAGGACAGAGCAAGCAAAGTGGGAGAAGGAAATGAAGCCAGGGAGAAAATAGAGGCCCAGGTTGCTAGGGCTGTGGAGGCATTTTGAGGACTTTAATTATTTACGTTGAATAGGCCATTGAAGAGATTTGAGTGATATGATGTGAATTATGTTTTAACAGGATCTCTCTGGGTACCATGTTGATTAGAGACTGTAGGAAAGTAAAGTCAAGATCAGGAAAGCCAATAATTAATTCAGATAAGTAATTAACTAAAAACTGTGCCTCTACTCACTGAAGAGCAGAGATTGACAAATAATGGCCCACAGATCAGAGCAGTCTCTCAGCTTATTTTTCTATAACCTTGAATTAATAATGGTTCTTACATTTTGAAAGGTTGTTGAAGAAGAAGGTAGAGAAGAAGCCACCAAAACTATACATGACCCACAAAGCCTAAAATATTTAAAATATATAAAATGTTTTCCAACACCTAATGTCAAGTATCTCGTTGGTAGTAGACCCTCAACAAAACTGGGAGGAGGGATACATGAGTAACTTAGTTGCTGAGAATATTGTAAAGTGATAGACGTCAAAAACCATTCATGGCTTCACCCTAACCTTCACAAGCAATGCCATTTTCATAGGGCTATTGAAAAATACAGTCTGGCTTTCAAAACAGTAAACCAGAAGGCATTTTCTCACACAAGCAATGTCATAAATAACTGTCAGATAAAGCTGAAAAGGCAGCAAATAAAATAATGACAAAACATTTTATTGATCTTTTAACTTTACAAAGCATTTTCATGTTCATTATTGAATTTAATTCTTAAGTCTGCTCTATGAGATAGGTATTATTTTTTTATTAGAATTTTCCACATCCTAAATCCTTAGTGATTGCCCAAGATGACGAACTAGGGAAACATTTACTTTCTAATTTTCCTTCTGAAAAGAATAGGAGATGAAACCACTGAGGTGCTTTCAGTTGGAAAGAGTCAGATCTGACCAAAGGACTTGGGATTTGTCAGCATGTGGGTAGTAGGGAAGCATAAGTGGATGAGATTGCCCAGGAATAACAAACTTCAGAAAACTTAACCTTTGGGGGGATTCTTGATCCTGTTGAGAATGTGATGAAAGTTCTGTCTCTCCAGAAGAATGTGCATGTTAAAAATCACACAAACATATACGCCAATTTCAGAGGCCCCTCCGATTAAGAATATTTGATGTAGAGGGGCAAGAGAAGAGGCGTGAGGGATAGGATATTTGAAGGATGGCAAGAGGATGGGGAGAGCAGGGAAGGGGCCAAAGAAAGATGACCCAAGAGGTACAGGAAGAACTAGAAGGATGAACTGTCAGGAAGCTGTGGGAGACCAGAGACATACAGAGGGCATGGTCAAGAGTGCCAAAGGTTGTAGAGACCTCAAGTAAGGTCAGGACTGAGGCAGGTCTTTTGCACAAAAGTTACAAAATTACTAGTAATTGAGAATAGTTTTTGAAGAATGATGGTAATAGTAGTTTCAGGATTTTTTTTTTTTTTTTTTTTAGTCCAAGAAGTGTTCAGTGGTGGCATCTGGGTAGAAGTGAGGGTAGGGGATTTGTCATGATGGTTTATTTGCAGAATATTAACATAAGGTTGAACAATGATCAGCTGTCCATAGAAAGGACTGAGGGGTGTGTGGGATGCTGCCCCTATTAAGATGGAGTCAAAGCCAGAAAGCAGCGGCTGAAGAAATGATGGGAGTTGAGGAAATGGAGAAGCTCGGTTTATTGGGTAAGAGGGAAATTAGGTGCAGTTAAAAAAGTTGTCAAATTAGAAGTAACCTCACCTGGCAACTACTAATTGTTGTTATGGTTATTAAAATATTTTTATTAACTATTATATTAATTATTTAATTAACTAATTTAAATAAATTCTGTCTCCACATGCTTACTTCTGCCAAGCCAAATTATCTTAGAATAACCACTTGCCACCTAATGTTATTTTGCCTTTTAAGGACAAGTAAGATAATATTCTATATATCAAAAAAAGCATCCTGTCCATCTATTCCCATTTGAGAGGAAACATCAAGAGAGAGATTTTCCTGGAATATCCTTATCCAAATTCCCTTTTATTGTCCTGAAGCCTACAAATAAATAATACGTTTAATACAATTTTTTCTCTTTGGGGAAAAAAGGTGGAAATAACATGACTATAATTTGTTGTTTTCAAATAAGCCCGGCATGCGATTATTTTTTTCAGAGCCCCTATAAGAAATCTTTGTCTCAGATTTGTACCAGCTTGCTATTTTTCTTCAAACAAACAAACAAAGAAAAGCAAGTGATTGTTCTTTAGTGAACTCTCCTCAAATAATATCAAAGAATTATGGTTAAATGTCATAACTGTAAATCACTTCTGCTCTGGAGAGGTTAGAAAGGGCTTATAATATTTTCTCCTTTTTTTCAGACAGGATTTGGATCTGAGCAAAGCCTTTTGTGTCCTACCAACCTCAAAGTTTGTTGGGGATGAAAGTCCACATTTGCTCTGACATACTATAAAAGAAACCTCAGGAGCAGAAGGCTAAAACTAATTTTGTAATATATGAATTATGTCAATTCCATTTTAAATAGGTTTTTATTTAAATATAGATATCTATTCAAATGTGATTCTTGGTTCTGAAACTCCTGCATGCCATATGCGTGATACACAATATCAGTCCTATCAGAGAGAAAACACTCCAATGAAGTAAGGCACAGAAACAAGATTCAGACTAGATAAAGCCATGTGCAGGCCAGGAGTTTTCAAATCTTTTTTGTCATGCTGAAGCTGCCAGCTCCTGGACAACAATACATGTTTCCCTTGTCCTCTAGACCCAAGGGTATATGTCTCCTCTCTTGGAAATAAGAATATCTACAGTTACATTTAGGTGCCAATAATGTATAGAGGAAAGTGGATCCATCCAGAGTGTTCACAATGATCAAATTGCCTTGATCTCACTCTAACCCATTACATTGTTCCATTATTAACTTGCATTTGCTTTTTGGACATAAATGAGATGTCTTACTAGACATATTTTAGGGAGGCCAGAGAAGGTGGCTTCTAATCCATATGGAACAACCCAGTGGTAAATTTCTTTCAGGATGAATCACAATTTGCTATTATATATTGAGATCCTTCAAACTACACCCAAGAGAAAATCTGAGTTGCAAGACATAATTAGAAATGCGGGATGGTGCTATGCTGACAACTGGTGGTCTTTGACCTACATCTTCCGGTGTAGAATCTAGTATGACCCATGATAAATTTATCAGTTGAACTAAAGACTTTTATTGGGCAGTGCATGTGCTTTTTATAGGTATGGCATGGTGCTAAATACCCTAAGGATTACAAAAAATAAAAAATAAAGCAAGTGATAACACATGATGAATATAAAATGAGGAAACACTGCAGTTCAGAACAGGAGCTCAGTTCAGAAGCTGGGTTTGAATCCTGGCCAAGCCACTCCCTACTGCATAACCTAAGGAATAGTCTATGGTTTAAATGTTGTTTTACCAAGTTTCTAAAAAGAAGTTAGGAAAGAACCTGTCTGCCAGGAAGGGTTGTTGCAGGGTGCAGCACACAGTCAGGTCAGAGCTCCATGTCCACTCCTCAGAAAGCTACCACCTGGCTAGTGAGGCTGGCGGCCAGGGCAGCCAAGGAGAAATTGTACCTGATTCCAGGCCTCAGAGAGAAGCTGAGAAGGCCCCAGAGGACATGGGCAAGATCTGGCTGGTTCCCACACTGGTTTTGAGCAGGCTTTGGCCTCTGGGACCCCGGGGAAGGTGTCCAGGTAGGGTAAGCTCTGGAAGCTGGGGCCTCCCAGTTTTTGCCTACCGACATGGTAGCTTATTTGGTGTCAAATACCTGCAGTCTACTGCAGGAAGTCCTAGGGGATAGGAAGTCCAGAACAGGTTGGCCAGAAGGTGAGGCCCACCTCTTGCCTTTGACCTCCTGTCTTCCTGTATTGGACTTATGCACACACTTTTCTCTGGGACATGTCCAAGGAGATGTTCCAAATGCCTGACTGATACTTCAGGGCATACTAGGCCTTGAGAACAGTCAGAGACAAGGAAAAGTCCTCCCAGTTTCTAGTTTATTCTGAGATTCCTTTGGTGCACAATTTGCTTTATAAGTTTAGTCTGTCATCACCTTTGCTGTCACTTGTCTGGTGGCTGTCACCTGGAGGTTTCTTCCATTTGTGATGATGCTCCACCTGGCCAGGACCACCCTGCTCCTTTGTGCCTGCCCTCACCTCCCTGGTTACAGGCTGTTTCACCTGGATCCTGCACCTTTAACGTCAGGCTTTGACATCCAGCTGAGGAGGTGGTATTACATGCCACATGTGCTCCCCTCTGGGGATCCTCCGCTTGGTGAACTGGAAAGACCCTCCAAAGAAGCCAGTACTGTCTGCTCCTAATTCCATGAAGTGTGGACACTTAAGAACCAGAAATATCCCTCCAGGGTGCAAATTTATTCCCCCGAGTTCACCACCGGATCAGGTAGTCAAGGCTGTGAAGTTGGTACCATCCAGTACCATCCCACTTCCTTGCTTAAAGGAGATGGATGGAGAAGAAGGTCCAAGAAGAATCCCCAAAAAGAATGTCAGAGAATGAAGACATTCAAGTGCAGAACAATGGACAGAATGCTTAGAAGAGTCCCGATAGCAGTGGAGATCCACCACTGACTTCTAGGCCCCTGAAGATCACGGGAATCCTCACTTCCAGCAAGTGCAGTCCTGGGCCTCTGGATGTCAACCCCAAGCACCCACAAGAAAGCTTGAGTGGGAACACCCAACTGTCTCCCATCTGCTCCTCCCCCGAAGGCCAGGTGGTCACCAGCTTATGCAGCCCTGTGGGAGATGCCCTGCTTCCTATGAAGCCTGACTCAGAGGCAGCAGAGCTCTGACCCAAGCCCTTGCTGCTCCCTGCTGCCGGAGAGACCCACAGAGGGAGTGCTGTGTGAAGACCACCCACCCAGCCTCCCAGATTCACTAACTGCGTGTAAGGAGGTGGATGCTGGAGAGCCCTCAAGGAGCCATCCTTCACTGGCCTCTGCAGGCAGGAGGGCATCCAAAAGAAAAATGCCCTTTCCACTCCAGCTACCGCTGCCCCCAATGCTGTAGGGTCAAAGTGAGCTTCCCCACCTCCTAAGCTGCCTTGCCTTGCTGTGGACAAACACCTGAGCACCTTGGAGAACACTGGGTGTCAGTGTAACAAGATCTAGGAGGGAAAAACAGAAGTCGTGGCTGACTGCAGTGCACTCAGCCTGCCCCTTCTTTCTCTCCTCCTGGCTTGGCAATTGCCTACACCTTGACCCTGGCCACTCACACTGGGCAGACTCCTGCTACTACCACCAACTTGGCTGACCTATTTAACTGGCCCCAGAACGTGTTTGTCCCTCCACCTTCTCTGACACCAAACATTAATCAGGAAATAAGATACACAGTCCATCCCACTCCTCTTGCTGTTCACACTGACTTTCTTCCTCTTTATTCTAATCACACTTCAGAAATGTCACTTAAGGAAGATGGAAGCCTTCTTCATTCAATTATAACTAAGCAGCTCCTATTTCTGACCTCCCCGCACTGCCTAGGACCTCAGCCTTCTTCTCCCAGCCACCCTCCTGCCAAAACGAATCCTCAATACCTACATGTGCAGACCTCCTCCTTTTTTCACTCTCCTCCCAGTCCCTTCTACCAATACCTCTGTTTTCACTCCCAAGCCCACCACTTCTAGGGATGTCCCCCCTACCATCACAGCCAAGGCATCTCAGCCCACTTTAGATTCTGATGTTACTGGCATGGACACTACTCGCCTCCCCATGCTGTCATATACAGGTCTTCTCCAGACTCCAGTATGAGATCATCTTCATAAGTTCAGCTTTGTGGACCCACCTGTATTGAGGGATCTCTTCCCTTACTCAAACCATGTCATTGGCCCCTCATCCCACATTAGGGAGCCCTGGTGGTCAGCAGAAGAGAACCTCTCTCTCCAGTGATGCTGTTAGCACTGAACTGCGCCTTGTGGATTCTACAGTGACCAAGCTCCAGTAGACAGCACCTCTGCAAACTTCAACCCTGCCATTGATACCTGTGCGATGACACCACTCCTCCTTCCCAGGCTGTGGTTTTCCATTCTACCTGAGTCTCAATGGAGAACCATTCCCCATTTTCCATGACACTTCCTAATTCTGAGAACATCACTACCCAGTAGCAGCATTCCTTCAGTTAATGTCTCCACCCATTTACCTAAAAAATTAGTCAGCAAAGGAACCAAAGTTTCAAACCCTCCCTTGGATCCAGGAATAACCTTGCAGCCCACATCTGGGGCCAATGATTGGGCAGCAACCTGCAAACTCTTTACTGTTGGGAAAAGCGGTGGTCTTGGCACAGGGAATAGGTCTAACTTCTGCAGCCCCGCCAGCCAGAGGCAGCATGATGCACTCAGGGAGCACAGGCTTGCAATCGCCAGATTCTACATTTGACACCACTGTCAACACCCAGCTGGCCTTTGGTGACAACCTAGGTATTTTCCCCATTGACACACCCACTACTACTGGCTTTGGAGTTGCCACCAGGATGCCTAACACTGGGGACAGTAGCTCACTGTTTGACAATACATCTGTAGGCCCACTTGTGGTTATGGGTCCTGCAGCTCCCATGGATTGGGGGAGCTATGGGGTCAGTATGTCTACTCCAGGTCCTACTCATTCACAGGCATCCAGAGCATCAACTTTAGAGATGGACTTAGGAAGGCGCACAGCATTGCTTCTAGATCTCAGTTTGGCCATATAACCAGGGATGCATCTGGCCGCAGCATGACTGCTGCAGGAAGAGGAGCAGGTGTCATCCCAGCCCTTGAATACCCTGCTGGTTCCACCTTAAATCCCATCACCTGGAGCCCACCTGTCTATAACACAGCCGGAGGGGTGATGGGAGAGCATAACACCCTTCCCATGAGGGGAGGTGTAGTGTTCACACTTCCCTTCAGTGCACCTGTGGTTCACGGGGACAAAGAAAACCTCCTACACTTGGAAGAGTCACCACCATGGAGAAGAAACGTATGTCAAGGGATGTTTGTTTTCACCTTTCATCAGACCACCTGGAGCTCACCTGGCTACACCACATCCTTTATAGATAGAAATGCCAGCACAATCCCTGCGTTTAGACATCCATCTAGTTCCACCTTATATCCAAGTATCTGGAACCCACCTCTGCAGAATGCAGATGATGCTGTGGGGGGTTACAACATCACTCCCATGACTGGGGGACCCATTATTCCCACTTTTCATCAGTATAATTGGGGTCCACCTGGCCAAAGCACAGATGGTGCACTCATAAGGAAACATGTCTCACCTGTGATGACAGGCCACTGTGTCACCACATGCCATTGGATCGCTTGCAGCCCAATTATCCAGACCACAAGTAGAGTGATGGGGTCAGCACAAAACCTGCAATGACTGGATATGCTATCGACCCCCATTCATACGGAGTCCCTAGGGACCCCTGACCAAAAGAGTAGTGCTGGGGGGGATAGCACCAGACGTTTCTAGAGAGAAGCATCTACTATCAGTCAAAACACCTGTCTCCCTCCTAAGTTAAGGTACCCCTCTCACTTTGGAGGAACCAGGACTGTGTTTGGAGGCTCCAGCTCAGAGCAACTCTGCATGTGCTCTGGAGATGGCAAATGCCAGCTTCGCATTTGGGGCACCTGCCCAGAGATTCATAAGAACCACCAACCAATTCTTTTACAAATCTCAACAAATTAAGAGCAGATCTTCCTCTGGAAACTATGTATAACCATAAATGGACTTTGCTCCACTGGGAAGAAGTTTAGCTACTTTAAGTGGGGCTTAACCTGCAGATGGTCCTACATCAGGTCAGAGGACCACACTCAGGGATTTGTGTGTGGGTGGGGGGGGGTGTTTGAAAGTGAGGGGTAAATGAGCCCAGTTGAGAAATACACTGGACTTGAGACATTCTAGTGTGGAAAATAGAAGGTTGCTGCATATATCAACTGTGCCCTCCATGGATGGTCTATTAACTTGGACAACCCAAGCTCTGGGTCAGTTTTCTCTAGTCTTGAAACTGTTAGGATGCCAACTGTTGTTTATAGATGCTTCCATTTGCCTCAACGGGCCCTTAACAAGAAAGTATAATATAGGAGAAACTACTCCAAGGAGTTTTGTGCCTCAAGCTGCAGGTGGCTTCCATAAAGCCTTGGACAGGAGACAGCAACAAGGTATTTCAACTCCCCAGAGCTCCGCATTGAAAGCAAGAGATACCAGGAATGGAAAGCATTCCAATATTTACTTTGAAAGTGATTCATTAACAGTTTAGTGAGGTAACACTCTATACACAAGCATTTGCATTTATTTAACTCGACTCTGTGGTTTGCCTTAAATACATTTATAATTGCATTATGATGTAATGAAAACTATATGAGATCACAACTGACTTACCTATGTAGAAATTCTAATTTTGTTTTTTACTGGTTGTGTGATTAATAAAACAAACATTATTAACTTTTGTAAGAAATAAGTTCTTTATAACTGGTATGAAATGCTAACTTTTATATATACTTTTATTGTGTTATTGAGTTAAAACATTAGTATGGGAAACATTAGTTTGAGTGTAGACTTATAGTCTCACTTATTCACACCAGAAAAGGAAGGGGCAGGGAAGGAAATTAACATTTTTTGAGTACCTACTGTGTGCCAGGTGCTTGATTACTTCATTCCTGAGAAGTCTGTGAGACAGTTAATTATGTCCTTATTTAAGAAGCTGAGCTTCAGAGAGATAACTTGTCTAAGTTTTAAGGGTGATGGTTTATACAGTTTGAGAGTCAAACATAGATATATGTCTTTAAAGGTCATCTCTCTTTCTCTTCTATCAGCTTTCCAATAAAAGCAGATAATTTAACAGGCTTCAAGGATGTGTCTTGGAATTGTGGACATAGGGCCTGGGAGGGAAATAAAACTGTTCATTGATCATTAAAGAAAAAATTTAGTAAGTGACAGGTAATAACACTCATGTGGGGTTGGTCTACAATTCCTCCAGCATTTTTTTTCATGGCTGATTCAGGGGCCAAAATTCTCACCCCCTTTTTCTCCCTTCCAGTTCATAAATGTTTGATAGTCATTGAACATTGATTTAAATTTGAGTTGGTATGCTAATCTTTCTATCAAGATTTTCATTTTCCCTATTATTTCTGGTAATGATAATAATTTTAAAAAGCTAAAATGTGTTAAAAGATGCCCAGTAAAAGCATAATGTGTGCCTGTTGTGTGTATTATTTTATTTAAACTTCATGATAATCCATGAGGTAATTAACAATTGTCATTGTTTCTTACAGATACTGAAGTCAAGGTTTGAGAGACAGCCCACATCCATACAGTTAGTAAGCAGTGGAGTTTGGATTTCTGATGCCAGAGCTCTTGCTCTTGGGCCCCAAGCTGTGTGTCCGATGCCTGGAGGCGATCAGTACCTCTTGTTAGCATGACCACCAATGCAGCTTTCAGGACATGTGGGGAACATGCTAGGAACGGGAACTTTCTTACAGCTCTTGAGAATGTTTACCTAATGTTGACACTCAAGTGGTTACATAATGTAAATTCACATATATACACACACTGACACACATGCACACCTCACAGTATACAAAGAAAGAACTAGTAAGCCGAGTGATTTGTAGAACCCATTTTCTAAAATAGTTTTCAGGACTGATTGAATGTAACTTAAATATTCCATTTCCATGTGAGGTATATGTTTTTGAAGCCATACCTTAAATCTAAATCTAACATCTGTTTCAGTGAATACCCTACATGAATGGCTACAGAATAAAATTTATGGGTAAGAGGCTCAGAATCATTTCTGTTGACTCACTTAGAATGAGACCATGTGTATGAGGGGGCGTTTCTGAATTCAAAATTCTGCCTGATCTCTGAATTTTCTCACCAAAACCTGGCTTTAGATATCTAGTCATACTCTAGAAAGAAGCTCAGATACATTTCTTATTGTTGTTTTTAGCAGAACATCTGGTATTTATTGGCAGACTGCATTAGTGATGATTTTCTGTAAAATTGAAGCCAGAACTTGATGGAGGATGAGTTCATCTTGCTTATGTTATTTTCTCTGTGACAAATCCAAAGCCTAAATATTTCTTCCTTCCTACAGTGACATCTGAAAACATAATAACTGCAGTCATGGGATTTTAGGGATTTCAACTAAAGATTATGCAAAGTGTCAAGATGAAATAATAAATCAACAATTTAGCAATAATAACATGCTACATTGTTAAATGCATCTCTAAATATATATGAAAAACAACTCCACAGAAATACATTTTGTTTTGTACTCAATATAGTTGAAAAGAGATATCCTAATTTCATTTCTCAAAGCACAAGTGTATTCCCCCAAGAAGCAATCTTTCCTCCACAGGCTGATTTAGATAATAAAATGAAAAGGAGATGACTGGATGACTCCTCCAACCTCCTGCTTCCAGAATGGAAGCTGGGAGCCCCTCGGGGTTGCAGGGCAGTTCGGAGGCTGTTGAAGCTCTCCGAACAGCTGTTAGGCAGCCTCAACAGAGCTTGTTAACAGGACTCCTGGTCAGGGCCATATTAACTGGATCCCTTTACTGTCACCACCACACTCCCTCTTATCATGTCCCTCCATTAGCACTCGCCCACCTTCCCAGCTTGCTCTGTTAGCACGTCCACCCTCCTGAGAGAAAATAATTCAGCCTCTCTCTCTGTCTCTCTCTGTCTCTCTCTCCCTCTCTCTCTCTCTCCCCGTCCCTCCCTCCCCTTTTCCTTCCTCTCTCTCTCACCTCCCTCTGGCTAATCGGGTCCCATATCCACCACTTTTCCTCCGTCAATGCTGGTGCTCTCCCCTTCTTCTCTCTGACAGCTATTTCTCCCACACCTACCCTGTGGGTCTTTTTTTCCCCTCCATCAAGCAAGTACTCCTTAGTTTCCATACCACTGATGGAAGGAACTGCTTGGATATCTGAAATCATCAAACTAGACATATTTCCTGTTCCTTTGTGAGAGGCAGAACACAGAATTGGTTAGGAACCCAGGCTTTGCAATTAAACTAGAACTTGACTTAAATCTCAGTTCTGACGTGGGCTTGAATGCAGCCCGCAGAACTAATCTCCCTTAGCTCCTGTTTCCACATCCATTAAATGAGCGTAGTACATTCATAAAGTTAAGTTTTTGGATTAAAGAAGCCATTGTTATAAATGCACTTTACACAGCCATGGGAACAGAATCAGCAGACAGTCAAGAACAGCATCTGTTATTTTTCATACCCTATCTCTTGATCGGATAGCCCTGGCCTTGTCCTTGCTTTGCTAAGGTCTGCAAGCCTCCCTCCTTGGCCGCTCTGGTGAGCCTGTTCCACTTCACCACCTAGGAATTTGTACATTCAGGAACTTTCTTAGAGCATATGTGATATTCTATCCCCAGTTTGTCTCTATGCCATGGCCACAAAATTATTCCCTGTTAAATTATTTAAGGCATTATTCCCTCAGGACACTTTAGTAATCCAGAGGTGGTGGGAGGGGAAGGAGACATGGGGAAGAAGGGAAGGGGTGGTAAGGAGTGTCTTCTAAAAGGTCTTTTATTCCTCCAGTAAAGTTGGGTGATGGGCCAGCTGTGCAGGCAGGAGAGGTGACCTGGGGTAGCACCTTCTCTGCCTGCTCACTGCAAACCTTTTCTAACATCTCCTTGCTTCCTCACTGCGCATCAGTGCAGGTTTTGTTGGGTGTGGTGTATCAGAAAAATTAATATGATCTTGACACCATGCAAAATAAATTCAATTCTTTGTAAATACTTGGTAATCACATTTGATCCTCACACCATCTCTGGTTGCCATTTTTATGCCCATTTTACAGGAGACCAAGTTGGCCTTAGAGAGGGTACACGGCCTGCTCTAGGTCACTCAGCTAGCCCACGGCGGAGGCCTTGCGATGCCCCAGCCTTGGCTGCGCTGGCCCCACCTTACTCACATAGCCTGTCAGGGAGAAGTTCTGCCACATGGAGACTCGCGTTCTTTCTCCCCCAACAGTACTTCACTCGTGTTCAGGGGTGGACACCCTTTAACATGCGAGATAGGCTGTGTCTCTCCTAAGTAGTAGCCGGGAAACTCTGTCTCCTCATGAGGAAGGAAGAAAGCTCTGGGGAAAGGCCAGGTGTCCCCTGCACTGAATTCCAATTCTGCTTTTTATATACTTTTTATTTTTCACTTACAGTTGGTGTATAATATTATATTCATTTCAGGTGTACAGCCTTGTGATTAAACATCTATATAACTTACAAAGTGATCACCCCAACAAATCTAGTACCCACCTGACACCACCTATAGTTATTACAATAGTATGACGATCTTCCCTGTGCTGCACTTTACATCCCATGACTATTGTGTAACTACCAATTTGTGCTTCTGAATCCCTTCACCTTTTCCTCCCGTCCCCCCAAAACCTCCTCTCATCTGACAACAATCAAAATGTTCTCTGTATCCATGAGTCTGTTTCTCTTCTCCTTGTTCGTTTATTTTGATTTTGAGGTTCCACATGTAAGTGAAATCATCTGGCATTTGTCTTTCTCTGTCTGACTGACTGACAGCATAATATCTTCTAGGTCCATCCATGCTATTGCAGATGGCAAGGTTTCATCCCTTTCTGTGACTGACTCATACACTATTGTTCATATGCAAGACTTTTTCTTTATCCATTCACCTTAGGTTGTTTCCATACCTTTGCTATTGTAAATAAACATATGGATGTATGTGTCTTTTTTATTTAGTGCTTTGGGTTTCCACAGGTAAGTACAAAAGGTGGAGTTGCTGGGTCCTTCTTCATCTCTTGGTATAAACTTTGTTTGAAATACTATTTTATCTGGTATAAGTATTGCTATCCCAGCTTTTTGTTTGCTTGTTTGTTTCCATTTTCATGAAATATCTTTTTCCATCCCTTTACTTCCAGTCTTTCTATCTGAAGTAAGCCTCTTGTAGATAGCATATGTAAAGGTCTTGTTTTGTTATTATTAAGCCTCCATATGTCTTTTGATTAGAGCACTTAACTCATTTGCATTTAAAGTAATAGTTGAGATGTATTTATTGTCATTTTATTCATATTTATTATTATTTTTTCTTCTTAAATAAGAGCATTTTATGTTTCACGTAATACTGGTTTGGTGGTGATGAACTCTTAGCTTTTTCTTGTCTGAGAAGCTTTTTTTTTCTATCCTTCAATTCTAAATGATAGTTTTGCTGAATAGAATAGTCTTGGTTGTAGGTCCTTGTTTTTCATCACTTTGGTTATTTCTTGCCACTCCTTTCTGGCCTGCAAAGTTTCTGTTGATGAATCAACTGACAGTCTTATGTGAATTATCTTGTAGCTAACTAATTGCTTTTTTCCTGTTGCTTTCAAGATTCTTTGGCATTTTAATTATACTTTGTCTTGGTGTGGGCCTCTTCGGATTCATCTTGTTTGAAACCCTCTATGTTTCCTGGACTTGTATGTCTATTTTCTTTACCAGGTTAGGGAAGTTTTCCGTCATTATTTTTTCAAGTAGGATTATAAATTTTAAAAAATATTTTTATGGACTTTTTTTTTTTTTTTAGAGAGGGGAGAAAGGGAAAGGGAGAGAAACATTGATGTGAAAGAGTAACATTGCTTGATTGCCAACATTTAGAAATGAATAGATTTCGCACACAAATCTGAATTTTCAGTGTCACTTGAAAGATATGAAGACTGTAATACTGGGCATAGGAGCATCAATGTCCAGCTGCTGTGGGGCTCAAAGTCTCCAGTTCGCCACAGTCCTCCTCTGCCCACTTATTTTATTGGCTTATGTCTTGTAGGTTTTGAGGTTTTGACCCAGGCTTGAGGAATAGTTTTCAGATTACATTTGAAATAAATTAAATTGTTATCCACTTTCTATTCACCCCTTCTTTGTCCCGGTACCTCCACCTTTCTCTCAGGGTAAATACTCAAGTGATCAGGCTAGTAAGTAGACTAGCTTCCAACCACCAGGCTCCAACCACTAGACAAAACTGAGATCCCCGCAGCGCAACTCCGGGTCTCCTGCTGGGCCAACTACAGCCTTTTTGTTTCTGAACTCTGGGGAGATTGGGAGAGGGGCTTCGGCAACCAAGGTGAAAAAAAGCACTCCAGCATGGACCTTTTTCAACATTTAAGTGAGCAAGACTAGTATGCTAGTACTTGTCCAGTGAGATCATCCATGCCTGTATCTGAGGCAAAGTGGACAGTGTTTTTGCCCTTAAACACACTCCTTTCTAGTCTGACTCTGTGCATTAGCTCTGTGTGTGTGTGTGTGTGTGTGTGTGTGTGTATGTGGTTTATTTATTAAATTTAAGCTTCACAGAGGCAGCATAGTGCTTTGCACAATGTGGACAGTCCATAAATGTAGTTTAAAAGGAATGGATTGAATTATTTATTTATTCCACAGGCTTTGTATGTTCATGGTCATATAGTAAATAAACCAAGTTTGGTTTCCTTATATGTGTTTGATTTTCATACAATTATATTTCATACCAAGAAGAAATCCAATCAGCACTGTCATAGGGAAACACCTCTGACCAACACATAAAGCATCTTAATCAAAATAACATTTAACTTTTAAAATTAAAGTATAAACAGGAGAAAAATTCATGGATGTGCTAATTGTTTTATCCTGCTGTGGACTCTACCAGGCATTCTGTCTAGAGCTACTACCAGGAATGCATACAATAACTAATGCAGAGTCTAGAAAAATTAGTCAAAAAATGTAAGTCCATTTTTAAATCACTGGATATTGATAGTACCTTTTATTTCACCCTCTACTATAATTTTAAGCTCTGGGAAATTAATACAGATAAAGATGGGAAGAAATAATTGCTAGAGGAAATATTTCTATTAAGGTGGTGGATTAAGGAGAAGGTAAAATTTTTCTGGCTGAATACAAAGTTTCTATGTATAATTACAGGAAAATCTTAAAATAATAGTAAAATATTCTTCCAATAAAATCCATTAAATGACTTGTGTACTGAAGATTTGGCTCAAACATCTCATGTGTAATAGTGCCTAATACTTTTTAACTGAGACTGTTCAAGGAGCCATTGCACTAATTTTTTTTCTTTTTTTTCTGTTTAGACAGTACTGTGAATAATAATTTATACTCATCAGGATTTAAGAGACAATTTCTCTTTGTACAATGGATTTTCTTCTAACCCAACAGCCTTTTGTAAAAAGATGTCTTTGGAGATATTGGTAAGACACATACAATTACTAAATTGACTTTATTAAATAATTTTCTCTTTTATTTTGTACAAAAAAGTTGTACATTCATTCTGAAATTTGATGACTTAAAAGTTAATTTTAGAAGAAAAGGCTAATAATTGATGCAAAAATATATATATATTAAATCGCTCACATTTCATCTGTGTATAATTTCATACACAAACTCTTTTTATAACACTAGGATTCTTGTATTTGTTTTGTTAAAGTGATCGATAATTTCTAGATTCCATAAAAAATGAACATTTAAGTTGTTTTAAAAACAACTATATAGTGGCACAAAAGAACTCATTGGTTAGCTGAAAAGGAACCCTAACCCAATCAGAACCTCCCGAAGGGCAGGGGGCGCTCTGGCGGCTGTGGACCTGTGTAGCTGCGTCCACCCATCAGCCTCCCCAAACGCTGGGCTCAGTCCAGGCTCTTCAGCTGCAGAGTCGATCCTGGGTCGCTGAGCAGCGCTGGCCCAGAGGCCTCAAGGTCAGTCAGAGGACAGACCCAGCAGGGGGCCTCGAGCCCCCGGGCAGAGTCCCCAAGGGCTGAGTGAGCTCAGTCTGCAGGCTGAGCCAGGCCCTGTTTCTTTGGGAGGCCTCGGGATTAGCCACCGAGGTCGGAGCCTTGGCCGGGCTTAAACGCACAGTGCTTTGAAACTAGGACGGGACAGACACTGCCAGAAACAAGGCGTGTTTTTCTCTTCCGTGGGAGAGAACACTATCCTCCAGTCTCCTGCATGCCTTGCAAGCTGGTTGACCACAAGTCCTCAGGGCTTTCAGGGCCACCCCCAGCCGGGCAGCCCGCTTTGTTCTGGCGCACTGAGGGGTCCGACTGAAGCTGACACGTTAGGTGAAGTCTCTGAAATTTGAAGGGTCACCGTACACCGTGGCGGTTCTTCAACACATCTCCTTAAACCGCCTTGTGCTGTCGTCACTGTGTCTTTTCAGCTGAAAGTCGTGTCTGCGCCACAGGGCTGAATGCCAGGGATGCGACTGAGGCAGCTCACGGAGTTGCCCCCATGCCAACCAGCTCAGGTTGCAGCGCCGCCAAGTGGTCAGGGACAAATGAGACTTCACTCCTGTGACTGAGGATCATGTTAGTGGGAGCGGCCTAGGACGGTCAGAAGGCTGGGGACCTTCTCTTGGTTGTTTAGGCTTTGAACTTGGTTTTCTCCATTTGAAAATAATTCCTACATTATAAGTTTATTGTGAGAATTAATTATAAGCTGGGTACCTAGAGAAAAAAAACTTTATATATCCTAAACCACTATACAAATCTCAAGTGATATTTTAAATTGCTTTGCTTATAGGTGAAATCAGGAACCAATGAGCAGCCAGACTTGATGGATACTAATGTCTTCTGAATTTTTCTTTCTTTTTAGGCTTCTATTCTAAACTATTGAAGTATTGAACTATATGTAACATTTGCTTAGTTTCTGAATGTTTCAAACTGTAGAAACAAGGGAGATGGATATATGGGGTGTCCCCCCAAAATGTGTACACACTTTAACAGCTGATAGCTGTGGACTCTATTACATTTTGAAAATGAAATGCATTTTAATAAACGCTGACTTTATAGTGTGCATACATTTTTTAGAACACCCTGTATTTACAATATAAGTAATTTATCTCCTGCTTCCACTCATGCTTTTATGCCTATTACTTCTCTATTTCCTTTCCTAGGTTTCTAAGTTTTTATTTCTAGAGATCCTTTCTTTCTTTCTCTTTCTTTCTTTCTTTCTTTCTTTCTTTCTTTCTTTCTTTCTTTCTCTCTCTCTCTCTCTCTCTCTCTCTCTCTCTTTCTTTCTTTCTTTTTCTTTCTCTTTCCCTTCCTCCTTCCCTCCCTCCCTCCCTCCCTCCCTCCCTCCCTCCCTCCCTCCCTCCCTCCCTCCTTTCTTTCTTTCTCTTTCTTTCTTTCTTTCTTTCTTTCTTTCTTTCTTTCTTTCTTTCTTTCTTTCTTTCTTTCTTTCTTCTTTCTGTCCCTCTTGACTATCTAGCTTTTTTGTATCATAACTTTGTCACATATCATGGACCTAAATGACCATATATGTACCATTTTTCCTCAATTTGCATTTTTAACTCAGAAATTTCTCTTGAAAGATAATGTATACCTAGGTATGCATGAATACCCTGCTTCCAAGCCCCTAAAATTGTTCCCTTTTCTATATTCCATTCCTTAACCAGACTTTATCTCTTCAATCCCATTTTCCCCTGGAGTTAGAGTTATCTTTCTTAAATTCAAATTTGATCATGTTTTGCCCTAATTTATTTAAACTCTTCTAGGAGCTTTCTATTCCCTTTTTAATTTATACCTCTTTATCTCTTCAAACTGAACTCCCATTGCTCTTCACCGCTTAGAAATGACTTGTGGTTTCCCCACTGTAGGTGGCTTCTTGCCTTCACACTACCTCTCAAACTGTGCGCTATGGTTTAACCAGCCATTCTGTCTTGTCTGCTTAACAAGCTCCTGTTTAACAGTCATCAAAATATCTTCTGTAATGCCTGAAACCATGCCCCCTCAGAAATCTGCTCTGCTTGCCAGCTCCTCAAACAGGGTTAATTCCTTCTGCTGTTGTAGTTTGTACACTATGTTGCACTGATTTGTCCCTTACAAGACGCTAAGTCATTTGAGTATAAGGTCCATTCCTTATTCATTGTTCATCACTGTATATGGCTCACAGTACAGCTCCATGCACATGCTAGATGCTTAATAATGTTTGTAGATAGCAATTTAATGAAGATTGCAACATTGGTGCTCCCCTGACCTCTAGGTTGGTTTGCATTTACCTAATCAGTGGGGAAATGTGGATGTGGAGAGGACATTACTTTTGTATCTCACCTCTTCATGTGTATTCATCTGGAATTTAGGTGCTCTAATAAGAGGATCCTTCCTGGAGGGGGCGGGGGAGGGGGGAGGCTGTTTTCCAGTTATTACTGTCAATGGGTTTTCTACCATGAAGAAGTCACACCTAGAAAGATACCCATTGAATGTTATTTCCAAAGAAAAACACCATTCACCCATTCAGCACATGTTCTCCGAACTCTTGCTGTCTGCTGGACGCTGCTCTGAGCATTGGGGATACAGCAGTGAACAAGGCAGACCCAACTTTCCACCTTCATGAAAGAAGAAAGAAAGAAAAAGAAAGAAAGAAAGAAGAAAGAAAGAAAGAAAGAAGGAAGGAAGGAAGGAAGGAAGGAAGGAAGGAAGGAAGGAAGGAAGGAAGGAAGGAAGGGAGAAAGAAAGTATACTTTATTTAAAGAGAAAAAGCACTTCATTTTTTCACAGATCTTATACTGTTTTCTTCCCCCCAATCCTTTCTTCTCCCCTCTCTACATTCTCTCTTGAAAACATTTTAGAGACTTAAAAGTAAAGAGAAAATTAAAATGTTTTTGGAAGGGCTAGATTAAACGTCATGACAAATATTAGGAACGGAGTTTCCATTCCTATTTTGTAGGAAGAGTGAGAAGAGGTTGCCATTTTGTTAAGGGAGGTTGGTGCCAAGCACAGACAATCAGGTATCTTCTACTATCAAGATACCACCACTAACTTGTGTTTTGATCCAAGTAAGTTTTAAAAATATACGTTTTGTCAAATTATCATATCCTTGTCTCAGTCAGAGTGAATATACGTGTACAGCTTTTCGAAGTGATGTTGATCTAGTATTTCTAGTGCCTGAGTGTGTGCTTCAGTGATTTTCACTGGAATGGACAGCAGGCACCATTGAGCCATCCCAGGGTGGTAGTAACTTGTACTCTCAAATTTTGGGTTAGTCTTTCAAAGCCCCGTGATGAGTATGTATCTCATGTGACTATAAGAGCTATGTCTGCCCATTTCTCATCTTTTCAATTGGACATAGTTTAGCTGCTTAATACTAAAGAGTTTAGAGTGCATAACCACATTGGCGAATGGAAACAAAGTTTTAATGACTGTTAAACGAGAAAAGCAGCACACCTAGTGCAAAGTGCTCTACAGTCCCCTTGGACAACGACAGTGCCATTTCCAGGGGTGTGAACCAACACCTTCTTCTTGACTGGGAGTCAGGGACACAAACTAGGCCTTCCATGCACATCCAAGAGGAGTCTTTTACATTCCGGAAATAATGATTAATGAAGTTTACACAATAGAATTTCAGTCATATGGATTTTATTTTCTCCTTCATTTAGTCATAGCTTTCCCCCCACCCTCTTTATAGCTAGCTCTTGACTTTGGAAATTACTCAAACACACTTAGACAAAAGCACAAGAACAATAGTTCTGGAAAATGTAGGACAGTGTTGCTGAGAGCCTTTGCCAGAAACTTTTAATTAAAGAGATCTGACTATGTTCAAGCCATTCACTTTCACCCTCCTGCCAACCCTGAAGCACTGCAGATGAAAGTGCCTTAGGGAGCTTGGAATTTAAGAGAGTTCTTTAAACTTTCTTTCATCATTTCATACCTAACCCAAGAGTTATGCTAGGTCAAGGGTTGGTGACCTGTGGCTCGCACACAAAAGTGGACTGATATGAGGGGCAGCTTCTTGGGTACATTCCTTCTTTCTGAGAAACACTCCTTTCCTTCCTCCACACACCCTCATCTCCAGGAGGGCTGCAGAACCACCAAAACCCTAAACCAGTTTTTCTTTCTCTTTTAGTTAAGTTTCTAAGGTGTTGACTAAAAGAGACAGTCAATTAAGGACAACTCCTTCCCAAACCGTTTGCATTTAAGAGGAAAGCCTAAGAGATAGAAGAGCCTGCAGGTAGCTTTAGTGTTGGAAGGAGAAGCAGAAAAGCTGGGAGTGTTGCTTTTAGACCCAGGCAGCTGGATCTTTGTACACTGCCCCCTGCACTTATAGCAGAGATTATAAGTAGATGGTTCCAAATAGCTTTTTAAAATCCAAAATCCATTTTCAAAACAATTTTTTTCTATCCATAGTTTTAAAAAAATCTTAGATATATTTTACAAACATCAAAAGGCTCACTTAGTCAGGCATCCTGCTTTATATTTTAAACAATTGTAATTTCAGGATTTGTCTCTATAGTCATGTAACTCTAATTCTTTGACCAGTATCACTGCTTTCTCCTGAATTTTCTCCAAGTTATCTTTTTCTCTTA
Organism: Miniopterus schreibersii; assembly: GCF_964146895.1. Taxonomy (NCBI): domain Eukaryota; kingdom Metazoa; phylum Chordata; class Mammalia; order Chiroptera; family Miniopteridae; genus Miniopterus; species Miniopterus schreibersii. The sequence goes on along the minus strand of NC_138106.1, from coordinate 84,909,869 downwards.
ATTACTCATTTAATAACCAAATATAGTTCCACAGTAATATCTAACACGCAGAGACATTTGAAATAAAAATTCCTACAGGGAACACTGCTTTTTTTTTTTACTGTTTAAAAATTATTTTATTAACTTCAAGTATGAAATTGTGTACAAATTTGAAACTATTCTTTTGAATATGTCCAAGAGTAGCCAGATGTACAATGACTCTGAAGAAAAAAAGCTAGGTTGAAACATAGCTGCTCCTTGTTCAATCTGCAGCCCCAGTCTGAACAACAGACCCTTAAAATTTGTTCACAACCACACACAATGCATTTTTATTTGAGACGTCAATAATTTAATTTACTTTAAAATTGTATCATCCAATGCATATCTCTTGAGATTACTCAATCTTTTCCTGACTGCTTTTCCAAATTATTTAGATTTCCTTGAATTTTGATCAAATTTTCCAAAGGGTAAGCAGCACCTTCTTCCAGGATGTTATGCTTGAAATGAATAAATAGGATCCCTGTTTCACCATCCAAGTCGTGAGTAGAATGTTTAAAAGCCTTTGGCCTCAGTACTCTCTAGTGTGGAACGTATCCAAGCAGTTCTTTTCACTTGGTGTCCCAACATGTATAAATAAGAAATAATATTTCTCTAAGGCTTGACAACTCCCACCACAGTCTGGGAAATGAACACAGAATTTCCAACTTCTTTGTCCAATCTGAACATTTCATGCTACTGAGACAGAGTTTTGTAAGCAGAGCACAGATGATTGCCTTTGGCAATGCTACAATGGGACATTAGGAAGAGTTTTTGGGTGGTGAGGTAGCAGGAGCATGGAATTGAGGAGGACGCGTTCGTGAAGGGCACCCCCTGCAGTCACCACACTGTTTTCCATGTCCATGAGTTCTCACTCTTTTATTTCATCTTTGCTCAATACCCCCGGCCCCAACAACCCACCCCACCAGAGCTCTCTGCCTGCTCTCTATCTATATGAGTCTGCCTCCATTTTGCTTGGAAGTTCAGTTCAGTTCTCTGCCCATTTTTTAAATGGATTGTTTGTTTGTTTGGTGTTGAGGTGTATGAGTTCTTTATATATTATAGATATTGTTGGGCCCTTATCAGGGCTTTTGTTTTTAATGGAATCAGCATGATATGGTGAAGAGGCCACTGTCTAGGATCCAGTTCTGGTTCATTCACCTATTCTTTGTGTGACTATAGGCAAGTTTCTTTGCCACTTAGTTTCTTCATTGCAGTTAGGGGTAATAATAGCACCTGCATCATAGGCTTTGTGTGAGGATTAAGTTAGTGTATAGAATTTGTGGCACTTAATTAACAGTTCATTAGGATTAAAAGAATTAATCAATATATCTTAACACTTAGTACATGGAAGAAAGAGAGGGAGATTTAAAAAGAAACACAGACATAAGCTTTGCATATAAATAAATTTAAAAGTTGAAAAAGAAAATAGTGTAACTAATTTGGACTTTGAAAATATACTTGTAGTACTATGCAGGCTGTTATTTGAGGTCATCGCCTCCCTCAGCTTACATTCATTCACTCATACATGATACATTTAGTAAGTGTTGATTTAGCAGGTAATTGTGAGATATTGTGCTAAACGTAATGGATATATATAAGAATTAATTGTATTCTTCTCTCAAGAAGCTTAGATTGTAGTACTCAAAAGTGTACATACATACACACATGCACACACACAATTAAAGAAAGATGACATCCGTTAAATGTATGAACGATGTATCTCTGAGTTCTGGGAGAGAGAGCTTCTAACCAGAATGGTTTAAATATGGAATAATTGTGGATTTGGCCCAATCTATTGAAGCAGAGGGCCAAACTAATGATTCAAAGGCTGAATTTGTCACCAGGCTAAGAAAACATGCACAGGATTGCAAAGGTTTTGGGGTTTTTTTTGGGTTTTGGGTGTTTGTTTTTTGCTTATTTTACAATATTTAAACATTGAAACTGTATTTGGGAGTTTTATTGAAAAACTGGAAGATCTGGCAACAACACTTAACCTTTATTTCAACACCGCCCAATCATTTGGGGGCGAGTTGTCTTGGTTCGTTTGAACTGCTGCAACAAAATACTGTAGGCTGGGGGCTTGTAAACAACAGACACTATTTCTCAGAACCAAGATCAAGGCACGGACAGATTGCATCTGGTGTGAGCCCGCTTCCTGGTTCATAGGTGGCTGTCTCCTTACTCTGTCCTCACATGGCCAAGGCACAGAGAGGCAGGCTGGGCCTCTTGTGACTACCTTAAGGAGTCCCAATCATGAGGGCTCCACCTTCATGAGCTCCTATAATTCTAATTACTGCATAAATGTCCCACCTGTTAATACCATCACACAAATATGAATGTCGGGAGGACACTAACACTTCAGTCCGTGATACAAGTAATGATTGCCCCTCTAGCAGGGGCATTCACTCTTTCCATTGCCATGGGAGCAGCAGATATTTGTAAGCTGGAGCTCAAACCCGCAGCCACCGGTACACAGTGATACACAGAAGTTAAAGACTTCAGTTCCAGGGTTACACATTGTTTGCTGCATAGTGCCTGCCAATCATTCTCTTCCACCCATTCAGCTTTGTTGAGAGGCAAAAATTTACTCAATAATAACATGCAGCATAATTGAACTTAACAATTCTCTTCCCATAGAAATCAGTTGTATTTTGTATTGTTGCAAAAGAAACTGGCCATACCTTTCTAGGGTCTAGGGTCTAGACCATGTCAGAGGAGGGTTCAAGCCCAACTACCAAGGCCACCTCTGAACTGTTCTTTTTCCCACTTGCCCCTGTTTTTATACTCATGTGTCCTTTATTGCCATTTTAAAATTTTGCTAAGATTTACATAACATAACATGTACTCTTTTAGCCACTTACAGTTACCATTTAGTGGCATTAAGTCATTTACCTACATAACTCTTTCATCTTGCAAAACTAAAACTCTATACCTATTAAACAGTAGTTCCCCATTTTCTCTTTTCCCTAACCTCTGGCAATTACCATTTGACTTTCTGTCTCCATATATTTTATTTTCTAAAAACCTCATAGGACTGGGATTATACAAGTTTGTCCTTTTGTGACTATCTTATTTCATTTAGCACGTTTTCAAGGTACAACCATGTTGTAGCATGTGTCACAACTCCCTTTCTCCCTTCCTTCCTTCCTTCCTTCCTTCCTTCCTTCCTTCCTTCCTTCCTTCCTTCCTTCCTTCCTTCCTTCCTTCCTTCTTTTTAAATATGTCTTTATTGATTTCAGAGAGAGGAAGGGAGAGGGAGAGAGAGGCAGAAACATCAATGAAGAGAGAGTCATTGATCAGTTGCCTCCTGCACGCCCCCTACTGGGGATCAAGCCCACAACCCAGGCATGTGCCCTGACAGGGAACTGAGCGAGGATCTCCTGGATCATAGGTCGATGCTCAACAGTTGAGCCACACCAGCTGAGCTGGAATTCCCTTCTTTTTTTAAGGCTGAATAATCATATTCCATTGTATGTATGTACTACTTTTGTTTATGCATTTATCCATCAGTGGACACTGGGGTTGTTTCCACCTTTTGGCATTGTGAATAATGCTGCTATAAAAAAGGGTGTGCAAATATCTGAGTGTCTACTTTCAATTCTTTGGGGTTTATACCCAGAAGTGGAATTGCTGGATCAGATGGTAATTCTGTGTTTAATTTTTTTAAAGAAACACCATACAACTTCCCACAGCTGCTGCATTGCCTTACATTCCCACTAGCGATGCACAAGGGTTTCAATTTCTCCACCACAGTCTCGTGTTCTTTTATCCCATCTCTCTTCCCTGCAGCAGAAACTTCTCTCTGTGTGCCAAGTTTGAGGTCTACCTACAACAAAAAATATTAAGATAGGTGTCCAAGTAAGATTCAGATTGAAGT
>NC_138106.1:84845974-84898474 GCF_964146895.1 Miniopterus schreibersii | reverse complement strand
AATAATGCAACAATATAATTACAAGGAAAAGTTTATGTCTTTTGGGGGCAATTATATTAAATCATATTAAGAAGTACATGGAATTTTTATTATTTTATTTTATATATATTTTTAAATATATCTTTATTGATTTCAGAGAGAAGAAGGGAGAGGGAGAGAGAGAGATAGAAACATCAATGATGAGAGAGTCATTGATCAGCTGCCTCCTGCATGCCCTCGACTGGGGATCCAGCCAGCAACCCGGGCATGTGCCCTGACTGGGAATCGAACGAGGATCTCCTGGGTCAACGCTCAATGACTGAGCCAAGTCTGGCTGGGCAGTACATGGATTTTTTAATTTTATGTGACATTAGTATGCGATGTTTTTTCTCTGTGCAAGTTCAACTGAGAGAGCAGGAACACAGGTTTATTCCACCGACTGCTACTGTAGGTCTATATTAATAACTTGTTAGTAAGACTGTCTTGACTCTTACCCTGTACTAAACAGCACACCATCAGGCTCAGGTCAGCTTTCCGTGTCTGGGCATGCTTCTGTGGGTTTTTCTTCAATGGCATAATTTTTTTCTCATGCTATTTAACTTATCTAATAACTTATGTTTCAAATGCTTCAAATTACTTTCCAGGATTATTCTCAAGTTTGAAGCTGATCATACCCTTTATTAGAATTGTTCAGATCCATTCCTTCAGCACAATTTGGCTGGGAGCTTTGATAAATCATAGTTCCCTGCCCTTTTCTCCAAACGTCAGAAGATGCCATGGGTGCTGCCCTGTTATTCTCTGTGGACATTGACCCAGGCATCTGTCCACAGACATTTTCTTACTTACATATGTGAGTACACACACGCCATTCAACACGTACATACACACACAGACTTGTACACATATATACACAAAACCCATAAAACCTCCATTTTGGATGTGAAGAGAGTTTCAGTTCTTTAATCAAGGCTTTTGAACTTTTTTCCCCTTTCAGTGTAGTCTTCCTATACAGAACTTAAAGTAAAAAAATTAAAAAATGACAGTTCTTCATTGAGTCATTGCTTCTCCTTTGAGAAAAGGGAAGAAAACACAGCAACACAATAAATATCCCTCGGGTGGCCAAAAAAGCTCTAGGTTCTTTGGGCAAGGATGTAATGATCCCTTCATGGAATTTTTGGAATTTTCAATTAGACTGTTCTATCTAAGGGTAGTTTCCCCAAAGCTATGGGGGCAGCTCGCCCAGATTGGTTTTCTACCAGGTCAGACAAGGTTAAGATGTAGAAGCAGTGCCAGGAGCTCGGCCTATTAGGTCCAGCTGTAAGATTTTATCTTCTGCATCTGTCTTGTAGTGGGTCACCCCACCCATTCTTTATTTTGATAGATAGTTCCTAACGTAGCAGACAGTTTTCCTCTGGGGACTACCTGAACAGTCATCATAAGCTTCAATTTCAGAACATTTTTAGCTGAAGTCCTCTCAGCATCTCAGGTGGTCTATATATGTGAACTTATGGTCTTTTTATAATAATACGACCGTAATGATGATCATGATTATGATCATGATGATTGCTGGCATTATTGAGGACTATTCCAATATATTTGTATGTATTAGTTTATTAAACAGTATATTATTTAAAACATTTTTATCCCAATCCTATGAGTTAGTTATTACCCCCTTTATATAGATGGGAAACTGATGTACTAAGAGTTTAAATATCTTACCTGAGTTTATACAACTGGTAAATAACAGAGCTGGAATCTGCACGTAGGCAGTGTTCCCCAGATTTCAGATTTCTCACTCTTACTTGCTATTATATATATTCAAACTAGTATGAATAACTTTCTCTTTTATAACATGGGTGAAATAGAAGAGAAATGGGGTCGTTACAAAGTGGTTGCTGTGATGAGGTCTCTACAACTGAAAATTTTATACAAAATCTTTTTCTGTCACAATCTCTCCTTTTCACACATAATCCACTTTGCATGAATTCCTTGTTTCTTTATCATAATAAAATGGAGAGAGGAAAGTCATCAGGAATTTCAGGACTGTGTCTCATAACAGCTCGGACTCTAACCACCACGATTTCCTTTCTGCACCACCCAGGGGGTTTCCCTCACTCATCTTCATTTACTTACACCTCACCAGACCACACCAATTGCAAGTGAGCATAATCCTTTGGAAATTAGCTGTGCAAAATATTATTTCTTCCAGGCACCCACTATCTAGAATTTCTAATCAGCTACATGCCTGACTTTCAGGAATTTCACACATTTTGAGTTTTATCATTTCATTCTTGGTTCTGATAGAGCATTTTCTTCTCCTGATTTTAGATCTCTGAACCAGAGGCCAAGTTTCCACACTTTATACACTGTTTAATAGTTTAGACATATGTGTAATGGGCTTTAATATCAATATTTTATAGAGTTGTTTTACCAGTCAATTTTTTAATGTTTTTCTCTTTTTAAAAACATATTTTTATTGATTTTTAGAGAGGGAGAAAGAGAAAAATTGATGCGAAAGATCCATTGGCTGCCTCCTGAACACCCCCTACTAGGATCCAGCTCAAAACCCAGGCATGTGCCCTGACCAGGAATTGAACCAGCAACCTTTTGGTGCACGGGACAATGCTGAACCAACTGAGCCACGCCAGCCAAGGCTACATGTTCTTCTCTTAAAAAAATGTTTCATCTTCACATTTTATCCCATTGTTTTAGTTTTAATATGTTTAAGAAATTTAATGTTCTAGCATCTAAGAAAACATTGTAAATGTTTTAAATATAGTATGTTAAGCTGTTAGAAAATAGCCACATTCTTTAGACATTTCATATTTTCCTGAAGTCCTATCTTAAAAGTTCATTCAGTAGATGAAAAAGGAATTAGGAAATTGGAAGATTTAGACCTATAATAAGAAGACTGTATTTCTTGTATAATTTAAAATAGTAAAACAGTTTTTATTATTGAAAGCTAAAACAATCAGGAAATCAAATCTAGAAAGCAAGTGAATCTCAAAGAACATTTACAATGGACCGAATTTGATGGGTTTATAGACCATCAAAGCAAAGCAAACTGCTGCACTGCTCACAACTGCCGAGAGCAGACCAAGAACTCAGTGCCGAGAAGGTACTCACTACAATCAAACAGATGTGATGCATATTCCTGTACTGAAATAAAGGAGCTTGTTCTAAAAAAATGTTCTCTCTACTGTTTGCTGATTACCATTGCCTTATAACCAGTTCTTAATTAATTGATTTAACATTTTAGGAAACAATTGATGGCTGTTGGTTTTTCACAGTGTGATAGAACTGGCCCTTCCTAGTTTGCAAATGTTGATTGCTACATTTTCAGAAAATTTGAGAATGAGATGTTAAATTTAGCCATTAGTAAAATTTAAATGATATAAACTGAATAAATCGGGGAGCAGATATTAAAAAAGTCACCACTCCCTGAATAATTACGACATTTTACTATTACTTATGTCTTGAGTTTATGTGTATTGCATCTGCCTGGTGGAAATCCTATATAATAGTGTGCTATTGCATGTCCCTCCAATTCCACGGTCACTGATATCACCTTGCTCACTTGAAAGTGGCTAATGTAAAAGTACACCATAGAAACTGATGAACCCTACAAACTAAAGCACCCTCCAACCCTCTCACCCCACCACCATCTAGAACTGTTGTGAAACATTGCCCAGCACACCACTGGCTTTCATACAAATTAAATTCATATAATGATATTTTACCTTAGGTCAAAATTAATATTGTCAACTTTCACAATAAATACTAACAGGGGTTTGCTGAACTCATGGTCAATAATTTTTTTTATTTAAAAAATCAGAAACAATAATTGAATTAATAGATACACTTAATGCCTATGGTCAATCAACTAACAGGTGGCTAGTCAGCAAAATGTTGAGTTCTGTGACCTTGACTGCAGTGAGGGCCCATTGGGAACAGCTGTATGTGAGTGTTCAGGTGTATTGCTTAATGCTTTTTAGGGTACTTCTATTAAATCACATAAAGAATTCATTCTGGAAAATTTCTCCCAAACATAAATGCCCAATAGGGTTTGCTTTTCCTTAGCTATTGGACAGTTTTATCTCATACAAGGGATGAATTTTGTCACATTATGTTTCCACCTTTAGTTTGACAGTTTTGAAGCTTAAAGTCAAATATGGAACTGCCTTTAACAACTGCACAGGACCACTGATCTCTATCTTTGTGTATCAACTTTAACACTGGCTTTATTTTACTTCTCTATTTATTTTCTGTTTTGTCCTCTTTATTTATAGTGGACACATATGAAATTGCCTGAATTGTATCCCTTAGGTGGGCACTTCCCCTTCCCCTCAGCCTCATGGATCTACTTAACCTGACTTAACCTTGCTCTTGGCCTCAGGTGATTGAACCCTGACCTAACCTGGGCCAAATGAGTCTCTTTGCTTTGGTTTGGGCTTGGGGAGGAGGGATGAAAGTCAATCTCTCTTCAGGGAACTCCAGTAAAATTAAAACATGGCGCTCTCAATGACCCTGTACTACCGTGTGCACCAGGAACAAAGGGAGAGAGTCAATTGTTAAGAGAGCAGGGTGGAATGGATGTCAGGCAAGACCACAGTTAAGAAACACAGAAAGCCCTGGCAGGCAGCTCAGTTGGTTGGAGAGTTGTCCTGATATCCCAAGGTTATGGGTTCCATCCCTGGACAAGGTACACATAAGAATCAACCAATGAATGCATAAATAAGTGGAACAACAAATCAATGCTTATCTCTCTCCCTCTCTCCCTTTCTCTCTCTAAAAATCAGTAATAAAAATTGTAAAAAAATAAAGCAGAAGAAACACTTAGGGAATGTGCCGACCACACTTGGTTTTATATCCATTTGGTCCTGCAGCAGAGCTACATTCCCATCCTAAATTCTCTGAGCCATCCTCAAATCCTCATGATAAATTTTCCCTTAGGTTGTTACTTCTAGTTGCTTTCTTTTATTTGGAAGCAAAAAGGTTTCTGACAACATGCTAAATTTTATTTCATTATACAGGTTTTTTATTAGATACTCTGCCTACTGGTAATGAGGTATCTATAAATAAATAAAATATTTATAATCAGTACTATATTATTCTAATATTTTATATTAACAAAGTTTTCTAAGGAATATTAAGAGGAGTGCATTAGGAAGACAAACCTAGGTACTTCTCAATGAAGTACATGGAAAAATTCTATTTTGTTAATTACAATGAACAGGAAAATGCTTTTTGCAGTTTTGTTTTGTGACTCACAATTTTAGAACTTTCACCTCAGTCTCTGCTCCCAGAATGCCCCCTCCTCCTAGTACATTCTGGCTCTATTGGTTTTTTATTGTTACTATAACAAAATTACTGAAAAGTTAGTGTATCAAAACAACAGAATTTATTATTTTAAAGTTCTGTGGGTCAGAAGTTTCTTATGGATCCCACAAGACTAAAATCAAAGTGTTGGCAGGCTGTGTTCCTTCCTGGTGACTGTAGGGGAGAGTCTATTGCCTGTTCATTCATATTGTTGGCAAAATTCAGTTCATTCCTGAGATCCCAGTATCCTTGCAGGCTGTCAACTGAGAAGTGTTCCCAATTCTGAGAAGCCATCTGCATTCTTTAGCTTGTCACCCTCTTCCCTCCATCTTCAAAGTCAGAAACAGCAAGTGAAGTCCTCATAAGATATCCCTCTGGCCCACACATCTGCCCCCTTCTTCTGTTTTTAAAGACTTGTTTGTGAGTAGATTGGGTCCCCTGGAATCTTGCCACTTCAAAGTCCTTAACCTCGATCACTGAAATATTTTACTACGTAAGGTAACACATTCACAGGAGGTGGGGAATTCAATCATGGACATCTTTGGGCACCATTGATTCTGCCACACTTGTCACTGTACTACTTTCCCATACTCTTAATATGTCATAATATGGCCTTTTCTGTTTCAGCCATACATGTACAAGATTCCCATTATACCCAATCCTGGTGGTCTTTTACTGACATATGCTTCATTATGCCCAAGAAAGCTGATTCTAGCAGCGTTCTGATTCCTTTACCTTATGTGCCCCTTCTGTATTTCCAGCAGTGGTTATTGGCACTAAAATCCACCCAACCTGCCCTAGCTGGTTTGGCTCACTGGTTAGAGCTTCGGCCCGTGAACTGAAAGGTCCCAGGTGTGATTCCAGACAATGGCATATACCTCAGTTGCAGGCTTGATCTCCGGCTCATGCGGGAGGCAACCAATTGATGCGTCTCCCTCGCATCAATGTTTCTCTCCTCTCTCTCTGTTCCTTCCACTCTGAAAAGCAATGGAAAAAATACCCTCAGGTGAAGATTAAAAACAAAACAAACACAAAACAAAGCAAAAAAACAACCAGCACTGAACCTGGAGATTACCCTCACCAGCATTTACTCACTTGAATCTTGTTAAGTCCTTTTGGTTCTTCATCTACCATCCTTTCAAGTATTTTCCTTCATCTTCATGTCGTCTCAGCGGATACACTCATCTCCTCCCCTTTAAAATACTGAAATTTTCATACCCATTCTCTCAGCCTGATGTTTCTTTCCATGGTTCTTCAATGCATTCCCAGCTAGTTTTCTTTAATATAACTCATATCACTTCTTTTCTTACATAATTTGATGGCTCTTTATAAAAAGTGAGAGTTGCCTATGACTTGACTTCTATATACTTGTATATCTTCACCCTCCTTGTTCCCTTTCTCACCCCCCAATCTATTTCCACCCACTTCTTGCAGGCTCCTTTTTATTTGTGTGCATACTGTTATCTTTCCCTTCAAATGATTTTTTTTCCTTCCTTCTGAAACCCTACTGTTCTCTTGGTAAACTGCTGTTCACTCGTGAAGAGTTAATGGAAGCCTTCTCTGCACCCCTTGGTAGCTTGCTCATGTCTTCTGAGCTATCCTGTACTTTGTAGGTATCTCTTTTTAGGGTTATTTATATGCAAGAGACACTGTTTTGTTTTTTTTAATGTCTGTGATTCTCTTTTTGGATTTTACCTCATTAAGGTTAGTTAGTATTTCTTTTCATCTTTGTATACAAAAGGTCTAACATAGTGCTGTGCACATGGATGGCGTGCAATAGTGCTGACTGAATGGGCCTACAAAAGTAATAAGATGTAAAAAGCAAAATTTAGAGCTACACACTACAAATCCAAACTTTCAGCTACTTAAATCAGTGCTTGTCTAAAAAGTTAAACAAGCCAAAATTACACATTTTCCTAACAGCAAAGTTTTAGCAATTGAGAAGCTGTAATCTATTTTGTGGATAGAGTTTAAGCACCAAATGAAGTCAGGGTTCCTGAAGATTTTTAATTTCTGTATTAACAAGGTGGCACCAGTAAAGGATTAGATATTCCCAGGAAGCTCATTGGCAAGCTTGTTTCAAGATCGTTTTTCATGCTTTCTCCTTACACCAGTTATAATTGAACTACTTCGTATGTGTAATTATGTGGCACAGTAATCTAGATGGTGCGTTGCGGAGCTGTGTAAAACAAGTCTGAGATTTGTACTTCTTCCAGGCTCCGTTAGCACTTCATCTGCTTCTGGCCACCCACTGAGCTGGCCTGGAGGAAGCTGCCTTTTGATCTCTTTTATGAAATGACCTTTGAGGGCAAAAATAGATGAGAATAAACCTTTAAAGGTTTGTTATAAATATTCTGTTTGGCATTATGTATCTTTCCAAAATGCCAAAATAAAACACTTAACTAAAAAGGGTAACTTTAATGTCTTAGACAAATAAGGCCAAGGCCGCAATTATCGTCTGCTCATAATGTGGGCTCGTCAAAAACTTGCCACAGAGCCCCCCCCCCCCACCAGCCCCAGCTGCCTTGCCTGGGGGGCCATGACAAGGGCAAAGAAACTCCTTCCACACTTCTCTACACCACCAGAGCTGTTTTATTTTTTTTAATTATTATTTTACGGTCCCTTTTGCCCTAAAATCCTGTTTTTGCGGTCGGTGTAACTAGCCAAGGCTCCCATCTGTCATTAGGAACAACATATGTACGCAGGAGGGAGAAACAGTTCCTGTTAACGATGCCAACCGGCTCTGTCCTTTAATCAGAAAAGGCTCAGTTAGAACCTGTGCAGAGGCTGCAGGTGAAAACAGCTTACGAATCCCAAATGTAAATGCTACTGAGGCTGTTAAAATATTTTTCTCATTAAGACTAGACACAAGAACAGTGACTATGATGAAACAATATTAGATTTCCCTTGGGGGGAAAAAAAAGATGGAAGGAGATTGCTTCCTTCTTTCAGTGTTTAAATCTTTGAAATCAAATTAGCCAGGCCACTTATCATCACTTGTTCATTCATCCAGCAAACACTTACTGAAGACCTACTACCTGAGGCCCAAGATGTCAGCAATAGGACAAAGGTCTAAAACTCTCCACACTAACTGATTGATGTTTTATATTCTCATGGTTACAGCTCTAGGTTTCTATGATTCTTTATCATTCACAGCTGCTGAATTTTGTGTGTATTTCTTCATCTTTAACTTCTCCTAGGAATTGCTTCTATTGTGGATTATTTTTGACCAATGTACCATTTGTGGTTGTTTATTTTTCAAGAAGGTGACACCAAATATAGACCCCTGATGGTACCATCTCAGTGGAAATGACTTTCCTGACAGCTTTGGAGGAGTCAGGTGGACCCCCAATGATGACAGCAAAGCTCTTGAAGTGAAAAAGTTCAAAGAAATTCTGCTGGAACGCTCATGGTTGGATGAAGAAAGTCTTGTCAGGCAGAAAGTTAATGTGATGTTAAGGGGACAATAAAGACCAGAAGTGTTTTATAAGACTTAAGGATCTGAACAAAGAAATCGGAGAAAAAACTGGGCCAAAGAACAAGTTAATCATTCAGAATATAGGCGATAAACAGAAAATGGGACTTTAAAAAATATATCTTTATTGATTTCAGAGAGAGGAAAGGAGAGGGAGAGAGAGAGAGACAGAAACATCAATGATGAGAGAGTCATTGGGAATAGAGCCCGCAACCCGGGCATGTGCCCTGACCGAGAATTGAATCCCTATCTCCTGGATCCTAGGTTGATGCTCAACTGCTGAGCCAAGCCTGGCCGGGCAGAAAAGGGGAATGAATTTTGAGGCAGAATATAAATGTATAGAGATACTGAAGAGGAATGTAAATACCTGAACTAAGAAAAGATGACTGCAACTTCAACAATAGTTACACAAACACTCTCTCTGTCTCTCTCTCTCTCTTTCTACATGTAGAGGGAGGTGGTCTTAAGCAATTGCAGGAATGCACAACAAATAAGGCTGAAGAGGAAATGAAGGTCCAGAGCACCAGTGAGGAATATGAGAAGGCGAAACTCTCATAGGCAAATGTAAAAATAAAGATGAAAATTCTTATTAAAAAATGTGTTAAAACTTTTATGGAGTATAGCAGATAAGTCAATTAGGCCTACCTAGCAAAGGCTTGGTATTTTCTTTTTAGAATACACACCCACACAGGCACGTGCACATGCACACACACGGAAGCAAATTTGAAGAAAGCTTATTTAAAAAACCTATTCTATGTTTTAATTTAATTAATTATTTAATTAATTTAAATATATCTTTATTGATTTCAGAGAGAGGAAAGGAGAGGGAGAGAGAGAGATAGAAACATCAATGATGAGAAAGTCATTGATCAAGCCTGCAACCCTGGCGTGTGCCCTGACCGGGAATCGAACCCCGATCGCCTGGATCCTAGGTCTACACTCAATGGCTGAGCCATGCCTGGCTGGGCTTCTGTTTTAATTTTAAATGAATGAAAAATAATTTGTTGATTTCTGAAATGTTAGATTTAATAAGTATGTAAAAATTTTAGAAATATCTTAAAACACGTTACAAATTCTAATCTGTAATATTTATTTATTTTTTAATTTATAATTTTATTGAATTTATTGGAGTGACATTGGTTAATAAAATGCATAGGTTTTAGGTCTACAATTCCACAATATTTCATCTGTACATTGTACTGTGTGTTCACCACCTTAAGGCAAGTCTCCTTCCAGCACCATCACCATTTATTCCCCCCACACCCTCTTCTCCCTTCCCCCAAACCCCTTCCCTCTGGCAATCACCTGATGATTAGCAACTTTGAGAATTTTTTCATATGTCTCTTGGCCATCTGTATGTCCTCTTTGGAGAAGTGCCTATTTAGGTCCTTTGCCCATGTTTTAATTGAATTGTTTGTCTTTCTTTTGTTAAGTTGTCCCTTGTATATTTTGGATATTAACCCTTTATCTGATGTGTCATTGGCAAATACGCTTTCCCATACAGCGGGCCCCCTTTTCATGTCCTTGATGGTTTCTTTGGCTGTATAGAAGTTTTTATTTTGATATAGTCCCATTTGTTTATTTTCTTCTTTGTTTCTCTTGTCCTAGGAGATGTACAGTGGTACCTCTCTTTTCATATGTAATCTGTTCCGGAAGACCGTTTGAGTTCTGAAATGTTCAAAAACCAAGGGTTCAACAGCCAATAGCCAGGCCTCAGGATCTTACCCTCAGCAGAAGCCATGTGGGATGTTTGACTTCTGAGGCCTGTTAGAAAAACGAAGCGTTTACTTCTGGGTTTACAGCTTTCTTAAAATGAAATGTACGTCAACGCAGACGTTTGAAAACCGATGTACCACTGTATCTGCAAATATATTGCTATAAGAGATGTAGATGTTGCTGCCTACGTTTTCTTCTAGGATTTTTATGGTTTCATGTCTTACACCTAAGTCTTTTATCCATTTTGAGTTTTTGTGTATGGTGTAAGTTGGTGGTCTAGTTTCATTTTTTTGCATGTACCTGTCCAATTTTCACAGAACCATTTATTGAAGAGAATGTCTTTACTCCATTATATGCTCTTGCCTCCTTTGTCAAATATTAATTGAGCATAATGCCTTGGGTCAATTTCTGGGTACTCTTTTCGTCCCACTGATCTATATGTCTGTTCTTGTGCCAGTACCAGGCTGTTTTTATTACAATGGCTTTGTAGTATAACTTGATATCTGATATTGTGATCTCTCCAACTTTGTTCTTCTTTCTCGATATTGCCGTAGGTACTCGGGGTCTTTTTTGGTTCCATATAAATTTTTGGAGTGTTTGTTCTAGATCTATGAAATATATATGCTGCTGGTATTTTAATAGGGATTGCATTGAGTTTATAGATTGCTTTGAGTAGTATGGGCATTTTAATGATGTTAATTCTTCCAATCCATGAACATGGTATATTCTTCCACTTTTTTATATCTTCCTCTATCTCTTTTTGCAATGCCTGTAGTTTCCAAGTACAGATCTTTTCCCTCCTTAGTTAAGTTTGATAACTGCTTGAATTTCATCAGTAGTTTTTGGCTTATTAAAGTTTTCTGACTCTCCCTGATTGAGTTTTGGAAGGTTGTATTTTTCTAGGAATTTGTCCAATTTTGTCCAGGTTGTCCAGCTTGGTGGCATATTCATAGTATTTTCTTACAATCTTTTGTATTTCTGTTGGGTCAGTTGTTACTTCACCTCTTTCATTTTTGATTTTGTTTATTTGGGTCCTCTCTCTTTGTTTCTTGATGAGTCTGCTAAAAGTTCATCAATCTTGTTTGTCTTTTCAAAGAATCAGGTCTTGGTTTTATTGATCTTTTATATTTTATTTTAGTCTCTATGTCATTAATTTCTGCTCTGATCTTTTTTTTTTTTTTTTAAATATATCTTTATTGATTTCAGAGAGAGGGAAGGAGAGGGAGATAGAGATAGAAACATCAATGATGAGAGAGTCATTGATCAAGCCCGCAACCCGGGCATGTGCCCCGACCGGGAATCGAACCCCTATCGCCTGGATCCTAGGTTGACGCTCAACCACTGAGCCATGCCCGGCCGGGCATCTGCTCTGATCTTTATTATTTCCTTTCTTCTACTTACGCTGGGCTTTTTTGTTGTTGTTCTTTTTCTAAGTCTTTAGGTTGTAGGTTTAGAGAGTTTATTAGAAGTTTCTCTCTCTCTCTTTTTTTTTTTTTTTGAGGTAGGTCTGCTGTGCTATGAATTTCCCTCTCAGGACTGCTTTCATTGTGTCCCATAGATTTTGGGTTTTTGTGTTTTCATTTGTTTCCAGAAAGTTTTTGATTTCTTCCTCGATCTCTTTGGTAACCCATTCATTGTTTAAAAACATGCTATTTAGCCTCCATGTATTTGAATTTTTTTAGTGTTTTTATTGTATTTGATTTCTAATTTCATGCCATTGTGGTCAGAGAAGATGATTGATATGATTTCAATCTTCCTGAACTTGTAGAGGCTTGTTTTGTGTGCTAACATGTAGCCTGTCTTTGAGAATGTCCCATGTGCACTTGAGAGGAATGTATATTCTGCAGCTTTGGGTGGAATGCTCTGTAAGTGTCAATTATATTCATTAGATCTAGTGTTTCATTTAGGGTCACTGTTAACTTGTTGATATTTTTCCTGGAAGACCTATCCAGTGAAGTCAGAGGGGTGTTAAAGTCTCTTAGTATGACTGTAGTGCTGTTGATATCTTCCTTAAAGTCCTCCAGAAGTTGTTTTATAAAGTTAGGTTCTCCATATTGGGTGCATGTATGTTTATCAGGGTTATATCTTCTTGTTGGGTTGATCCCTTTAGTATTACGTAGTGACCATTCTTGTTTCTCTTTATGGTCTTCATTTTGAAGTCTATTTTGTCAGATATGGGTATTGCTATCCCAGCTTTTAAATGTTTTTATTTTGTTCAAAATATTACAGATGTCCCCTTTTCTCCCCAATGACCCATTCCACCTTCCATTTGCAGGGAACATTTTTTTCCATCCTTTCACTCTCATCCTGTGTGTCTTTTGTTCTGAGATGGGTCATTTGTAGACAGCATATGTTTGTGTCATGTTTTCTTAACCACTAGCCACCTTATGTCTTTTTATTGGAGCATTTAATGCATTTACATTTAAGGTTATTATTGATAGATACTTCTGTATTGCCATTTTAATTCTTTATGCCTATGTTTCTCTCTCTTTTTATTTCTACTTCTAATTACAGTAGTTCCTTTAACATTTCCTGCAATGCTGGTTTGGTGGTGATAAACGCCTTTAACCTTTTTTGGTCTGGGAAGCTCTTTATTTCACCATCTATTTTGAGTGATAGCCTTGCTGGATAGAGTAGTCTTGGTTTAAGGTCCTTGTTTTGCAAGTATTCAGGTCCTTGAATACTTCATGCCATTCCCTTCTGGCCTATAAAGTTTCTGATGAGAAATCATCTGACAGCCTTATGGGAGCTCCTTTGTAGGTAACAGCTTGCTTTTTCTCTTGCTGTCTTTAAGATTTTCTCTTTGTCTTGAATTTTTGGCATTTTAATTATGGGCATGGGCCTCTTTAGATTCTTCTTGCATAGTTTCTATATCACTCTGTGCCTCCTGAAATTCCATGACTTTTTCCTTCACCAAGTTAGGGAAGTTTTCTGCCATTGTTTCTTCAAACAAATTCTCTATCCTTGCTTATTCTCTCCCCCTTCTGGAACTCCTATTATGTAAGTATTATTATATTTCATGTTGTCCCACAGCTTCCTTAGAGTGTCCTCCAGTTTTTTTATTTTTGGATCTCTGATTGATATTTTTCTATTCTGTCTTCCAATTCACTGATCTGACCCACAGCTTCTTCTAATCTGCTGTTTATTCCTTCCAATGTATTCTTTATTTCTGTTTTGTAATTCTTCATTTCTGACTGGCCATTTTTCATAGTTTCTATATCTTTTCTCATACTGTGAGGCATCCTTACAATCAGTATTCTGAAATCTATATCTGATAGATCTCTTGTCTCCATTTCACTTAGCTCTGCATCTGGAGAATTTCCTTGTTCTTTCATTTGGAGCTTGTTTTTTATCTCTCCATTTTGTTTGCCTGTTTGGGTTTGTTTCTATGTGTTACGTATATCTGCTAAGGCTCTCAGTCTTTTTGGAGTGTCTCTGATGCCGGCCAATGTCAGACGCTTTTTGTGACTGACCTTGAGTACTCTGTTTGGATCTATCAACAATCCACATCTTGAGGTCCCCTCTGCTAGGACTGGGTGCATTTGGATAGGACCAAGATGCACACACCAAAGTCTGCTTTACCAAGGCCCTGGTCCAGAAGCAGATCAGGCAAAGATTCAAAGTACTCTCTATTTCTAATATTATTGACATATTATTTATTTAGTATCACTTAAATGTCAGAGACATCCTTCATAATTTCTAGGAATAATCTATGATGTCATTATTCAATCTTTTATATATTTACATATACTAGAATAATTCATGGCCCAAAATTAGAGATATATCTAGGTTTTAATTTCTTGTGGCAGTAATCATATACAGAAGTTTCAAGTTAGCTTCTAAGCATTTATTTGTTCAATGTGTTTGATAGAAGCATGGAGCAGACTGATGAATCTCAAAGGAAAGGCAGGGGTGAGTGGTAGAGATTGACCAAATAAACTTATATGCATTTATGCATAATCCATGGTCACAAACAAAAGTGTGGTGAAGGCCTGAGGGTGAGATTGGGTGGAGGGTGTCAATGGAGGGGGAAAAAAGGGAAATCTGTAATACTCTCAACAATAAAGATAAAATTTTTTAAAAAGATAGAATGTTAAAAAATTTAGCACAGGCTACTTACTACTTATTACTCTATTTCACAGGGGTGGCTCTTGTTAATATATTGGTGTCCTTTCATATTCTTTTTTTCAATGAATACACATATCTATTAAAAACAACAACAACCCCACACCACACAATGGGTTGTGTTTGGTAATTTGTTTTTCTATAAAGTATGTCCTGGAAATCTTTCAACAGCAAATAAAACAATGGCTGATTATGCTTTATGTTTTTAAATGTACCATAATTACTAAAGTATTGATGAGAATTACGTTGTTGCCAAATTTCTTCTCTTTAACCTCCATCCTCTATATTTATCTATATACATTTTTAGGCATTTGGGCTCTATATGATGCATGTTTAAAATTTTGTTACATATTGCTGAAAGTTGCTCAAGAGATTGTATTAGTTTATATACTTACAAGCAATATAAGAGAGTTTTTTCCTAAACTCTGAACAATAGCAGTTATTTCCATTATTTTTAGTCTTTGTCAATTTAATTTGAGAAAAAATGTCATTTTCTATTAAAATTTCAAATTTTCATTTTTAACAAATAGAAAGGTTGAACACATTTCATGTATTTATTGGTCCATTATAGTCCTTGTTTTTTGTAGACCCTCAATTCTAACTCTTCTTTTTTTTTTTTTTTTTTTTTTTTTAAATTGAGGTGATTTTCCAGTTTTTGTTGATCTTCCAGAAACTTTATATATTAGCACTTTTGCCTCTCTCATATTTTTCAAATATTTTTCCCCAGAAAAAAAATAAAAGTTTTGTTTTTCAGTGAACAAAAATAGCCCAATCACAAGAAAATAGGAAAATTCTTATTTTTCACTTTAGATTCATCTGGAAGGAAAAACATTAGGGCAGCTCTTTTACATTCTCTTTTAAAATAGATTTATGTAGCAATTTGAGTTAATTTCTTATTTCCAAGATGCATTAATATTTGAGGATAGTTGAAGCCCAGTATTAAACTTAATTTCTTATGCCATTAATAAGTAATAAACTATCTAAAATATTGGACACTTTAGAAGAATTTAGTAACAAAGATATAACCAAAAGAACTAGAATTTAACCTTTGAAAGACTTAATTTTCAGTCTCATGTTATGGCTTATCTGATTTTGGACACAGAACGAAAACCTCAATGCTTAGTGATCAAGGGATAATCCCAAAGGTAGAAATGCCCTACCGTTGTCCTTTCTCTAAGACACCAATAACCCATAGCAATCAGATCATTCATATCTGGGTGGGTCCTGTGCAAAATTTCAGTTTACTTCTTTCAATGAATGGAGTCTTTCCATTCTGTTTTTATTTGCTGACAGCAGAAAATGTGTCTCTAGTTTATTCACATAATGAATGGGGTGGGAAATTAATTCTATGGGAACTAAGATTGTTTAGTTTGTCATGAGACATCGTTGACATTTACAGCTTTTTCCCTTTTGTGCTATTCCAGTGCACCATTAAAAGATTGTGCCATAAATCCAAGAGCATGTTTTGCAAAGTTCATATCTGCATTTGCTACCTTTAATATTAATAGGAGTGTATCTTTAAAGTGAGTAAATTGAGAAAGTGGCTGAAACTATAGTTTATAAAAGAAGATTAGTGGGTTTAATATGCACTGGAGAGTAAAAGAAAAATCTTATTACTGTATGGAGAAATTACCTCATAAAGAAGCTAATACAGCAGGCTGGGGAGTAATTTTTAACAAGGTTTTTATGATGCGCAAGTGTAGGCAAGTTAATGAACTTATCTTTCTAGTTATTTTCAGACTGTAACGATGCTCTTCTTTTCTAGTTCTTGTGCTTTAAAAAGTAAAATACATTTAATCACCTATAATAAAACTAATTCATTACTTTAATAAATCAAGCACAATCTTATACTGTGCACTTAAATGGTGCTGCAATAATGCTGGCAACCAGATCAGGTGCTAATGTTTAGCACAGAGCACAGGAAAAGGTAACCATGGAGCTTATGTATTATTTAAATTAAAATGTCTCATTTCGACAGTGCACAGTCATTTTGAGAAGATTTGACTCCGTTTTTAGCTACTGCATACAGGAAGCAGAGACAAAGGATGAAAAATAGCTTGCTTCAATAATCACATACCTTTTTGCAGCATGACCATTTAGTCTTTGAACTAAATGTCACACAAGCAATTCTGAAGAATTGTTCATTCAACAGCAAAGTAACTTGGGTTGAGAGTCGTAAGTCTGGGATGTCTGTCTGTCAAAGCCTTGCATGGAACAGTTAGGAATTTTTTAGGAAGACCATGTCTGTATGTGTTTTGCTCAAAGACAGAAGACTACCTGCGAAATCGTCACACTAATTGCTGAGAAGCGTTCTATACTGAGACTGTGATGAATCTGTGAAAATAAAGGGAAAAGTAAAATAATTTTTTTAAATGGTGGGAAAATAAATTCCTTCATAATACCTAATCTAAGTCAGACTTATGATAACAGGTTTACCATCCATCACTTCAAATTTTTGACTATAAGGCATAAACCATACACGAAGAGTAATATCTTATTTCAATTTTAACTTTTCTTCGACATTGGAATACTAGTGAAAATAATTTGAATTAGAAGGCCAGTGTAAAACCCTAGATATGTGCCACTTTCAAAGCATTATAAGATAAATACTCTCTCCTAGACAGACTAGGCGCCCTCTCTCTTCTGATTTTATCAACCTGATAACAAAATCTCCACAGTACCATTTAGGGTCCTGGAACCCTGCAGTCAAATACTGGTTGCAGGGTCGCTTTTATAGTGACAGTGCTGAATGTCGCTCTGCTGGACATTTCTTATCTTCTTTACTATCCATCCATCTCCCGATCAATACTTTTTTGTCTCATATTACTCCCTTGGCACTTTCTCTGCTAAATCACAGTGGGTCATATTGAGTTTAAGTAATTCATGCTAAAGTGCTACCAACGGAGAGATTAACAATTACAAATGGTAAAATGCCTGCTTCTTTCTAGTACTCTCGTGTGGTGCTGAGCATAGTAAATTCAGGCATGGTAGCAGGCTCACAGTGAGGGCACCATTAAATTATTCTATGCAAGTAGCTGCTTACTCTGAGTTTTTTTGAAGTTGGCTTTATCTGGTAATAAAAGCTTGATAATAATAAAATATTCTCACTTTTTAAAAATTTGTTTCACACAAAGTCATTTATAAAATACTTTGTGTAATTAAATATGTATATTGCTAATTTGCATTCTATGTGTCTATGTTTACTCTAAGCAAAGGCAGGGCAAGAATGCACATAGTTACTGCACCCGAGAACCCACTGTATGTGCTCTGCCTAGGGACTGGCTTCTGAGTTGCTGAACTTTGAGCTCTTAAATGATATCCAAATGATGGCAACCCAACCAACCCAGTTTTCAAAGGTAATAAACTGGCATAAGGGTACAATTTCTTGATGCTAAACTACTTTTTGTTATGATGAAATAACTATACCCAGATGTGTTCTTCCATATTGAGGGGTTTTACTCCCAAATTAGTTATTGGTTGTTGTAAAGAGTTTGATAGATTATATGTGCCATTCCCCAAGGTCTGGGTAGGTCAGTCACTGGTGTGGAGAATGTCACAATAACCCAGAAGGCAGCCTGGAATACTTGATATCACTCTGCAGATTTGTTTGGATGGATGAATAGAATCAGTCAGCATGGGGCCAAGTTCTTCATATGTGATGCCCCCATCCTTATATTGTAAACCATTTATCGTGTTTCTTTGTCTCCCCAGGTCACTCCTCAAAATCTTTAAGATCATTGTCCTTGTCATAATTTTTGTGTTTTAAAAGGAATGAATACTTCTGGGATGTTCCTTTTCCTAAGACAGACCCAAAATACCCCTCATAAGAGAGAAGATGTGTACACTGGGAGAGTCGGAAGAAAACAGATGTAACATTGAAGAGCTAGTAGGTGTATGCTCCATGCCTGACCATCCGTGGAGTGGAAATGGAGTTGATCACTCTGGTTTTGGCAGTGAGAACTGGGCTAAAATAGATCTCAGCCAAAATAGATGTGGGCACTGGGTGGTGAAATTTGATAGAGAGCACGGTCGTGTTGGTGGGGAGACACTGTTCAAAGCCTCCAAAAATCAGAGAGGTGACCAGTTGGAAGATCTCCAAATGCCTGATGCAACTGTGGGACTTGGTCAGTAAAAAGTATAATTATTACATAAACTAATGACTTTCATTGGCTTTTTTCTCAATTCAAAGGCAATTAATTCACTAATTTGTGGTATCTAAGGTTTAAAATTTTTTCTTTCCTTTAGTCTTTCCCTTCTCTTCTCTGCTTTTTCACTTTTTAACCTTCCCTCCTTCCCTCAACCCCTCCCTCCCCCTTCCTCTTCCTCGCCTTTCCCCTTACCCTTCCTTCCTTCCTTCTTTCCTTCCTTCCTTCCTTCCTTCCTTCCTTCCTTCCTTCCTTCCTTCCTTCCTTCCTTCCTTCCTTCCTTCCTTCCTTTCTTCTTCTTCTTCTTCTTCTTCTTCTTCTTCTTCTTTCTTTCTTTCTTTCTTTCTTTCTTTCTTTCTTTCTTTCTTTCTTTCTTTCTTCTTTCTTTTCTTTTTCTTTCTTTCTTTTTTTCTATTATAAACAGTGCCTGTACCCTAATTGCTGCTGAGGTAAATTCTAGCAATGTGATTGCTGAATCAAGTTATATTTTAAAAAACTAAAGGCTTTTAAGAACATTTTCTAAAAGGCCTTCTCAAATACTCTACCAAATATGTATGAGTTCTTACCCCTCCATTCCCTCACCTAGAATAGATGTTATCACCTAGCAGTACTTTTGGCAATTTTATAGACAAGCTTAGTGTCAGGAGGAGTACTCATCAAAACTCAATATTTCTCAGGAAATACCAGGAATTTCTATAATGAGTTACAAGAGAGGCAATAATCTTTCTAAGGAATAATTTTACATTCTATTCCCTGAGTTATCCTAGAACAGTTCAGCAAGATTCCCCATTTCTTTATGATAAAAAAAATCTCAATATGATTATTTTAATGAGCTGGTTCTCTAGTCATTAAAAATTCCTAATCTAGGGTCCCACTTTTGCCTTAAAACTAATTTTAGAAATTCACTTTTTTGTTATGCTCTTTTTTTTGGACAATGGAGTCATCAGAGGCCTCTGACTTTTTATTGCCTTTACTTTTTTAGATGATGTTCTATGAACAGTCAATTTAAAAGTTGGTGACAAGTGCAACTGGGTATAAGGGCTATGGTCAGCTGATGTGTCCATTAGTGACTGTCCACAAAGACAGCAAATATCTCAGAGGCCTTTAGGCCATACTGTATGCATGCATATATGTGAGTGTATGTGTGTTTTTGGCAAAAGTGGGGGTGAGGGAATAGTGAATAAATGCTTGTGTAAATAAAAGATTCAATGTGAAGTGTTTTGTTTTTTTTCTTGAAAAATAGTGTGTGTTGTTACTTGGTCTGTGATATTTAAAAAAATAATAAGCAGAAACCTCATCCATGACATTTTTCCACTCATTGGAAATGTGATTTTCAGATTCCATAGCTCCATTATCTCTTCCTGCTTAACCAATATGTCATACCAGTCCTTGCCTGTCCAGTTCTGCAAGGCCCATGCTGTTCTCTAGTCCTTTGTCCTAAAGCTCAGTCAGGGGCCTGTTGAACATATCAACTCATGAACATGTGGTCCATGTTACTATCTTGTTCTTGTTAATGTATTCCATATGCCCTTGGTCCATTTTATGACATAGTTTCCTTTATCTATTCTATTTGTCTCTATTTCCTACTGTTCTGAATACAGCCATTCTCTTTCATGTTATTTGCCACTGAGAATACTTAATATAAATGTTTTCCATTCATAAATTTATATTACATATAAATAATGATGCTTTCAATAAAGTTCAAGACCACAGAGGGCTAATCCTTTCTAAACCATATGGTTATAAATATCTTAACTTTAAATGTAGGTTTTAAAGACAGGTATTTAATCAGCAGGGAAACTGTCTATTTAAAATGTTACTCATATATATATACCAAGTAGCATCACACATTATCATTTGCTATTAGCTATTTGTTATTTGGAAAACTGTTTACATGGATAATCAACCATGTACAAATTGCCAAGCACTTTACAAATCCACTTATTAAAGCAGATTTGCCTACAGTGTCTCTGGACAGAAAGCAAATGGAGGGTGGATGCATTTATACACAAAGAAGGAGACCCTGGCTCTTGACTGTAATGCAGACTGGAGTTGAAAATAGCATACCTTTCACCTGATAAATGAACGTCATGCTAATTTCAACACACTCCTGATTGATTAGCTGGCCTGGGGAATAATGCACCCTGTTAAGATGTAAAGAAGAGAGGAGGAAGGACCAAATACTCTCCCTCAACACCCTTCTTGAACGCAGAGGTTTATCTCTAATTGGGGCCCAGAATCCCTCGGCTGCAGCCGTTAGCCTCCATGGTCACTGACTGGAGCAGCTTCCCAGGCATCTCTCAGTGCTGCTAAGAAATCTGTCATTGAAATTGCAGCTGGAGAGAATCCACATGTGGGCCTGTTGGTCCCACACTCAGGACTAGTCATGCAAGTGTGTTTGTATTTCTGGGGAATACCTGCTCCCTTTCCACCCACTGCCACCCCATGGCCCACTATGTGGCATAGAGTTCTGGCCTGGAATTATATGGAGCTCAGGGTGACCTTGGGTCTGCCATGATTTAAAGGAAACCCCCCTCACTTCTTCATTCTCGTCAGCAGCTATGTGGACAATAATCCTTACCTTGCCTTATTCATAAGGATAATGTGGAGAGAACAATAATGGCATAAAATACTTTGAAAGTTTAAGAGTTCTTCAACTTTGTGCTTTTCTCTGCTTACATTTTTCTGCAATATATATATTACTTTTTAGTAAAAAAAAAAATCAATACATCCTATTTTTTTTTAATCCCCACCTGAAGATATGTTTTTATTGATTTTAGAGAGAGAAGAAGGAAGAGAGAGAGAGAATCGATTGGTTGCCCTCCTTGGTTGCCTCCCATATGCATGGGCCAGGGGTAGGACCAGCAACCTGCGTATGTGTCCTGAGTGGGAATCAAACCTGCGACCCTTCGGTGCATGGGACAACACTCCAATCAATTGAGCCACACCAGCTAGGGAAATGAGATAATTAGGGATTTAAGAGCCTAAGGAAGAGCTTCAATAAGTCTTGCTTTGTGATGATGGACCTTTGACCAAGCAGAGTAGAAAGATCCTGACCCTTCTGTAATTTAGGGGTTACTTGTAGCATTCTTAGTTATGATTACCAAAAGAGAAAGAAAAGAAAGTAGAGCCTGTTTCATTCTCTTTTCCAAGAACTTGCTCGCCAGCCCTATGAATAGTTAATCTTTGTCATGAGTTGATCTCCAGCCCTCTCATGGCCATTATAGCATGAGTCTTTTCCTTAAGTTGTCCACAAGATGGTTCTATTTACATATCTTGCCTTTGTTACACTCAACATCTCCAAAAGCACATAGCTATCACATCTAGAAATGACAGCCTCTTATTGGAAGTGTAGACACTTGAAAATAATTTTGGCTTCCTAAGAGAAATTATAGGAAACTAGTGGTTTCTGAAAAGCATACACAGGAGGAGAAGGAACCTGTCATCCTCTGGCCAAACATGAGCCCATTTAAGTGACATATTGGTTACATTTCTAATGATATGTTAAATTACCCTTAAGTAATAACCAGGTCACAAGGTTAGTAGAGGTCAGTTGAAGTTGGAGAAGAATTTTGAATTTTCTGAAGTAAAAATCGTTCTTCGTTTTAAAGGCAGTCAACAAAGGTGCATATGTTTACTGTGTAGTTTAATAAACTAGAGTTTTAAAATTTGCTTATGTGTTTTAGTCTCAATTCTTTTTTTTAAAATTGAACTTATTTGGGTGACATTGTTTCACAAAGTGGTACATTTACAAAATGGAATACTACTGAGCTGTTAAAAAGGAAAAAAATCTTACCTTTTGTGACATATCTGGAGATATATCCAGGTATTGTGCTAAGTGAAATAAGCCAGTCAGAAGGAGACAAGTACTATACAATTTCACTCAGATGTGGAATCTATGAACAAAATAGGCTCAATTCTTGGCCTACAGTAGTCTCTTTACATTTGTACTTCAAGAGTGACCTCAAATTTTATTCACTTATGAGGTTAAAATTACCTTAGATCTTAATAGCATTAGAATCAGCACAAGATATTTCCTTTCATGGGGCCCATAAACTTTTCCTTTCTAGAAAGTAAATGGAGTAGTGGATCTCATTTTCTCTCCCAATGCAGGGAAGAGATCTGTTTGGGAGTAACTCAAGTAATAAGAGTAATCCCACCAGCAATGCTGGTAAAAACATTTTATTACTCAAAGGCCACCTTAAATTTTGGGTATATTAATTTCTCAGTCTTCAAATCAGGACTCCCAGCACTTAACTCTAAATTTGCTTGGAAACTTGAAACAAAACATCCACTACTTGTTCCCATCTCCTATCCACCATGACTCAAAAAGATCAGCAAAGTTTCTGACTTACATTTTATTTCCTTTGCATAACCAGGTAGTCATCAAGTAGCCTTGGTTCTTCCTTGAAAATGTCTTGCTACTATTCTTGATCCTTCACTGGTGTTGAGAAACCATCCTAGACTCAAACCTTTATCACTTCAGATGTCAGTTACTGAAATATTCTATTCACTTAAATAAGCATGTGGTGCCATAATATGTTGTTGATAGACTATTGCTTTATTCTAGAATAGAAACACCAAAAATAACCACAATGAAAAAAATTACGTAATTATAACAGAGAAGCTGAAACAAAGGTAGAAATAGACATATTTCAAAGTAAAACTACTTATTTCAGCAACTGTAATGTTTTCCAGTATATTAATTGGCTAGCTTACACAAGGAGATAGATATTGTCAAAGTAGTCCAGAAGGTGGAACATCAAGGAATTTTTTATGTCCATTATAATAAATACTTGTGATCAATTTGGATTAATTTGGGCAAAGCCTGTATAGTCTTAGGTATTTAATACACATTTTTTGTTGTAAATATTAACATAACTACTAATAAAACAAGGTGGGCTAATTGAGGAGCTTATGCTTCAGTTTCAGTCATCATATCATTTCTTTTTATACTTAGTTCTGTCGTTTACCACCAGAAGTTTCAGATGTGTGCATACTTTTAAAGGAAGTATAATATTTAGGTTTTTGTTGTTGTTGAAAGTTTTGGCAGAAGTTAGAGTGGAAAGAATATGAAGAAATAAATAGTGAAAGAAGTTGAGGAGATACTAGGTGAATGCCTATGAAATTGGGCTTTGGCTTTATCACTAAAAGAAGGGAGATCCTTTGAAAATTTTCAGCTATTATTTTTATTCTGTTTTTCTAAATATAAGAGTCCACTCTAGTCAGTTATATATCCATTGGCCTGAAGCATGTATGTGTAGAGATTAGGTGTGTTACAGGTTTTATTTGATTACACTCAAATAAAAGAACAAATGCAAAATAAATTAGGCATCAAGAGAGTCGCTTCATAAGTCAGGCTATGGCCTTGAAAGAGGATTTTCCAAATTCCTATTCTCCCACGTAGCATATCGAAAGCTCAGCACTGAGCTTTTGGAATTTTGGGTGCATAAAATATTCTCTATAGGCTGCAGACAGCAAAGCCAGGAGGTTTATTGCTGCTGGGTAAATGAACCTTCGGTTTGGGACAATTTAAAGAAGTTGTCTACCTTGGAGGAAATGGGAGGGAGGAGAGAGAGAAGGAAAGAGTCCAGCAACCATAAATCTGGGCTGTGGCCCAGAAAAGACATGTTGGCAAAAAAGACAGGATAAACTCAATGACAGGAGTGGGAAGATAATTTTGAAGGAATCCCAATTTAATAACCTTAAGGTTAAATACCACCGTTTTTGTGTCAATAGCACTGTTGATTGTCCAGAGATGTATGTATGGACTTTAGTACTTAGTACAGTCTCTAGTATATGAAAGATACTAAAAATTAAGGAATAATTAAGGAATAATTAGATAATGTCACATTGGAACACAACTCTCCTTGCACATCACTGGTATTTTTCCTAAGTGACCAAGAAGAAAATGTAAAGTATCCTTTTGTTATGTTGATTTGGTATTATTGCTCTTGGAATAACAACAACAAAAAATTATAATATAAACAGTGTCTATAGATCAGTTCTGAATAATAAATGTGATGATAATGCACATTTTAAAAATAAATATTTTATAGGGAATTTTTTAATTCATTTTTTCAGGAAAGTGAGGATCTTTATCTCTTCAAAGACAGGAGCATCTAAAGAAAAAGCCAATGTACAGCCTTTTATTACTATTCTCAACTGATGCCAGCCTCCCAGCCCAGGCACTTACATGATTGCCAAGAGCTGTGAGCATGGCGGATTCCCGGCTAGCCCGTGTGCATTGCACAGGTGTCTCAGGAGCCCTCGGTGACAACCAGCTTCCTGAGGTGCAGGAGGGAAAAGATAGGAGCCGAATTATAATGTGACTCAGTGGTGCAGGTATTATAAGAATAAAATTTAAAATCAAGCAAAAATACTATCAAGAAGGTTATCAGGGGTTTTGCTTAATCTATGAGATGATACTGGCAATATGAGCGCCCTTTGCCTGCAGGTTTACTTTGTGTTCTTTCTTCTGCCCCTCCTTTCTTTTATCTAGTTCTGGTGCAGCGAGTGACACTGGGGACTGTGCTGCAAAGGGAAGTAAGGCTAGAACGGAATAAAGTGTTAAAGATTTCTTTTTAAAATTCATTGGACATGCACACCCCAAATCAATGACCGGTTCATGATGTACTTCAGTCTTGGAAGTGAGGAAACACATTAATGGGTGTCAGAACACAGATTAGAGGGCAGCACCCCAGAGCCAACAGTCCTGCAAAATGGAAAATTCAACCGTGAGAGAGTTGTGGAGGTCCATGACGTCTGCCCTCAAATGTTTCTCACTGCAAATACTACCCCAAACATTTGGCCTCCATTGCTGATTCTTTATTTCATAATATCTTACTACATTGTTTATTATTATCATTATTATTATTAATTATTATTATTATTATTTTGGGACAGATCTAGAGATAGATATTGAAGGTTTGTTTGCTTTTGCTTAAGTTCAAGCCTTCTTTAGTTGAAAGGAATCAATTATGTTTGTTTTAATGGAATAGATTTAGGACAAGGAATGTTAAATTTAAAAGTATGCATAGTTTTCCATACAGGAGAAAGAGGAGTCGGAGGTGTGGAGAGCTATGGGACAATTATAGACACCAAGTAAAACCCAGACTGCACAACAGGAATTGCATGGTCTGGTCCCTGCCCACTTTTCCAGCTTCATCTCCTCCCAATAAGGGTAGCTTCATGTGCCTGGACACATAGGACCGCATACTTGGTTTAATGCCCTGTTGTTGCCATTCTGAAATTCTCAATTTTATGTTTGAGATTTTGTGTTGTGAAGTCCAATGGGATAACAGAGCATAGCATGCTCACGAGCAAGAGAAATAGGTGCAACATATGAGCCCACCATTCCTTGATGGCTTTGTTTCCTATACCCTATGAGCGCAAAATTCCACTGGATTCACGATTATGTGGGAATCCAGTGAGGCTCAAAGTGAAAACAAGGTAAGTGTGTTGTGTCTACAGCTGAATAGGTGCAGAGTGCTGACACCCTCCAGAGGCCTTTTTTTTTCTTTTTTTTTCTGAACCAGACCTTATCTTCCATGCAGAAAAAGGCAATAGCACTCTAAGGAACACAGAGGAGAAGGAACCCTGTTATTCCCTTTCTTACTCTTACTCCCCTGCGTTAGCCAATCGCTTACCCGGAAAGGGAGCCCACACACAGTTCCCTTCCACTTAGTCCTTTGTCCTGATCCATCAGTACAAGCTGAAGGTAGAGAGTGTTGGAAAAATGTGTTTTATCAAGAAGGTAATACAAACAGTTGAGTTAGTTTTGAGCAGCCTTTCCTCTGTTCTGGTAAAAATAAAATACATGTGTGTATGAGCTATGAAATACAAATTGTGTAATTTCGGTGATTCTGCCTACAAAGTAAATGCTTTTATATTTGCATTTAAAAAGTGGCATTGCCCAATATAAAACAAATGGAAAAATTTATGTTAATGATTCAAATTATAACTTTAAAAATTTTAGGTTAGAATGATATTAAAAAGCAAGTGAAAAAAACTCATTACACATCAAAAGAGACAATGGAACAAAGGAAAAGATCTTATCTGCCAGGACCTTTAATGGCACAGTTTCCTGCCTTTTGAATAAGAAGCCACGATTTTATATCGCAGTTGGCTTTGCAAAGGACTCTGCTTCCACCCTCCCCTTTGGCCACTACAGGAAATCATTGTATTTTTACAAACTCCATAGCTCTTTCTTACCTTCAGTCCTCTCACCAAACTTTTCCTTCTGCTGACACAGGTTCCTCACAGCCCCTGACCTGGGCTGGCTTCCCTCCCATCTGACCGAAGAGTCACATGGTTCTCTATCACTACTCCCTGCTTGTCATAATTATTTATTAATTCTTTAATCTACTTTTCCAAAAAAATTCATCTTCCCAATTACATTGTACGCTCCCTAGGGAAAGGGCTTATAATCTGTTTTTCCACTAATGTGTACTCAGTATGGATAGAGTAGGCAGCCAATTAATATTTGTCGGATGAGTAAATTAATTAATGGGAGTTGAATTGAAGGGACTTTGTGCTCAGATAATGAGGAATATGACAAGTGGTCCCAGAGAAATGCTGTTTCACAGGTTGACCGCCTTTCAGTGGGGGCACCAAAAAAGGTATAGGACACCCAGTTAAGTGTAAATTTTTATTTGCTACATCTTGTTTCTCATCTTGTCTTTTTATTATTAGCTCGCCTTGGCAACTTTAAAAAATAATTGTGGAAAGGTTTGAGTCTTTATTTTATTTTTTTAATGTGTTTTTTTAATTCATTTTAGAGAGAGAGGAAGGGAGAGAGAGAGAGAGAGAGAGAGGGAGAGAGAGGGAGAGAAATCAATTGCCTGCCTCCTGCACGTCCCCTACAGGGGATCCAGCTGGCAACCTGGGTATATACCCTGACGGGGATGCGAACCTGCAACCTCTTGGTGCACAGGAGGACACTTAACCTACTGACCCACGTAGGCCAGGGCAGGTCTGAGTCTTTTAATAAAGTGTGAGTATGATACTAGCACAGTGTGGTAGTTTACACCTTGTTTTAGTTATAAACTTACTTAGATCTGATGAAAACTATATATTATTTCCCCCAGAAAAATGCATTTTTGTTTCTGGGGGAAGGTTTACAGACTCTCTAAAGCCCTTCTTTGATCTCTCCAGCTCTCACGGTTCCACCTAAATATGCCAGGACCACTTACTTCAAGGCATCATTTGCCATTTAGATGAATGTGGTGGCTTCTTAACTGGTCCTTCCATAGTCCTTACCCCTTTAGCACACTTTCACAGAGCTTCCCGACTAGTGTTTTCTCTCTAAGATGCATTTTCTCATTCCTCTCTCTTATTGACTGTCATTGTATTATCTATAAAAAAGTCTTTACAATGACATAGTAAGTTTTGACTCTTGCCTACCTGGTGATAACTCCTTCCTTTTGACTTCATTAGTGCTGGACCATTTGCAGTTCCCTAGTCCTACTAGGCTGCTTGATAACTCTATTTGGTGAACGTACTGTTTGCTAAGCCTAGAATGTACTCTCATGCTGTTGGTTGAGGGAGAAAAAACATTTTAGCATTCTTGGCTATGTCTGAAAATTAAACTGACAAAGACAGATAGATTAATAGGAGAAAGCATACTCCTTTATTTAATGTAAATTTTACATGATATGGAAACCTTCGTAAGAAAATAAAGACCTGAGGTAACAGTAGGACTACCTGTTTTTGTGCTGGGTTTGAGGAAGAGTCGACTGTGGTAGGAACGTGGTAGGGTAAGGAATATGAGTCAGTGCTGTAAACTGAGCACACTTAGTGGGCCTGTCTCTCAGGATTCCTCTCAGGGTCCCTTTGTCTTTGGAGTTAAGGATGCTCTTTTTCCTGTGCTACAGGGAGGGCACCTCTCTCATGAGGGGTTTATTGACCTGTTTCAGGGCAGAAGGATGGGAAAAAGATCAGAGTGGCCTTTGGCCATTTTCTCAGACTCCTTCAGCTTAAAATATTCAATGTGCCAAGATGCCCAAAGGGTAGCATTTCCTAAACCCCATCATTCTGCCAAGCAGCCATTGCTCTGTGAAGCTTTGCCTGCACCCCCTCCTCACCCTTACCTTCACCGAAGCTGACTTAGTTAATAAACGCACCAGCTCAATAGGGGTTGTTTCCCCATCAGTGGTTTCCTGTGGTCCCTGCAACTCCTGGGGCAATGATTCCCACTCAGCTTTGTATCCGTGTTGCTTGCACAGTCGCTAACATAGTTTTACTCAAGGTTTTAACAAATAAATAAATAAGTTTTTACATGTATTTAATTATTATTAAGTCATTAGATACACCAAACCCACACACATTTTACTTGTTTGTCAACAAATCAAAAAGCAAAGGAAAAATTGCAGAGGTATTTATAGGGGTCAGGGTGGCCATTAAGGACTTATTTGAGTATGAGGTACCACAAGGACAGTGTGAGCAATTCTTAGTGCTTTGCTAAGCTCTAAGCTTATAAATATCTGTGAAGATCTGACAGTTATGGCCCATATGATTCCCTCATGTGAAAATACATAAGTAAATACAATTTAACAAAACAAAGTGAAAATTTTTATAATGTATAAAAAAGTCATTAGGCAGATACATAATTTTTTTCTTCTTTCTTTTTTTTCTATATGCTAAATTCTACAAGACACCTGATAACATAGTAAAAATTACTACAATGGTTGCAGTTGGCTTATCAAAAATAAATAAATATAACTCAAATAACAGAACTATATGTGAAACCAGTTATTTTGATCAATAGCAGAGTTCATAAAGAATGAATGTAATGACATTCTGTCAATATTGTTTGCCTTATTCAAGGAGACTGCTCATTAAGCAAAGCTATAAACTTTCTGTCATAAGGGATATGTGTTGTTTGCTAATTAAAAATTGTTTGTAGTGCACAAGTAATTTATGACTACATTCTTATCAAATTCAAGCAATTGCATGTACTTTAGGTAACTGTGAACCATCTCTTTTTGGTGGAACCCCCCCTACACCCCCAATTTAAAATGCCCTAACTTGAAACTCTTTTTGTTTTGCATATATATATATGCCTCTCTAACTATGGTTTTTCACACAAATAAAATTATACTATACACACCTAACTGGAAAATTGATGAAATCTGCAATGAGCACCTGTGGTTCTCCTTTTCTGGCTAAAAGCAATGTAATACCTATTGGAGAATGCACTTTTCTTTCTCCCCCACCCCTCACCTCCAACACACTGCCTTGGTAGGACCAACCCATCCATGATTCCTGGGTGGACCCTGATTGGTCTAGCTAATTAGCATATTCTCTTCCAGGCCACGTGACTGGTTTCCCAATGGGCTCAAAGCCATCTGGGCGAATGAGAAAGGGGTGACATGGTGAGAATTGAGAGAAGCTATGAGAGTTGCTTTGCAAAGTCAAGGAATGATGCCTTTCTCTGGGCTAGATTTAATTTTTATTTCTTTAAAAATAATCAATGAGGCAGAAATTTTGGGGTATTGTTATTCTAATAGATAAATGAAAGTGTAACTGGCTGCCAAATATTGCCTGTTCAAAACAGTATTATGCAACATTAAAATATCATATTTTAGGTTCCAGTGTGTTTTTGGTGAGAGTTCCTATTTTTTAGTATTTCCAAGCAGAACTGGCTACTTATCCCTTGTCCTCCAACACACATCCATCCTTTCTGCAGGTGGCCTGGGCTTCTCTTCAGAGGGAGAGGGAGATTCATACTCTTTTATAAACCATTAAGGTAAAAATAATTGGCAGGGGTAACGTCCAATCAAAACTTCATTACCTAATTTGAGATGAGTTTAATGACTTAGGGTCTTCTCCAGCCTTCATGACCAATATTTAACAGCAAGTAGAGACTTATTAGATGAATACTTCCTATTGGGATTATATATTTAATTTATTACAAGCTTATGAGTTGATTTATCTTTCAGTAACATATCCACAAATCCTAAAATGACTTTCTTAAGGGTCTCAGTATCCTTCACTTTTTAATCCAGAGAAAAGAAAAATTCTATTAAATATATGGATAATATAAAGAGAACTTCAGGTTTATAAAGAATATGAACAAGTGCTTCTCAGAAAAGATAGAAAAGCCAACTTCTTTCATGGAAGTTACCAGAAGGAACTCCCTTTCCACTGGAAATGGCCCAGGTGAGAGAGGATGTGGTTTGTTACTTTTAAGACAATCCCACCCCAACATCCATCAGGCTCCTCTTAAGCAGTTTGAAACGAGTCTGTCAACTGCAACTGTGAGTCTGGACTAATAGAATGCTTGTAATACAAAGCATGACTTCTTATCCTCAAAGAGATTATAGCAAAACAATGAAGACAGATACTGCATAGAGGACTATGTTGCTATTTTGGCCTTTGTGACATTTGAGCAGTGCCTGAATAAGTGAAAAATCATGATGGTTTTTTGAAAAAAAAGCATCTTTGTTAAAAGAATAGCAAGAGAAAGATCCCCAAATAGATCATGCTTGGCATGTTCCAATTACAACAGGAAGGCCAGTGTTAAAGAAGTAGGGAAAGCAAGGAGAGCATTAGTCCCTAAAGTCATGATATCTACAGGGGCCACAATCATGGAAGTTTTATAATCTATTGAAAGGACTTTGG
The DNA here is from genome assembly GCF_964146895.1 of Miniopterus schreibersii. Classification (NCBI taxonomy): domain Eukaryota; kingdom Metazoa; phylum Chordata; class Mammalia; order Chiroptera; family Miniopteridae; genus Miniopterus; species Miniopterus schreibersii. The sequence goes on along the minus strand of NC_138106.1, from coordinate 84,867,091 downwards.
GTTTTACTGTGAGTGACACCAGAAGGCTCTAGGGGCTTTTACGCAATAAGTAACATGATCAAATTTGTGTTTCACAAGGTTAGTCTGTCATTAAGTTAAAGGATATCTGTGGGGCCAAGATAGAAATAGTGAGACCATTTCAGAGGGTATACCAACAATCCAGTAAGTGATAATGTGGTTTGAAGAATATGGATAGGGAGCTGGAGGTGGTGAAATTTAAATTAAAAAAAAATCAATAGGATTTGCTCATGATTTGATATTAACAAAGGAAGGAAGTAAAAAAAAAAAAAGCATTAAGAAAAAAAGAAAAGAGAAGCATTAAGAGTTTTGGTTTGGGGTGTGAAAAATGGAGGTGTTCTTTATAGAGATGGAAAGTCTGTGAGAAAACAGTTTGAGGAGCTTGGAAAAGAAGAGTTTGGATTTGGATACTGGGACATATTGCATTTGAGGTACTATTAGGCAACCAAATAGAAATGAGAGTAGGCAGTTGGAAAGAAGAATTTGGGGTTTGAGGAAGAGGTCTGCACTGCTGAGATACATTGGGAGACATTAGCATATAGATGGGGCTCAAAAGTATGAGTCATCTGAAATCACCAAGAGACTAAGTGTAGACAGAGAAAAGTTCTAGGGAGAGAGCCTTGGGGCCTTGACATTTAGGGTCAAGAAGATGAGTAAGAATGAGCACATGGATCCCAGAAGGAGGGCCAGGAAAAAGTGGTATCTGGGTAGCCAAGGAAAGAAAGGGTTTTAAGAAAGTAACTTACTAGTTCTGACAAATACCATAAACCAATCAAATAAGTTGAGAGGTGAACATCATATAGAGGTCCTTGAAGACCTTGACCATAGCAGTTGGATGCTGTGGGGGACAGAAACATAAACGAAGTCTGTTGGGCAACAATGAGCAAGCTGGAGGAGAATGGAAGTTTTGGGGCTTTTTTTGGATCATCATTATTAGAAATTATTTTTTATCGCAATTAATAGAAGAATCATTACTGTTATTAACCTTTTATTTTTATGTTAATGAAAAAACAATCTGTAGCAAGGAAAAGCAAATGATTGGGGGGAAAAGGAGACAACTACAGGAGTAAGATCCTTTGCTGGGGGGAGGTGTTTATATGAAATGAAGTAATGCTTACAGCGTAAAGATTTTACTTATAATCAGATATTTATGACAGGAGGAAAGACTAATATACAGGTACACATATTGGAAAGTTTGTGAATTTGGCAATGAAAGTGGAATTTCCTGATCAGTCAGAAATGAAGCAAATAAAACAAGACATGGGTTTTAGAAGGGAGAAAACTGAAAATTTCTTGGAAATGGCAACTTAGAACCAAAAATGAACATGAAATGTCTCAAGAATTCCACAGAAATCTTGGGGAAGCCATTGGATTTTCTTAGCTGACACTGGGGGTGTTTTTAAAACACAGATTTACAAATACACGTACCCACACCTCTTATTATGTAGAAATGAACATTTGATCTCAAGGCAGATAATTTGATACCGGGGTTGATTGACTGTGATACCTTGTAGAAAATTGAATCTTCCCTTTGAGCTTCCATTTCATCTGCAAAATAGAGGCATTATTACATTTACATATAACTTGTGAACACAGAACTATACCTATCCAAATGTGCATTTGATTTCCCACAGGTATCCCAGACATTCAAGACTGAAATTATTTTGCCTTTAATTTCTCCACCATATCACCACATTCAAATGAATGGACACCGTCATACACTAAGTTACCTCTTTCACCCCCAATATTTCACCCAGACCTCTCCTCCTCCACTCTCCCACCATGTCAAGTTTAAATGACAAACAAGCCCTAAAATTCTACCCCCTAAATATGTCACTTTACTATAATTTATGTTTTTGATATTTGAAGTTTAGGTCTTAGTAAATAAAAATGCATGAGTTCATATACTTTTCTTTGGATTTAGTTTTAATTTAATTCTTATTTTTTCTAAATTGTGTTTGGTGTTGTCATCATTGCTGTTATAATTATTTTCTTCTTCCACAGGGCTTTGCTTTCATTTTATGAGACTTCAAAAATGAATTCTCAACCATTTCAGCATTTCCAGTTCTAATTTTTACACATAGTTTCTAACCTTTTTCATAAAATATTAATCTACTGAATATTTACTAATGTATACTAAATGTATACTACATAAGAATACCTTAGATTTTATCTACATTGTAGGATATTGACCTTCAACCTTGAAAAAGTGTTTCTGATCTGGATTTCCTTCTCACCTCTGCCTTTGAATAATGAATCAGGTAGTCTTATGAGTAATGGGATCTTTTGTGCAATTAGAACTTACCCTTGTATTATAATTTAGAGTATGGTTGAATTGAGTGAAATGTAATAAGTCATTTTACTGAGGCTTTTAAGAAAGTTGTTTTTGAAGGTCTGCCTAAGAGGCTAAAATATGTCTGAATTAAAAAGAATGGCAGGCTGCAATCAAGTCTATAAAATAAAGGTGCTCAGTAAGCAGCCCTATTATAATCAGAAAGTGAAGGAAACGGATCTCTGTCTTGTGTGCAGAGGCAGAGGAAATGATGAATACCTTAGGTAACTCATTCTGTGCAAAATCAATCTTTCACTGTCAATTTTAAATGAACTAATTTGTTCACAGATCTGCTCAGTCAGTTAGGAAGCATACTCTGTTCCTTCATATTAGCAAATCCTTTAATCTTGACTAGTCCACTGAGTAAGAAATCTAGAAATGTGTTAATATGATTGGACATATGTAGTAGGATAAGAATTGATTCTTTTAATTAGTGTCTACTCAAGTTAGAGTCCCTTTCTTGGCTGAACTATTGACCTACTAATATATCAAGAGATTATTTTATGATGAACATATACCCAAAGTTCAGTTTAACTCTTTATCAGTCAAAACTGCAGTAAACTTTCTACAGTCCAAATCCTTTATTTCTTTTTCAAGGACTGTTCAGTATTTTAAGTGCTATAACAAGGAAAATATAAATGTATAAATATCTGAACATTAATACTTTGTACCACAACATATCTATAAATTGTGCATTAATACTCCTCTCACTGTTTGGGGAATGCAAGTTCTTTATAAATTTAATTGCCATTTATTAAAATGTAAAGATAGTACTGTAGAATAATATGAGAAAGAAATCTAAGAAGTTCTGTGTGAATATAAGATTTTGTCAAGAGACATGGAAATAAGATGCATGTGGCTCTCTTTCTGTTATTTTACACATATTGTTAGTTACTGAATAGGCATTATGAGAAGTATCATTAGCAAATAACTTCTCCCATTCAGTGGGTTATCCAAATCTCTGAGACACAAGGAAAGCAGTCCTGAGAAGGAAGTACATAGCACTACAAGCCTACTTTGAAAAACAAGAAAAACTTCTAATAGATTCTCTAACACTACAACTTAAAAACTTACAAAGAGAACAACAAGAAAAGCCCAGAGTAAGCAGAAGGAAGGAAATAATAAAGATCACATCAGAAATAACTGATATAGAGACTAAAAAAATTGCAAAAGATCAATGAAACCAAGAGCTGATTCTTTGAAAAGATAAACAAGATTGATGAACCTTTAGCCTGACTCATCAAGAAACAAAGAGAGAGGACCCAAATAAAAAATCAGAAATGAAAGAGATGAAGTAGCAACTGACCCAACAGAAATACAAAGGATTGTAAGAAAATAGTATGAACAACTATATGCTACCAAGCTGGACAACCTGGATGAAATGGACAAATTCTTAGAAAAATACAACATCCTAAAACTCAATCAGGAAGAGTCAGAAAACCTAAATAGGCCAATAACTGCTGATGAAGTTGAAGCAGTAATCATAAAACTCCCAGCACACAAAAGCTCTGGTCCAGATGGCTTCACAGGGGAGTTTTACCAAACATTCAAAAAAGAATTAACACTACCCTTATTAAACTATTTCAAAAAATCCAAGGCAAAAGAACACTTCCAAGCTCTTTTTACAAGGCCAACATTAGCCTAATTCCAAAGCCAGATAAAGACACTACAAAGAAAGGGAATTACAGGCCAAGATCTCTGATGAACATAGGTGCTAAAATCCTCAACAAAATATTAGCAAATCAAATCCAGCAATATATTAAAAAAATCATACACCATGACCAAGTGGGATTTATGCCAGGGATGCAAGGCTGATACAATATTCATGAATCAATAAACGTGATACATCACATAAACAAGTTGAAAGACAAAAATCTCATGATCATATCAATAGATGTAGAAAAAATCGAACACCCATTTTTTATAAAAACTCTCAGCAAAGTGGGAATAGAGGGACCATGCCTCAACATAATAAAGACCATATATGACAAACCTACAGCCAACATCATACTCAATGGGCAAAAATGAAAAACATTTCCCCTAAGAACAAGAACAAGACAGGGGTGTCCACTTTGATCACTCTTATTTAACACAGGATTGGAAGTCTTAGCCACAGCCATCAGACAAGAAGAAAACATAAAAGGCATCCAAAATGGAAAGGAGGAAGTTAAACTGTCATTATTTGAAGATGACATGATATTGAACATAGAAAATTCTAAAGACTCCACCAAAAAACTACTAAATTTAATAAATGAATTTGGCAAGGTAGCAGGATAAAAAATTAACACCCAGGCATTTTTATTCAACAATAATGAACTCTCAAAAAAAGAAACTAAAAAAAACAATTCCATTTACCATTGCAACTAAAAAAATAAGATACCTAGGAATAAACGTAACCAAAGATGTGAGAGAGCTGTACTTGGAAAACTACAGGACACTGGAAAAAGAAATAGAGGAAGATATAAACAAATGGAAAAATATACTGTGTTCATGGATTGGAAGAGTTAACATCATTTAAATGTCCATACTATTCAAAGAATTATTTAAATTCAATGCACTTCCTATTAAAATACCAATAGCATATTTCACAGAGCTAGAACAAACACTCCAAAAATTTATATGGAACCAAAAAAGACGCCGAAAGCAATGGCAATCTTGAGAAAGAAGAACAAAGTTGGAGGGATCACAATACCAGATATCAAGTTATACTACAAAGCCATTGTAACCAAAAAAATCTGTTACTGGCACAAGAGCAGACATATTGATCAGTGGAACAGAACAAAGAAACCAGAAATTGACCCAAGCCATTATGGTCAATTAATATTTTACAAAGGAGGCAAGAACATACAATGGAGTAAAGAGTCTCTTCAATAAATGATATTGGGAAAATGAGACAGGTACATGCAAAAAAATTAAACTAGACTACCAACTTATACCATACATAAAAATAAACTCAAAATAGATAAAAGACTTAAATATAAGATATGAAACCATAAAAATCCTAGAAGAAAACATAGGCAGCAAAATCTCAGACACCTCTTATAGCAATGCGTTTGCTGATACATCTCCTAAGGCAAGAAAACAAAGGAGAACATAAACAAATGGGACTAAATAAAAAGCTTCTGCACAGCAAAAGCAACCTTTGACAAAACAAAAAGGGAGCCCACTGTATGGGAGAACATATTTGCCAACCACACATCTGATAAAAAGTTAATATCCAAAATATATAAGGAACTCATACAACTTAACAAAAGGAAGACAAATAATCCAATTTAAAAATGGGCAAAGAATATAAATAAGCATTTCTCCAAAGAGGACATACGGATGGCCAAGAGATGTATGAAAAAATGCTCAAAGTCACTAATCATCAGTGAGATGCAAATTAAAACTACAATGGGGTATCACCTCACACCTGTCAGAATGGCTCCATCAACTAATCAATGAACAACAAATGCTGGAAAGGGTGTGGGGAAAGGGGACCCTAGTACACTGCTGGTGGGAATGCAGACTGGGGCAGCCACTAAGGAAAGCAGTGTGGGAGTTTCCTCAAAAAATTACAGCCTGGCCGGCGTGGCTCAACAGTTGAGCATCGCAATCTAGGATCCAGGCGATCAGGGTTCGATTCCCTGTCAGGGCACATGCCCAGGTTGCGGGCTCGATCCCCAGTCCGGGGCATGCAGGAGGCAGCTGATCAATGACTCTCTCATCATTGATGTTTCTATCTCTCTCTCTTCCTCTCCTTTCCTCTCTCTGAAATCAATAAAGATATATTTAAAAAAAATAAAATTGAACTGCCATTTGACCCAGTGATCCCACTTCTAGGAATATATCCTAAGGAACCTGAAACACCAGTTAGTAAGAACTTAACCCCCTCTACATTCATAGTGGCACAATTTACAATAGCTAAGACCTGGAAATAGCCCAAGTGCCCATCAATAGATGAGTGAATAAAAAAGCTGTGGGACATTTACTTCATGGAATACTATGCAGCTGTAAAAAGAAGGATCTGTTATTCTTTGGTCCAGCATGGAGGGAACTGGAGAATATTATGCTAAGTGAAATAAGCCACTCAGAGAAAAACAGGTACCACATGATCTCACTCATATGTAGAGTGTAATAAACAACATAAATTCATGAACAAAATAAATCCAGAGACACAGAAGCATGGAATAGACTGAGGGGTCTCAGAGGGAAGGTGAAGATGGGAGAGTGGGTGGGGAGAGATTAACCAAGTAACTTATATGTTTATAAGCATAACCTATGGACACAGACATTTGTCTGGGGAAGGCCTGGAGGTGGGGTGGAGGAGGGGTAGAAGAGATCAATGAGGATTAAAACAGGACATCTGTAATATTTTTAACAATAAAGATAAAAGAAAATCATAAAAAAAAGAAAGGAAAATTTTTAAAAAAGAAAAGACTGAATGGAAAATATATATTAATTCATAGATTTTTGTTTCCAAAGAAAATGTAAGTGCTATCATTAATTGAGCTTACTTTGAGCATTTTAGTATCATTTTATTTTGCTGCAAGATAAATATATACACTTTTTGGTCTGAGCAAAGTTTTCCTCTTTGTCAAATAATTATTTTATATAGTTAAAAAATAACTGGTTATACTTTATAACATTTTTAACTTTAGTGTATGCATCAACCTTATCTATTCACCTGAAATGTGTTTAAATTGTTAAGTAAACATTAATAAAGGCTATTAATTAAAAAAACAAAAAAAACAAAAAGGAACATTTAACAGTTTTGTGTTTTTTTTAAGTCCTCACCCATGGATATTTTTTCTACTGATTTTTTTTTTTAGAGAGACTGGAAGGGAGGAAGAAGGGTGACAGAGGGAGAGAAAGAGAGAGAAGAGAAACATCAATGTGAGAGAGATATATCAATTAATTGCCTCCTGCACATGTCCAAAAGGGCCAGGGGTGGGGGCTGCAACCAAGGTACATGCCCTTGACCAGGAATCGAACCTGTCACTCTTTGGTCAGTGGGCTGACACTCTAGCTATTGAGCCAAACCTGCCAAGTCTCAGTAGGTTGTCTTTTAATTTTTTCAGTTTCCTTTGATATGCAAAAAAAATCTTTTAGTTTGATGTGGTCCCATTTGTTTATTTTTTTCTTTTGTTTCCCTTACCCAAGTTGCTATATCAGAAAAAATGTAAATACAAGAAATATCTGAGATTTTACTGTGCATGTATTCTTTTGGGATTTTTGTGATTTCAAGTGTTATATTTAAGTTTTTAATCTGTTTTGAATTTATTCTTGTGTATGGTATAAGAAGACAGTCTAGGTTAATTTTTTTTTTATGGCATGTATCTGTCCAACTTTCCCAACACCATTTCTTTAATATACTGTCTTTACCCCAGTGTATGCTCTTGCCTGCTTTGTCAAATATTAATAGACCAAAAAGACATGGGTTTCTTTCTGGGCTCACTGTGCCAGTACCAATCTGTTTTGATTACTACGGCCTTGTAGTATAGTAGATTGATATAAGGTAGCATGAGTACTCCAACTTTGTTTTTATTTCTCAAGATTGCTGTGGCTACTTAGGGTATTTTGTGGTTCCATATACATTTTAAAAATATTTGTTTTAGTTCTGTGAAACATGTCATTGGTATCTTGATAGGAACTGTATTGAATCTATAGATTGCTTTGGGAAGTATGGACATTTTTACCATGTTAATTCTTCCTATCCATGAAGATGGTACATGCTTCAACTTATTTGTATCTTCTTCAGTGTCTTATAATTTTCCCAGTACAGTTCCTTTACCTCCTTGGTTAAATTTGTTCCTAAGTATTTTATTTTTGATACAATTTTAAATGAGATTTTTTTCTTAGTTTCCATTTCTGATAGCTTATTATTGGTGTATAAACATAAAACCGATTTCTGCATATTTATTTTGTATCCTACTACTTTACTAAATTCATTAATCAGTTCTAGTAATTTTTTGGTGGAATCTTTAGGGTTCTCTCTATACTGTATCATGCCATCTGCAAACAATGACATTTTACTTCTTCCTTTCCAATTTGGATGCCTTTTATTTCTTCTTGTTGTATGATTGTTGTGGCTAAAATTTCCAGGTCTATGTTGAATAAGAGTGGTGAAAGAAGACACCCCTGTCTTGTTCCTAATCTTAAGAGAAACACTGGTAGTGTTTGCCCATTGAGTGTGATGTTGGGTATAGGTTTTTCATATGTGGCCTTCATTACGTTGAGGTATGTTCCCTCTATTCCCAGTTTGCTGAGAGTTTTTATCATGTGTGCTGGATTTTACCAAATGCTTTTTCTGCATCTGTTGATACAACCATGTGGATTTTAACCTTCATTCTCTTTGTGTGGTGAATCACACTTATTGATTTGTTAGTATTGTATGAATCTTGCATCCCTGGAATAAATCCCACTTGATCGTGGTGTATGATCTTTTCAATGTATTGTTGAATCTGGTTTGCTAATGCTTTGTTGATGATTTTATCATCTACGTTCATCAGGAATATTGGCCTATAGTTTTCTTTCTTTGTGGTGTCTTTACCTGATTTTAGAGTTAGGATAATACTGGCCTCAAAAAATGAGCTCAGAAGTCTTCCTTCCTCTTGAAATTTTTGGAATGGTTTGAGGATAGTTGTTAGTTTGCTTTTGTTTGTTTGTTTTTATAGGGTTTGGTAAATTTACATGAGAAGCCATCTAGTACAGGGTTTTTGCTTCTTGGGAGTTTTTTGATTACATATTCAATTTCACGTGTCTTAATCTGTCTGTCCAAATTCTCTGATTCTTCCTGATTCAGTTTTAGGAGAGAGTATGTTTCTAGGAATATATCCATTTCATCCAGATTGTCCAAATCATTGGCATGTATTTGTTCATAATATTTATTTAGAATCCTTTATATTTCTTTGATGTGAGTTTTTACTTCCCTTTCATTTCTAGCTTTATGTATTTGGGTCCTCTCTCTCTCTCTCACTCTTTATGAGACTGGTTAAAGGTTTGTCAATCTTGTTGATCTTTTTGAAAACCAACTCTTGGTTTAATTGAAACTTTGTAAATTTTTCTAGGCTCTATTTTGTTTATTTCTCTTCTGATCTTATTATTTCTTTTCTTCTACTCACTTTGGACTCTGTTGTTGTTGTTTTTTTTTTAATTTTTTAAATTTATTTTTGTTTAAAATATTGCAGATGTCCCTTTTTCTCCCCAATGACCCTTTCCACCCTGTCCCCTCCCCCTCCCCAGTCCCTCTCCCCACCATTGTCTGTGTCTTTGGGTTGTGCATATATGCATATAAATTCTTTGGTTACTCTCTCCCCCTCCACCCACCCGCCCTCCTCCATCCCTCTGACATTTGTCAGTCTCATCTATGCTTCCATGTCATTGAATCTATTCTGTTCATTAGTTTATTAAGTTCTTTAGATTCCACGTATAAGCGAGATCATGTGAGGTTTGTCTTTCTCTGCCTGGCTTATTTCACTTAGCAAAATTTTCTCCAGGCCTATCCATACTGTCCCAAAGGGTACGAGATTCTTCTTCTTTACAGCTGTGTAGTAGTCCATGGTGTATTTGTCCCATAGCTTTTTTATCCACTCATCTACTGATGGGCACTTGGGCTGTTTCCAGATTTAAGCTATTATAAACTGTGCTGCTGTGAACATCGGGATACATATATTCTTTCTGATTAGTGTTTCAGGATTCTTAGAATACATTCCTAGGAGTGGAATCACTGGGTCAAAAGGCAGCTCCATTTTTAATTTTTTGAGGAACCTCCATACTGTTTTCCATAGTGGCTGCACCAGTCTGCATTCCCACCAGCAGTGTACTAGGGTTCCCCTTTCTCCACACCCTCGCCACCACATGTTGTTTGTTGATTTGTTGATGGAGGCATTCTGACAGGTGTGAAGTGATACCTCATTGTGGTTTTAATTTGCATCTCTCTGATGATTAGCGACGTTGAGCATTTTCTCATGTGTCTCTTGGCCATCTGTATGTCCTCTTTGGAGAAGTGTCTTTTTTTAATTCCTTTAAGTGTAAAGTTAGATTTTTATTTCTGATTTTTCTTGTTTTTTGAAGTAGGCCTGCAATGTCATCGATTTCCCTCTTAGGACTGCTTTTGCTGTGTCCCATAGATTGTGGCTTTCTGTGTTCTCATTTTCCTTTGTTTCAAGGTACTTTTTTATTTATTCCTTGATCCTATTGTTAACCCACTTATTGTTTAGTAACATGCTATTTAACCTCCATGTCTTTGTGTGTTTTTCAGTTTTTTTCTTGTGATTAATTTTTAGTTTTTTACCATTATAGTCACAGAAGTTGCTTGACATAATTTCAATCTTTTAAATTTACTGAGCCTTGCTTTGTGTCCTAACATATGGTGTATCTTAGAAAATATTCCATGTGCACTTAAAAGAATGTATATTCTGCTGCTTTGGGCTAAAATGTTCTGAAAATATCAATTAAATTTCTCTGATCTAATGTGTAATTTAAGGTCACTGTTTCCTTATTATGTTTCTGTCTGGAAGATATATCCATTGATGTCAAGGGGTGTTAAAATACGCTATTATGACTGTATTACTTTCAATCTCTCCCTTTATGTCTTTCAAGATTTGCTTGCATATTTAGATGTTTCTATGCTGGGTGCAATAATGTTTACTAGGGTTATATCCTCTTGTTGGATTGTTCTTTTTATCATCATGTGGTGTCTTTCCTTGTCTCTTACTATAGCCTTTGTTTTAAAGTCTATTTTGTCAGATATAAGTATTGCTCCCCCCAATTTTTTTTCTTTCCATATGCATGAAATATTTTTTCCATCCTTTTAGTCTATGTGTATCTTTTGTTGTAAGGTGGGTCTCTTGTAGGCAGCATATATATGTGTCTTGCTTTCTTATCCATTGACTATCCTGTGTTTCTTGATTAAAGCATTTAAGGCATTTACATTTAAACTGATTATTGATAGTTAAATACATATTTATTGCCATTTTATTCTTTTAACTATGTTCCTCTGCTGTCATCATCGTTGTCATAGTCTTCTTCTTGTTCTTGTTCTCCACCTCCTCCTCCTTCTTCTTCTTCTAAAGGTCCTTTAACATTTCTTGCAATACTGGTTTGGTGGTGATGAACATTTTAAGCTCCTTATTGTCTGGGAAGATCTTTATTTCTCCTTCAATTTTAATGATACCCTGATTGAGTAAAATAGTCTTGGTTGTAGGTTATTTCTTTTTCATCGCTTTTATGTCATGCCAATCCCTTCTTGTCTTAAATGTTTCTGTTGAGAAATATCCTGAAAGTCTTATGGGAGCTCCCTTGTAGGTAAGTAGCTGTCTAGATGTGGGGCTCTTTGGGTTCACCTTGTTGGGACTCTATGCTTCCTGGACTTGTGTGTCCTTTTTTTTTTTTTTTTTTTTTTTTTACCAGGTTAGGGAAGTTTTCTGTCATTAATTCTTCAAATAAGTTCTTAACCCCTTGCTCGCTCTCTTCTTCTTTTGGTACCCCTATGATGCAGATGTTGTTATACTTCACATTGTCCTAAAGGTTTCTTAAACTGTCCTCATTTTTAAGAATTTTAAAGTTATTTTGGTTTTGTTTTTGCTGCTCTGATTGAGTATTTTTTTCCTACCTTGTCTTCCAAATTGCTGATTTGATCCTCTGCTTCCTCCAACCTGTTTATTTGTTCCAGTGTATTATTAATTTCAGATATTGTATTCTTCGTTTTTGACTGTTTCTTTTTTATGGGTTCTAAGTGTGTTTTTTTTTCTTCATGTTGCAGAGCATCCTTATAACCACTGTTTTGAAATATATATCTAATAAATTGCCTGCCTCCATTTCAATTAGCTCTTTTTTTTCTGGAGATTTCTCCTGTTCTTTTATTTGAAGTATTTTTCTTTGTCTTTCCATTTTGACTGCATCTTTGTGTTTGTTTCTATGCATTAGGTAAATCTGTTATGGCTCCTGGTTTTGGTGGTATGGTCTTATGTAGTAGGTGTTCTGTGGGGTCCAGTGGTGCAGTCTCTTTGATCACCTCACCTGGATGTTCCAAGAATGTCCCTTGTGTGTCCTCCTGTTATAATTGAGTCTTGATTGCTATTGGCCCATTCATGTGTTTGATCAATCCTCAGGCTAATTTACTGTGAGACCCAACCTTGACCATGGCATGTGAGCTGCTCTGCAAGTAATGACAACATAAAGCAGAATTTGTCTCAGCAGCATCTGGCACCTGCCTAGATCTCCCTCTGGATATGTTGCTTGTGAAACTTATTGGATCTTGTTCTAATGTTGTCTAAAGCTGGCCACCAGGTGTGTTGGTTGTGGGCCTCTGGGGAGGGACTGTGGTGCAAACCAATGTCAGATGCTCCCTGTGACTGACCCTGGGTAGCCTATTAGGAGCTACAAGCAATCCAAAGTGTGTGGCTGCCTCTGCTGGACCTGGTTGCATGCAGCAAGGACCAAGTTGCACACCAAGACTGGTTTTTATGAGCACTGGCCTGGGAGCAGTCCAGTAAAAGTCCAAGGCACCCAAGATATGCCTCCATCTGTCTCCACCTGCTGGTTGTATATTAGGCTCAGTCACATAAAGAATCTTTGGCGAGCCCTGGCTAATGTGGCTCAGTTGGTTAAACATCATTCCATGCACTAAGAGGTCTCCAGTTAGATTCCCAGTCAGGGCACATGCTGGGGTTGAGGGGTTGATCTTCAGTAGGGGGCTTGCAGGAGGCAACCAATTTTTGGTTCTTGCTCACTGATGTTTCTCCCTCTACCTTTTCCTTCCTCTGTCTCTCTCAAATCAATTAAAACACTTAAAAAAAAAAAAAAGAGCCTCTGACAATACTAGAGTTCTATTATATAGGTTCTCAGTGAGTCACCAGGTAAGGGTGAGTGCTGTTCACTGGACTGATATAGGTTCAAACCTGGTGCTATGTCTGGGTCAGAGGTTACTCAGCAAATGTTCCCATATATATCAAGCTAGTTGTCACCCACTGGGTGCTCACACACCTTTGTGTTGGGGAAAAGTCTCAGGGAGTGATTACAGTGCAGTTTATCAGTCTCAAACAGACCAAGATTTGGCTATGTGAAGGGAGAACTCTGCTCGAGTCAGGCATGCCAGGAAAAAAATGACCCTATCCTGGAGTCACACAACTCAGTCTACTCCAAATTCTGCTGGCAGATGGCAGAGTTCAGCGGGATGGGGCCACTGTGTGTGCTATACTCAGCAATACCATCCTTAAGAATATATTCCCAAGATACAAAATTACAAAGTGGTGATTGAAAACAGCTACTTCTATTGGTACTATTTATTATACTAAGAAATGGGATTAACCCAGATATCAATTAATAGAAGACTATTTGAGAACCCTAGAGTTAGAGTGAATGAAGAGCTATCTCTCTAATGATATATAGAATTTTATCCAAGGTCTGTTTTTAAGTAAAAAAGCAAGTATGCTAAATTTTATCTTAGAAAATGGTAGAAATATGATGTTTATATGTATTATTTGCTTATATTTTCACAAATATATAATAGAAAAATAACCCCAAAACTTACAACAATGGTTACTTTTAGGGGAATGAGATAACAGAATATGTCAACAAATATAGAAAACAAAACAATGGCCTAAAGACTGAAAATATTCAGTATATATTCAAATCTTCAAGAAAGAAAAAGGCAAGGAGTCCAGTAATTATAGAATCATTGCTCTAATTTTCCACATAAGTAAAGTAATGCTCAAAGTCATGCAACAAATGTTTCTAGCATATATGAAACAAAAAATGCTGGCTGTACAACTGGATTCAGAAAAGGAAGAGGCACTTAAGATCTAATTGCGAACATTCATTGAATACTAGAGTGCTCCAAAGTTTCAGGAGGAGGTTAGTCTACATTTTATAGACTACAGTAGTGTCTTAGACTGCATGGATCATGAAAAGCTATGGGTTGCCTTAGCACTTGATTGTCCTAATGCATAAGCTATATGGGGACAGGAAGCTGCTGTGAGGACAGATTGTGGAGAGACAGAATGGTTTCCTATAGGCAAATATGTCAGGCAATACATTTTATTTCACTATTTGTTTAATCTGTATGTAGAACATATTATATGAAAAACTGGGCTGGATTCAGAAGAAGGAGAAGTAAAAATTAGTGGAAGAAATATCAATAACTTAAGATATGCAGATGACACTGTCTTACTGGCAGAAAGTAGTAATGATTTGAAAGAACTTCTAATGTAAGTGAAAGAAGAAAATACCAAAGCAGGACTGCATTTGTACATTGAGAAGACAAAAATCATGACTACAGAAGAAATACACAACTTTAACATAAACAGTGAAGCCATAGAAATTGTTAAAGATTTTGCTTGCCTTGGTTCACATATCGATTCAAATGGAGATTGTGGTCAAGGGATCAAGAGAAGGCTAGGTAAGACATGGCGGTTGTGAAGGAGTTGGGAAAGATCACCGAGGGCAAAGATGTGTCATTAGAGACTGAGGCTAAGATCACCCACACCTTTGCATTCTCAATTACTATGTGATTATTGCACAGTGAAAAAGGATGACAGAAGAAGAAAAAAGACTCATCTGAAATACGGTGTTGGAGGGGAGCTCTCCAGATACTGTCTACTGCCAGAAAGATAAACAAGGTGGTCCTAGAACAAATGAAGCCTGAAACATGACTGGAGACCAAAAACTGACATTAGTGAAGCTGTCCTGCTTCAGGCCCATTGTAAGAAGGCAGTGTTCTTTGGAAAGGAGGAAGACCAAATGTGAGATGAATGGATTCCATGAAAGAACCCATAGGCATGAGTCTGTAGGGGCTGAGCAGGGCTCTTGAGGACAGGATGTTATGGACAGTGCTCACTCATAGGGTCATGAGGAGCTGAAACCGACTCAATGGCACGTACCACACAAAGGACAAGAATGAACAGGACAGGGGTGGAAGCAAGATTTCTGTTGTGCATCTTGCTCTAGAACTGTCTAATGGTTTAACATGACTGAAACACAAATTTAAATGTAAAAATTCCTTAAAAGTTGAAAAGCAACTGAAACAAGTGAACTTAACTTTATATTAATTGGAGGAATAACCACAGAGTGAAGAAAGAATTGCTTCAAGTTACTTTGGACTGTATATCATCAGGGTATCATATTCCAAGGATATAACAAATCTTCAACTTTATTTGGTATTCTTAATTTTAATGGTAATATTCATATTTTAATTTTGAAAATTTTATAGCTCTATTTAAGAATAAATAAAATAAATAATTATCTTAATATCATTGGAAACCATAACTTTTAAGTATATAAAACAGATAAAGTTATAAAGTAATAGAAACTAAGTCAATCTATATAATCTTAAATTTGAAATATTAGTACTAATTAAAATTCACATTTATTTATTTATTTATTTATTTATTTATTTATTTACTTACTTCCTGGCTTTGTCCCCTAGAAAACAAATCATAAAAACTCTGTAGCAATCTGTACCCCTAACACTCAGGTCTAGTCTCTAAATATTATTTCCTACTGAAAGAAACCAGGGTCCAGGGTTCCTTGAAAGAATGATTGATTTAATACCTAAATGTAAGAGCTAAAACTATAAAGCTCTTAGAAGAAAATGCAGGAGTGAGTCTTCATGATCTTTGATAAAGTAATGATTTTTTAGATTTAACATCAAAAAAACACAAGCAATAAAAGGAAAATAAATTAGACTTCATCAAAATTAGAAATTTTTGTGCTTCAAATGACATCAAGAAAGTAAAAAAACAACCCACAGATTGGGAGAAAATATTTGAAAGTCATACAGATGATAAAGGACTTTTATACAGAATATATAAAAAATTCTTACAACTCAATAATAAAAAGGCAATCCAATTATAAAAGTGGGTCAAAGATTTAAATAAACATTTCTACAAAGAAGACATATGAATTGGTAGTAAACACAAAAAAAGACATAGCATCATTAATCATTTTGTAGAGGCAAATAAAAACCAGATATATCACTTAGCAAAAAAAAGTAGCTTTAATAAAAAAAGGCAGACAATAACAAGTATCGGCAAGGATGTAGAGAAACTGAAAAATTTGAAACCTAATTCATTGCTATAAGAAATGTAAAATGGACAGCCGCTTTGGAAAAAAATTGGCAGTTCCTCAAGATGTTAAACATGGAGTTATCGTATAACTCAAAAATTTCACAGCTAGTTATGTACCCAAGAAAAATAGAAATATAAGCACACAAGTACATGGATGTTCATAGAAGCATTATTCATAATAGGCAAAAAGCCAAAACAATCCAAACAACTATCAACACATGAATGGCTAAACAATGCGTGGACTACCCATACAATGGAATATCAGTCAGCAATAAAAAGATATGAAGTGTACTTTAAAAAAGATATCTATGAGGTCATAATGATACATAAAGCATACACACGGACACGCACAATTAGTTACCATTGGTGGCTGCTTAGGCACAATCTTGCTATTTTGACAACTGATAAAACAAAATGATTAAAAATTATATTTTTTAAACTGTCAATTTAGCTTACACAATATTTACTTATAATTCTGTTTCAGTGAGATGCAAATTAAAGATATTTTATATCAAGCTTAAAATATTAAAAAGATGTAGGTTTAAAATGTGTTTCTCGCAGTGCATGTAACTAGACATCAAGTGAACAATGTTTTACATATGATGTGGATTTTAATATTGCAAATAATATTTACTTCTGTTTTCATAAGTTTATTATGTTCCTTCTCTGGAATTTCCACTTTGGTTCCTTTGCTTTATACTCCACAGGTTCAACCACAAGTACAACATACTCATTCTACTGAAAACACTTTTCTGCATCCAAACTGGAAGCAAATTTATTCACACATACAAGGTTACAAACAACTTGTGGAATAGTCCCTTCCCCTTACAAATAGCATTAATTTTAAACCTGAAGTTTTTAGTACCATGCTTTCTAAAGCCCTGAGAACCAATCAGCACTAGCAAAATAATGGTATATCATTGACAGAGACATACATGAGATGAAAGCAAAAATAAAATGTAATTTACATGGAAAGAAAAAACTGATAAAACAATGATCTTAATGATTGCTTGAAGTTGAATAAAAATGAACAGGAATTAGAACACTATGTAATTCTCTCATCCTTAAGTTTTGCTCACCGATATAATGTGATATCTTTTCATAAGAAAGTGTATGTAATTGCATAGAATTTTTACATGAGGCTGTATCCAAGCCCCTCATCTGACCTGAACTAATCTGATATCGCCATTCCAAGGTTGCAAAAGCTCAGTTTCCGTTTTGTTGTTACTGAAAAACAACACAAGTGGTGGAACCGGTCAGTGCATCTGCCGCCCCCAGGTGCTGCCTCGGGGAGGCCTGTCAGCGCGCTCGGCCCTGCACGGATGCTGAAGGCTCCCCGACGGGCCTCGCCTTTGCCAGGCCCCCATCGCAGGGGGCTGCGTGGCCACTGATCCTCTCGCTCGCTCACCCTGATGCCCGAGCATTCCAATCTTTAATCGCTACGTGACTTGTCAAATTCAATATGAACCACATGTCAAGTTCAATACGAACCACATGGCCACAATTAAAACCCCTCCAATAACGGGAATGCCTAAAAAAGGGAAAACTTGGGACATGTTTCTTGTCGCTGTTGGTATTCTGAAATTAAGGTTGAGAAAGTTCAACTGAAATTTATGTTTACGGAGTGAGAAACTAAATTGTTATGCCTCTAATTCTCACAACAAACCGCTACATATTCAAGAGCGTGTGCTTGCACTGGCTGGATATTTCTAAGGTTTTGGCTCACTCTCATTGAGTATATTTCCACTGTGGGAAAGAATCCATCTCCCATGACTAGGACAGAAAGCAGCCAAAATCCAGTTCCAGGTCTGTACACCGCACCTGTCACTCCCTTACCTACTGGGAGACATTCTCTCTTTGGCTCTCGTTAGCTGGAAACGCTAGAGCATATTTTAAACTCAGGAGATTGAACTTTGTTTTCCTGAGAATGTTATTTGGATCACAGTCTCAGTTATTTTTCCCCCAGAGTTTGAAATTTTGAATTTCTACAGGATTGATAATTAAGATGAAAATGAAGGCAAATTTTCTATTAATTAAAAACCGAAATTATTTTACTTGCTAGTGTGTTTTGCTTTTTATCTTATGTTTCAAAACATGCTTAGAAGAGATGTGCCGAGTACTGTTATTTACCGGATCCTGAAAAGGTTTTGCTGTGCAGAAGAAAGTCACATCAGCTAAGAGACACATCAAGGTATTTGTGGAGAAGATCAAATGGCCTGCATGGTAACAGCAGACAGCCCGTTCTAATTCTGTATCATGCCCCAGTGTTTACTGAGACTGGATAAAGGAAAACATAGTCTTGGAGGCCCCAAGTGGAGTGAATATCTTGACAATTAAACATTTCTATATTTTGCTTAATTTATAAAAAAGAAATGAACTTCATCCGGCTGGTGTTGCTCGGTGGTTGAGCACTGACCCGTGAACCAAGAGGTCACTGGTTCGATTCCTGGTCAGGGCACACGCCTAGGTTGCCTGTTCAATCCCCAGCAGAGGGCATGCAGGAGGCAGTTGTTTAATGTTTCTCTCTAACATATGTTTCAGAAATATCTCTATCCCTCTCCCTTCCTCTCTCTCTCATATATATATAATCTTTATTGTTGAAAGCATTACAGATTTCCCCTTTTTTCCCCATTGCCCCCTCCCACCTCACCCCCACTGCCCCATAAAAATATATTTAAAAAGAAAAAGAAATTAACTTCTATTCTGGTATCTTAGGAAATTTTTTTTTCAGAATATTCATTTGGGTGTCCTTTTAGGTCTTTATGTTCTGAATGTCATCAAGCAGCAAAAAGCCGTGATAAGTTAATCTTATAGTCCCATTCTTTTTTTTTAACTTTTTTTTTTTCCGTAGTAAGAACACAATGTGGATCAACCCTCTTAACAAACTTTTTAGTGTACAACACATTACTGTTGACCCCAGGTACCATATTATACAGTAGATCTCTAGAGCATATTTATTTTGCTTAATTTAAATTTTATGTCCATTGGTTAGTAATTTCCCATCAAAAACATTATTAGGAAAAGTGTGAGCTAAACAGTCAAATACTAGGAAAAGCTGTGTGAGATTTCTCATTGTCAGAGCTCCTACATTTTTGCCATGTGTCATAATCTCTCAAACTGAAAAACATTTTAATGATTTATGGAAGCCAGATTTCCATTAATCTCCTTTGAAATTGTCAAGCAGGTCTCCTCTACATACAAAAGCTCAGCTCTTTACTTATCTTTTAGTAAAGAAGCCAGGAAGCAAATTCCACCTACCATTTCCTTTTCTGCTTGCTGCAGGCTTGTCCTAGAGCAAGGAATAGCTTGAAGGAGGAAATCAAAGCACATCTTTTTATTTATTTATTTTAATTTTTTAATAATATTTTTAGCCCGGACGGGCATGGCTCAGCAGTTGAGCATCGACCTAGGATCCAGGAGATCGGGGTTCGATTCCTGGTCAGGGCACATGCCTGGGTTGAGGGCTAGGCAGCCGATCAATGACTCTCATCATTGATGTTTCTATCTCTCTCTCTCCCCCCCCATCAGCTGCCAAGAGAGAGGAAGGGAGGGGGAGAGAGATAGAAACATCAATGATGAGTTATTGATCGGCTGCCTCTTGCACGCCCCCTACTGGGGATCGAGCCCTCAACCCTGGCATGTGCCCTGACTGGGAATGAAACCATGATCTCCTGGATCTGAGGTCAATGGTCAGCCGCTGAACCACGCTGGCCTGGCAAAGCACATATTTTAAAATACCATTTATATAAAACTTAAGAGTTTATTGAGTAGAAGTACTTACTCAAATAGGACTATGGCTTTCTTTCAACAGACTTAGGATGCCTGTTATTCTTTGTGTCCACAATAGGAATACAGTTTCTAATCATACACACAGTAGGTGTTAACTAAATGATTAGTAAGTTAAACTTTTTACAAAGATAGAACCTAATTTCTATTAGGTCAACAGAGAAACCCCATCTAAACAAATTGTTATCCATAGTGACTTTAAAATGACACATGTTGACAGAATTGTATCTATAGTGTTTCTTTACTTTTATTTTTTATTTCTTTTTTTTATAAGCTGGAATTGAGTATCATATAATATTATGACTCTTAAATTTACTACCCATTACTCTAGTAAAAGCCATATAAAGTTGTAGGGTCTAGTCAACATATCAAGAGAAAATTAAAATATTGAGTGCCCAATGAAGTGAAAAATTAGAATATTTTCCATTTAAACTGGACACTAAAATTGACACCTTAATAGATGGAATCTGTTCATTTAAATTTAAGTTATGCACATTCCAGTAAAAAGTTGATTTTAATGAGGTAGCACTGAAATTTCCTATTCTAGTATGACCATTAAAACCTTGGCCACACTTGAATTGACCATTTTTTCCCCCATGCTGATAGTAGAACAAGTGAACTAATGATGGAATCACACTATTAATCCACACCAGTGACTATACTTCTACCTCAACTATCTGTATGTTCACTGCAAAAATTTAAATACTAGAGTTTAAGGTTATGTATTGAAAGAGTTAAATTACATCCATTGTTCTTACTTTCCACTCTTCTGTCTTTTCGTGTGGTTTTACTGTTTACCTGGGAGTGTTTTCTGCTCTGTCCAGACTTTTTTATATACTTCGGAAGAAACCCCTTCCCTGTGAGGTGTTGACTTGTGGCATTGGTGCTGAGCTGAGGTCATCCTGTACCCATCCCCTGGCATCCTCCACAAAT